>NW_027361816.1:4335000-4677500 GCF_039654945.1 Dendrobates tinctorius | reverse complement strand
ACAAAAAAAAACGCATGTGCAAAAAAACGCATACATAAGCATGCCAATGCGCACATATGCGCACCCATAGGCTATAATGGCCATTTTTAGAGCAAAACGTGCGCATACGTGCGCATGCGCTTTTTTGCAGGGCCAAAAAATGCAACATGCTGCGTCTGGAAAATACCAACGCACACCCCAAAAAAACGCAGCGCATGAAAATCGCATACGTGCGCATGCCAGCGCGCAGGTATGCGCACCCATGTTAAATATAGGGGAAAAAACGCATGCGCACGTATGCGTTTTTTTCCAGCGCTAAAAAATGCAAATGTGATACCAGCCTTAGACATTTAACCAGCATGCACTTGCAAGCGTGGACACAACACCAAACCTCAAGTGCCACATGTGCAACTGATCACAGCGAAGGTAGTCAGCAACGCTACATTGTTTCCCCCACTGTAAGCCCACCGGTTAGCACAGCAGCAAATGTTGAGGTGTCGTTGCAAGGCCACAGCAGTCAGGGAATCCCACTATTATATCAACGAAAGACTGATTCTAGGCCATCAGAAAGAACACCAACTCCATCACCATCATCAACCCTCTCTCAGTCCGCCCTGTCCACCGCTACTTCCACCATATGCAGCTCTCAAGTCCAGCTCACCCTCCCAGACACTATGAGTAGGTCAAGAAAGTACTCAGTCTCTCATCCGCGTACACTGGGTTTGAACGCCCACATTGCCAAACTAATCTCGTTTGAGATGATGCCCTATCGGTTGGTGGAAAGCACAGCTTTCCGCGAACTCATGGCCTATGCAGTACCACGCTATGACCTACCCAGTCGCCACTTCTTCTCTCGCAAAGCCATCCCTGCCCTCCACCATCATGTGAAAGACCACATTGTCCATGCACTCAAGCAGTCAGTGAGCGGCAAGGTGCACCTCACAACTGATGCATGGTCCAGTCGGCATGGCCAGGGCTGTTACGTGTCCATCACTGCGCACTGGGTTAATGTGGTGGATGCAGGGTCCACAGGGGACAGCGGTGGTGGGACAGTGCTGCCTAGCCCACGGTATAGGAAACAGTTGGCTGTAGGCGTTCGACCCTCCTCCTCATCCTCCTCCAGAAGCGAAAGCTCGTCCACAGAGCGCAGTCGTACGAGCACTCCATCTGCAGCTGCCACTGTTGCACACGCTGTGTCCCCCTATCGAGCAGCTAGTGGAAAGCGTCAGCAGGCTGTGTTGCAGATGATGTGTTTGGGCAACAGACACACCGCCGAGGTGCTGGCCGAGTACTTGAAGCGACAAACCGAGTCATGGCTGGGCAGTGTACATCTTGAGGCAGGCAAGGTAGTTAGTGATAACGGCCATAATTTTGTGGCAGCCATAGCCCTTTCAAAACTCAGCCATATACCTTGCTTGGCTCACACCTTGAACCTGGTGGTGCAGTGCTTCCTCAAAAATTATCCGGAGTTAACAGCCCTGCTCCAGAAGGTGCGAAGACTGTGCGCGCACATCCGCCGGTCGCCTGTACACTCCGTTCGTATGCAGAAGCTGCAGCGATTGCTCAACCTTCCCAACCACTGCCTCATTATCGACATTGCAACAAGGTGGAACTCCACCCTGCACATGGTGGAGCGGCTGTGCGAGCAGAGGCAGGCCATAATGCATTTGTGGGAGGATACACGCCAGGCACTTTGAGAGCAGACATGGAGTTGACAGGTGTGCAGTGGTCGAAGCTGAAAGACCTCTGTAAAGTCCTTCAGTGTTTTGAGGAATGCACACGGCTGGTAAGCGCAGATGACGCCATCCTAAGCATGAGCATCCCACTTATGCGTCTGCTCATGCAAACTTTGACGCACCTTAAGGAGCAGGCGTCTGCAGCCAATGTTGATGAGGAGGAGGGAATCCTTGATGACATTCAGCTATTGTCTGCTCAGGGACCTCTCCTGGACGAGGTGGAGGAAGAAGAGGAGGAGGAGGACCTGACCCTAACCCTAACCCTAACCCTGACCCTAACCCTTAACCAAACCATACTTAACCCTAACCCTGACCCTAATTCTAACCCTAACCCTAACCCTGACCCTAACCCTTAACCAAACCATACTTAACCCTAACCCAAACCCTAAACCCTAACTAACCCTAACCCTAACCCTAACCCTGACCCTAACCCTTAACCAAACCATACTTAACCCTAACCCTGACCCTAATTCTAACCCTAACCCTAACCCTGACCCTAACCCTTAACCAAACCATACTTAACCCTAACCCTGACCCTAACCCTAACCCTAACCCTAACCCTGACCCTAACCCTTAACCAAACCATACTTAACCCTAACCCTGACCCTAACCCCAACCCTAACCCTGACCCTGACCCTAACCCTAACCCTAAACCCCTTTAACTAACCCTAATTCTAACCCAAACCCCTAAATTCCATGGTTAACAAAAAAAAACGCATGTGCAAAAAAACGCATACATAAGCATGCCAATGCGCACATATGCGCACCCATAGGCTATAATGGCCATTTTTAGCGCAAAACGTGCGCATACGTGCGCATGCGCTTTTTTGCAGGGCCAAAAAATGCAACATGCTGCGTCTGGAAAATACCAACGCACACCCCAAAAAAACGCAGCGCATGAAAATCGCATACGTGCGCATGCCAGCGCGCAGGTATGCGCACCCATGTTAAATATAGGGGAAAAAACGCATGCGCACGTATGCGTTTTTTTCCAGCGCTAAAAAATGCAAATGTGATACCAGCCTTAGACATTTAACCAGCATGCACTTGCAAGCGTGGACACAACACCAAACCTCAAGTGCCACATGTGCAACTGATCACAGCGAAGGTAGTCAGCAACGCTACATTGTTTCCCCCACTGTAAGCCCACCGGTTAGCACAGCAGCAAATGTTGAGGTGTCGTTGCAAGGCCACAGCAGTCAGGGAATCCCACTATTATATCAACGAAAGACTGATTCTAGGCCATCAGAAAGAACACCAACTCCATCACCATCATCAACCCTCTCTCAGTCCGCCCTGTCCACCGCTACTTCCACCATATGCAGCTCTCAAGTCCAGCTCACCCTCCCAGACACTATGAGTAGGTCAAGAAAGTACTCAGTCTCTCATCCGCGTACACTGGGTTTGAACGCCCACATTGCCAAACTAATCTCGTTTGAGATGATGCCCTATCGGTTGGTGGAAAGCACAGCTTTCCGCGAACTCATGGCCTATGCAGTACCACGCTATGACCTACCCAGTCGCCACTTCTTCTCTCGCAAAGCCATCCCTGCCCTCCACCATCATGTGAAAGACCGCATTGTCCATGCACTCAAGCAGTCAGTGAGCGGCAAGGTGCACCTCACAACTGATGCATGGTCCAGTCGGCATGGCCAGGGCTGTTACGTGTCCATCACTGCGCACTGGGTTAATGTGGTGGATGCAGGGTCCACAGGGGACAGCGGTGGTGGGACAGTGCTGCCTAGCCCACGGTATAGGAAACAGTTGGCTGTAGGCGTTCGACCCTCCTCCTCATCCTCCTCCAGAAGCGAAAGCTCGTCCACAGAGCGCAGTCGTACGAGCACTCCATCTGCAGCTGCCACTGTTGCACACGCTGTGTCCCCCTATCGAGCAGCTAGTGGAAAGCGTCAGCAGGCTGTGTTGCAGATGATGTGTTTGGGCAACAGACACACCGCCGAGGTGCTGGCCGAGTACTTGAAGCGACAAACCGAGTCATGGCTGGGCAGTGTACATCTTGAGGCAGGCAAGGTAGTTAGTGATAACGGCCATAATTTTGTGGCAGCCATAGCCCTTTCAAAACTCAGCCATATACCTTGCTTGGCTCACACCTTGAACCTGGTGGTGCAGTGCTTCCTCAAAAATTATCCGGAGTTAACAGCCCTGCTCCAGAAGGTGCGAAGACTGTGCGCGCACATCCGCCGGTCGCCTGTACACTCCGTTCGTATGCAGAAGCTGCAGCGATTGCTCCACCTTCCCAACCACTGCCTCATTATCGACATTGCAACAAGGTGGAACTCCACCCTGCACATGGTGGAGCGGCTGTGCGAGCAGAGGCAGGCCATAATGCATTTGTGGGAGGATACACGCCAGGCACTTTGAGAGCAGACATGGAGTTGACAGGTGTGCAGTGGTCGAAGCTGAAAGACCTCTGTAAAGTCCTTCAGTGTTTTGAGGAATGCACACGGCTGGTAAGCGCAGATGACGCCATCCTAAGCATGAGCATCCCACTTATGCGTCTGCTCATGCAAACTTTGACGCACCTTAAGGAGCAGGCGTCTGCAGCCAATGTTGATGAGGAGGAGGGAATCCTTGATGACATTCAGCTATTGTCTGCTCAGGGACCTCTCCTGGACGAGGTGGAGGAAGAAGAGGAGGAGGAGGAGGATGATGGGGATGATTACTTAGGGGAGGAGGATGCATCTCGTGGGGCAAGTGAAAATGTTGGCGTGGCAAGGTCTGGTACAGGGTTTGTGCGTGACTGGAGGGATGTGGATTTGCCAGAAAGTGCTCCTCCAACCAGCACTCGCAGTGCATCATTGACACCGGGAACATTGGCCCACATGTCAGATTATGCCTTGCAGATCCTAAAAAGGGACCCACGCATTGCCAAAATGATGAACGATGACGACTACGGTTGGCCAGCATCCTGGATCCACGCTATAAAGGCAAATTACAAAACATCATGCCACAGGAGAACGTTGACCTAATATTGGCTAATAAACAAGCAACTCTGGTAAATTGGTTGCTTGAGGCATTCCCAGCACACAGCAGCGGTGATGGTTCTCACACGAGCCGTACGGGCCGGGGGCAGCTTGGCAGAGGTGTTCGTGGTGCACACAGCAGAAGTGGCGTTGGAGACAGGGGTTTCATGACAATGTTGTGGTCTGATTTTTCAAATACCGCTCACACAACTGGTAATACTGCATCGATGGAAAGTGACAGGAGACAGCAGTTGTCAACTATGGTTACAAACTACTTTTCCTCCCATATCGATGTTCTCCCACACAGGTCATTCCCCTTTGACTATTGGGCCGCTAAACTGGACACCTGGCCTGAATTGGCCCAATATGCCTTACAGGAGCTCGCTTGCCCAGATGCAAGTGTGCTATCGGAAAGAGTCTTCAGTGCAGCTGGATCAATCCTGACAGAAAAAAGGACCCGTCTGTCAACCCAAAATGTGGATGATCTAACATTATGGTTAAAATGAACCATGCATGGGTTTCCAAGGATTTTGTCCCACCTTCCCCTGATGACACATAGGGTGACAGAAAAATGGCTTGCTTTGGTCCACCTCTTCCTGGGACTTGACCTATTTCGCCTTTTGCATCAGCTGAATGTCCAACATCAACATATGCCACTTTCTAAAACTCCCTAACTGTGCTGCCTCCCCCCCATGGCCGGGGTCACCACCTAGCGCACAACACCGTGCGAGTGCCGTTGCCCTGGACAGGTGGGTAGGCCGACTCTTGGGCGCGGGCACTGGCACAGGGTCCCTCATAGTGCAATCAAGTGTCTCTGACGGTGGTGGTGCACACCCGCCGTCAGACACACCGCGGTATTATGAGGGGCCCAGTGCCAGTACCGACGCCCACGAGTGGGCCCCCCTTGCTTGGGCAGGGCCCCAGCATTTGCAATCTTTACCTCTCCCTGCTCCTCCGCTGTGTAATCTGGGCCGTCAAATCCATACTGTGCCTGACACCGTCTGAGCCTGCCTCCTGATGTATAGACATATATTTTGAATGTGTACGCTATCCATACATGTTATCCGGGGAAACGGTACCCTTTCTAACCTTTGTGCAATCACGTGCAATCCATACTGGGCCTAACACCGTCTGAGCCTGCCTCCTGATGTACAGACATATATTTTGAATGTGTACGCTATCCATACATGTTATCCGGGGATACGGTACCCTTTCTAACCTTTGTGCAATCACGTGCAATCCATACTGTGCCTGACACCGTCTGAGCCTGCCTCCTGATGTATAGACATATATTTTGAATGTGTACGCTATCCATACATGTTATCCGGGGATACGGTACCCTTTCTAACCTTTGTGCAATCACGTGCAATCCATACTGGGCCTAACACCGTCTGAGCCTGCCTCCTGATGTACAGACATATATTTTGAATGTGTACGCTATTCATACATGTTATCCGGGGATACGGTACCCTTTCTAACCTTTGTGCAATCACGTGCAATCCATACTGGGCCTAACACCGTCTGAGCCTGCCTCCTGATGTACAGACATATATTTTGAATGTGTACGCTATTCATACATGTTATCCGGGGATACGGTACCCTTTCTAACCTTTGTGCAATCATGTGCAATCCATACTGGGCCTAACACCGTCTGAGCCTGCCTCCTGATGTACAGACATATATTTTGAATGTGTACGCTATTCATACATGTTATCCGGGTTATACGGTACCCTTTCTAACCTTTGTGCAATCACGTGCAATCCATACTGGGCCTAACACCGTCTGAGCCTGCCTCCTGATGTACAGACATATATTTTGAATGTGTACGCTATTCATACATGTTATCCGGGGATACGGTACCCTTTCTAACCTTTGTGCAATCATGTGCAATCCATACTGGGCCTAACACCGTCTGAGCCTGCCTCCTGATGTACAGACATATATTTTGAATGTGTACGCTATTCATACATGTTATCCGGGGATACGGTACCCTTTCTAACCTTTGTGCAATCACGTGCAATCCATACTGGGCCTAATACCGTCTGAGCCTGCCTCCTGATGTACAGACATATATTTTGATTGTGTACGCTATTCATACATGTTATCCGAGGATACGGTACCCTTTCTAACCTTTGTGCAATCACGTGCAATCCATACTGGGCCTAACACCGTCTGAGCCTGCCTCCTGATGTATAGACATATATTTTGAATGTGTACGCTATCCATACATGTTATCCGGGGATACGGTACCCTTTCTAACCTTTGTGCAATCACGTGTAATCCATACTGGGCCTGAGAACGGCTGGCGAGCTGTTAAGCAAGCTACAGCACCTGTGGTTTGCACACGTAAGTTTTTCATTTTTTCAGGAATGACGGTTAGGCCTAATTCCGGAACTGCGGTTGACCTGCACTTACTGGTAAATCATCGGTCGCAGGTAATAATTGTAATCACAGATCCCCATCACTAACGTTGTTCAGCGGGTTATCTTCACCTGTAAGCGACAAACGCTGGCCTTTTCAGTGTAGCGCACATGCAGCCACGGACATGTAAGGGCATGACACACCAGTTATTGGCCAATTTCATGTGCCAGAGCCTCACGTGTCCCTCTAGTAAGCCGGACTCGGACCGCGGCGCATGACGGAGTCTCGTTCGTTAATGGAATTAAGCTTGCAATGTGTGCATCTGTTCTGTAGCTGGCATGGTTGAGGTTTCCAAGGTGGAGTCGAATTTAACCGTAGGCTCCACTCCTGGTGGTGCCCTTCTGGACATTCCTTTAAGGTTCAGCTTTGCAACCATACTGCCCACGTAAAACAAACACTTTGCCTTCATGAACGCTGTTTGGAGGGTCATGACTCGTGGGAATAACGCCGCCCAATCAGTTAACCTGCTAGAGAGATCGTTCATTGCTCCCAAGCATGACATCACACTCCCTAGGAGGAAGGTAATGCCACTGTGGCGACCGTACTCCTGGGGGCGACACAAATGCACTGATGCCCAGCCACTGCTTGATGAATCTGCTGGTACATTGACCCAGACCACTACATTCCCCTCGCACTCTACACAGCCTGAATCTGACCCTGATGAAACTCAGGTTACCCTTCCCATATACAGTTCCATCTTACACGGTGACAAAGAGGAAGCTGCAGATGAAAGTGCAGGTTCGGCCCACCCGCCATCAGACACACCACCGTACTATCAGGGGCCCTGTGCCAGTGCCGTCGCCAACGAGTGGGCCTCCCCTGCTTGCTCAGGATCACAGCACTTGCAAGGTTGAAATACTGTGCAGTGAGATGGAAGATGGGGACGACGAGGAGTCCAGACTAGTACAGGGATTCCCTAGCGAGGAGACTTATTTGATTGTTTTCAATGTTGGGACAGCAATTTTTGGGGAGCACTATACTCTGGAGAATGATAGATGGGGCCCACCATACACTGGAACATTCCAAAGGTGGACATCAGACACTGGAGCATCATTTACAGGGCCCATTATACACTAGAGCATTAGAAATGGGGCCCGTTATGTTTGGAGCATTATTTGGGCCCTTAAGACAGTGGAGCTTCATCCATGGGGACCAACATATACTGTAGCATTATGTGGAGCTCATCATATACTGTTTCAAACATTATATGGGACCAATGATTCTGTATGGAGAAATAGATGGGCCTCGTCATGAGATGTAAAAAGTGAAGTATTATTCATTGTACTATACCGCTATTTCTCTGCCGTATCGGAGCATGATGAGTTGCGGTATGTGTTAAAGGGGCGCTCTTTCGCCCAGGGCACATGAAAACCTGGAGCCAGCCCTCCCCCCCACAACTTTAGCCAAATAACCCCCATTTTTCAGTGAGTAACTTGTATTATGAAGTTAATTAAGGTTGACAAGCTTAAGTAAGAAGAATTGATGCTTTTGGCATTCAAATGGGCACTGTAGGTGTGTTTCCTGTCCTCCTCTCACTGCCGACTTTTATTCCCCATTGACTTACATTGGGTTTCGTGTTTCGGGACGACCCCGACTTTTCCCTATAATCGGACGATCTTGCTCGACCCGACTTTTGGAAAAGTCGGGTTTCACGAAACGAAACGCGACCCTAAAAAACCAAAAGTCGCTCAACTCTAGTAATGGGCCCTTTACACTGACGGACAATAATTGAGCCATAGTTATCATGCTTAATGCAGGAAATTTTTATAAAATTTGCACCTAAAACATCATGAATCACTAGAATAAATTGTGTCAGAGAATAAGGCCATATTACTAAATATGCCCCATGGCTTTGAAATATAATAATAATAATAATAATAATAATAATAATAATAATAATAATAATATAATATGTATTTTCAAGCATTCTAAAAAACTAAAATTAAATGATTGTTGGTTTAATTTCTCTAGTGGAAGAAAAGTGTGCAGTTAAATGTTTGTCAACTTCTCCCCAAAATTTTTTTTATTTTAATTGTTCACTATAAAGATACATATTTGATGTTGGCACAATCGCAATGACCCATATAATGAAGTAAAATTTTATTTTTACTACACAATTACCTCTAAAAAATGCACTAAACAATGACAGAATTGCTACAAGAACTAATACTGAAGCATTGTTGCCAAAGTAAAAAAAAAAGTTATGGCTCTTGGAATGCAGCTAACCAAAAAAAAAAACTTTGTTTTCCATAAATCATGTTTTTATTGTGCAAAAGTAATAAAACATAGAAAAAACATATACCTATTTGATATTGCCACATTCCTAAGAGCCCAGAGTAATGTCAACTTGCTGTTTTATCTTGCACAAGAAAGCAAAAAAAGTGAAAAAAAAAGTTTTTTCTTTGATCTTGCCCAGAATCAGTTAATAAAAGTTAATAAATAGCTCAAATATTCCCAAAATAGGGCAAAATCCACCTCAGCCCATGTAGAGCAAGCCCTTATACAACACCATTGACTTAATACAAAAAAAAAATTCTGTTACAATGTAAAAGTTAAAGAAATTAAATTGAGATTGGACAAGTTGGACTGCACTGTGAAGGCTAAGCAGCCAACAAATGCTCAACACTGCAAACTGCGTCCTACCTGCCAGCACCCGCAGCGGCTCTTTTGATTATCCAGCCTGGTGCAGTGTTGTGTGTGCATAATGCTGTAACTATAAGAGTTACAAACATCTTCCCTTCCTAACAAAACGGGTACGCTTTTTGTTGTAATATAAATATTTAAATACTATTGTTGCGGATGACTCAAAATGCACTTTTGAAAAGTGTTAATGTGTTATCGCATTAAGGATAGGGACGGTATAAGGATTGGAAATTAGGACATAGTTATAGGAATAAGATAACGTGTGAGGTATAGATAGGGTTGGGGAAGTTCAGTGGAGAGCACCTTAGAAACCGAAAATACAGTAGATAAGTGTAGCATAGAAACAGTTAAAATGTTCAAAACCAGCCTTAGTTTGGGAGGGGTAAGGGAGTTACACGGGGAGACACTTCCTGGTTTTAGTCAGATAGAGAGTTAAAGATTAGATTGCAAGATAAAGAGCAGCATGCAAGGCCATAGGTGTCACCGATGTGTCAGAGGCTGCAGACCGTTGCTCTGCATCTGTCTGCAGAAATTCCTGTAGGGAATTGCAGGTGATATTTCCTATTTGCACTTCTCTGATGAGGCTTGGAGCTGTAGCTGTTAGCATCCTCTTGGAGCTTGGAGGGCATCATCATTTCTCTCTGAGTCTACTCAAGCTAAGTGGCCCCCTTGTTTCATTTATCCTTGCTGTCTTTTGTGTTAGTGGGATTGACTAGCGCTCATTCTGTCCTCCCTGGTGCAGGGCTTATCGCCAGGATCACACAGGGATTAGGAATCCTGCGTCGATAGGTGTGGAACCTATAAAGGGTTGGTAGGACAGACAGGGTGACGTTAAATCTGTCTAGGGGTCTCCACTCCCCCCTTTCCTAGTGTTTGGTTCCCCTTCCCTTATCCCTTTGTGTTGCACTGAGCCTGTACTACACTGTGCATGATAATAGGGTTGAAAAGCACAGGAAAGTATGAACTTTTGGGCAGCATGCGGACAGCCGCCACTAACTTTAGCAGATCTTCCTGGAGCATCCGGAGCCTACGGCCCAAATTAAGTACAGAGGAGAACGCCTTATTCACTTTTCAGAAGGGAAAACCGGTCGAGGAACCGTATCAAGAAGCCAGGTCGCATCCCATGAAAAATACGGCGCCGGACAGAGTTTCTCAGGGGACGGGTGCCAGGTAGTGATAACTCAGGCTGAAAAAGACATGACTGTAACATCATATTGTGCCGTGACTAAGATAATGTTTGGACTGTTCAGTAAAGTTCATTAGTTTGAAAAGGATTAAGAGTCTCCTGTTCAATATGCGGCTGTTCCAGAATCTGGAGGTGTGGAGTCAGCGACAACTTCCAGCCAAACCATAAGTATAATCCAATTCATATAATGCACAAGGGAGATGGTACATTATTTACTTGTGGGGTGCAGGTTGTGGGAATAAAGAAGCCCCTCACCCATGACTACTGCATTGTGCACCTTACATAACAATGATGTGTCGCCAGATGTGTTGACTGGCTAGTCAAAAGAGGATCTGATCAGAGAAAAAATGCAGCACTCCAGCTTCATCCAAGGTGTTTTATGAATCTGACAAGCCTGGTGAAAACACCTTGGATAAAGCTGGATACCGTCAGGTAGGAGGCTCTTTGCAGGACTCTTATGCAGCAGCTATGGAATACTGACCTGGCCAGAGGGATCCTGTGAATCAGTTTGCTCATCCCTACTCAGCGCCTCTGAGAACACCTTCAAGACTTTAGAAAAGCCAATTTAGGTGAATACCTGATGAAGCTGCTTGAGAGAATGTCAAGGGTGTGTAAAGCTGTCATCAGAGTAAAGTCTAGAGTGCTTTGAGAACTCTAAGGTATTTCATGGTCTTGCTTCAAAGGAATCTGCCACCAGGTTTTTGCCACCTATTGACAGGCCCGGTTTGGCAAGAAAAAGTGATGGCTACGCCCACGAAGGACCCAGTTCTTGTTGTTTATTTCTTCTCTGTCTTTTCCCACCATTCTTACCGCCGCCATCTTGGTTACGGTGAAGGTGTTAGCTTTTCCTCTCCAGTCAATCAAATCCGATACAATAGTCAGGTCCGGAGTGGTCAAACAATTAGTAGTAGACAATATCAGTGTTTCTACATCAACAGCAACTTCTGGCTCCTTCTGCTGGTCATCTTCCAGGGGGGCAACAGTCTCACATACATTTTCATCATCTTTTCCAACTGATTCTTCACATGGCAAGGCAACTGCATCCTGCCAAACTTCATCTTTCTCAAGCTCATCAATTGCAGCATTCCCTCGCTGCACGGTGTCGACATCCTGCCGACTACACCAAGTGTAAGGAAGGGCCATAACCGTAGTTGTGGCCTGTACTCTGTTGGCAGCTGTGTCCAGCCCTTCTCTTACATGAAACAATACTATGCTCCTCGGCATACCTGCATCTCCAGATTCATCTTCACCCGGGCAATTCCCAGGCCATAACGGTCCCTCTTCTAGGCGACCCCATCAATGGAGACACAGTCTGATACAACTTTAACACTTTCTTTACTTAAGATTTTGCATGTTACATTCACAGCTGTTAAAATCATAACATTTGCTTGCTTCCTGATCTTTCCCTTGCTTGTTGTCACTTTGGCGCAGTACACACCCAGACCGGACCATACTAGACTGCTTCCCAGTTCCTTCCAGCTCTGACCTCACTACAATGACATTTCCTTCAGCCTGTTTCACCCCAAACATGAATTCATCAATCACTACGTTTGACCCCCAGTGAAGCATCCGGACCGTCTGTACCGATCTTGGTGAAGTGCCAACTCCTTTCATCTCCTTAGTCCAGCCAACTTTTGCCCTAAAAGCATTGGCCCAGGTGGTGAGACGCCGCATCTTCATTTTCCTGTTCTGACCCACTGCTAAGACCTGCAGTGGCCGTGGGTAACGTGGGCAATAACGACTTAACGTTACGTGACTGCCAAGCTGTTCAGGCTTGTAGCCCATGTGGACTCTTGGGCGCCCTTGTCACGCCACTCTCACCTGGGGGCGGGGCCTCGGGTCTGACATCACTTCTTTCAGTGCCGCATCCACTTCGGGGGTTTTGTCAGGTGCGCACGAGCACCTCTCGCACCTAGTCCCATGGTTGAGCTGCGCTCCTGTGCTCATGCGCACTCTTCTCAGCTCTGTCTCTGGTCTCGTCTCTCTATGTCCTGGAGGACCTGACCTGGAAGTTCAGGTGATCATGTGTGTCACGCTGCTCTCACCTGGGGGCGGGGCCTCGGGTCCGACATCACTTCTCCCAGTGCCACGCCCACTCTGAGGGTCTCGTTGGGTGTGCACGCGCACCTCTCGCACCTAGTCCCATGGTTGCACTGCGCTCCTGTGCACACGCACGTTCTTCTCAGCTCTGTCTCTGGTCTCGTCCTCTCTATGTCCTGGAGGACCTGACCCAGAAGTTCAGGTGATCATGTGCTATATCAGGCCACCTCCCCCTGTGGGAGGTGCCTGATTATTGTTGTGCTTCTGGGCTTGGTCGCTTTGGTCCCTGCTTGGCTGAGTGCTGTACTCGGGTCCTCTGCCTTTTTGCCCTGTCTCTGTGCTTTGCTCTGCCGTGCCTCCTGGCACATGCTCCGTACCTATGCTCTGCTCTGTGCCCTGTCTGTCCCGTACTTTGGTGTGCTTCCTTGCATGCATCCTGCTTTGCCTGCTGCCTAGCGTGCTCGCCCACACGCGCCACACGTGCTCTCGTACACCCGCCTTGCACAGTTCAGTATCCAGCGCACTCCCATGTACATGCTCTGCGTACTACTAAGACCACGCTTTGCACTCTCCTGTCTCTAGTTCACTCACCGATGCATCCTGCAAACACACTCATTCCTGTCTCCTGTCAGCCAGCCACCTGGTTCTAGCAGTCGTGGTATCTTACCCCCTTGGGCTTGCCCCTGACACTCGCTGTAGGGGGTGATTCTAACTAGGCCAGCTCGCCCAGGGAACGTGGGTGCCACGACCCGGAGGGTCAACTCAGGAGTAATCATGGTATAACAGCCCTGGCCCCATCTGACTAAACCGTTCTTCAGCACTAACCTTAACTCTCGACAGCCCCTCCTACAATTAACCCTCTATGAACCTCCTATCAGATCCCACTAGTATGCCCCCACCTAATAGCCCGCAACATAATTACAACTACCCAACCTATGGGGAACTATATACTAAAAGTGCCCTCTACTGTCCCAAGACGGATGCACTAACTTTCCCTGACTATACAGTACATACACAAATGACACATTATATACTTGCAATATTATCATACAAGAACATGAGGCAATATATACAGCTGTCTATACAATGGTAACACATTCAAGTGGCAGTACCATAAGTAATGAGCGGTAATACATAATTATAAAGGTAGCAGTGCCACAGGCAATAATCATAAAAACACATCTGTAAACATTAAGAACTGGAAGACAATCAGAGGGAAGGGAGGCATGAGAGACATAATATCTTACCCTCCTACATGGACACTTGTGCAGTTATGTTTTTAGCTCTGCCCACAGTAGGGCAAAGCATAGGGTGTAGGTGCGAGCCGCAATTTCTGTGCACAGGCGCAAGTTTTCACTTGGCAATGTGGATGATACAAGACTTACTAGAGGGTCCATAGAAAAATATTCAGGATTGAGAGTCCTCAGTAGTTGATACCTTTTAATGGCTAACTGAAAAGATGGTAACACACTGCAAGCTTTCGAGACTACTCAGGTCTCTTCATCAGGCTAGACCAATACAAAATCTGAAGTCACATATTTATGCACAATACAGCCTAGAAAAAATGCAATAGATAAGAGAAGTGACATGAAGCAGAACTATCAATATGGGAGAGGGAGAAACATAAATATAAACATTGGACCAGTTCATAGATAAGGAGTCCGGATGTTTTATGGTCCTCTGATTGGGGTCTAGTTCTGTGTTGCCCCCACAAGGTTTTAAAAGGAAATTCCTTAATTGATGTAAAAAGACATAAATCCATGCGACACATTCATTCCAGCACTGAGAGTGTCAAAGGTCGTCATAAATTTGTACTCCCAAACTCGTCTCTCTCTCTGAGAATTGAAGTTGCCTTTCAATACCAGTAATTTCATATCCACGTTGCTGTGATCAGGGATACAGAAATGTTTTGCCACAGGTAGATCCATTCTTTTTTCTCTTATTGTGTGACGATGAGCATTCATCCTTGTTCTAAGCTCTTGCCCTGTCTCCCCCACATACAGACCCCCAGTTGGACATTTAGTACAAATAACTAAGTACACCACATTAGATGTAATGCAGGTGAAAGTACCTGGGATCTTGTAGTCCTGATGTGAGCTGGGGATCTTTATCTTGTCCATATTGAATTTTAGTATTGCTACATCCAATAAGTGGCACTAGAGTTCAAGTCCTCTTCTTCTATGAAGAGGGAATTTGCATATTTAATTTCTCAGCGGAACATTGCATAGCCTATAAGTCTCGTTACCCTGGCATGCCAGGCGTGTCCCGGTATGCAGTGAGAAACCTTACACCACAAGAAGCCTACAATAATCGGCATTTAAAAAGGGCTGGATGCTTATCTAAAAACAAATAGTATTTAGGGTTATAAGTAATCTAGTGATAAAGAATCTATCATTAATTGAGAAGGGTTGAATTTGAAGGACCCGTCTTGTTGTGTTTTTTTTTTTTCTCACTTATACAACAATGTAAGCATATTATATTTTAGGTTGAGTCAGAATTGCTAACAGATTGTGTTTGGAAAACAACTGATATTTTACTGTATGGAATAAAATGAGATAAATGCCAGCTGGACCCAACAAATGGGCATCATGGTTTCGAATTGTGGAGGAGACCATGCATGAAGCAGTGGAGAATCATCTACAATCCAGTCATGGCCCCGTCTGCGTCTTTTTACAGCATTGTGATTCTCTGTTTCTGTCTTCTCATTCACAGTGCCATGGTTTAGGGCAATTCAGAGTCAAATTAATATTGTTATTCAGAAAAATTCAATTTCACCACTGCCTAAAGTAATTTAGGATGTCATTATAGTATTTTTTATTATTTCAGATATTGCAGCGTTTTGCTTTTAATAGTGTGCACTTTATAATAGGCTTCCTCACCTAGTTTCACATAATCAGGTTATTTGGAATTGAAGTGCATCTTGTCCCTTAGATTAATGTTCAAATTCACGGCTCATTGTTTCAGCAGGTTTGGTCATTCCTTATGTGCTCTTTTCCAATTGATTTCTGCAAGGTAGACTCATTGGATGAAAAAGACTGCGCTGTATGCTATGGATCCAATCAATAGAAGTAGAAACTGTGGCATATGAAGCAACCTGCTGTTCTTCATTCCCAGGATTTGGACTACAGAAGTTATTAATGTCCATTAAAAGATCGGAAATTTTCTTCACTTGTTATCCTTGAGAAAATAAAATGTTAGGAACTGAATATTAAGATTAATTTATTTCAATCTTCATTAAAAAAAATCAAATTTCTTGTACTTTGGAGAAGTTGAAAAGGTTGTCTGATCTAGAAAAAAATAATTTAGGATTGAAAGTGAGATAATTTTGAGAAGTATAAGAGATCTTCGGTTCAAAACCATCATTTATTAGAGTGCACCCTATAATCAGCTTTTTGTTGCGCAAACCCTAGACACAGTGACCAAATACCAAGGGGATATGTATGAATCACACCACTTAAAGAATAGGGGGTGCCTGATGTTCGCTGCTCTTGGCTTTGTGTTACCTCACACAAGCTGGATGTTGCAGAGCCACCTGCTCTGCTGCTTGCAAGCCAAAACTGACTCACCCAACCCTTTGCTTCAGGGTTTTTAAATGGGATCTGTGGCCATGGACCACTTGTAAGACCCGGCTGGAGAGAGTGTACCACCTCACTACCATCCTGTATTTCACTCCAAAAATAAAAGCCCATGCTGGATTTTCTTAAATCTGTCTTGGCCAAGTCCAAACTTACTTTTATCCTGCACGGCAATCACAGCTCTACTGTATCTGTGACTGCAATGCACTCAAGTGGCCTCAACACGCTTCTATGCGCATCCTGAGGGATACATACCGTCCCTCACATATAACACCCCTCACTGCCTCACAGTATTAAAGTGAATTTACACTGCATAATTAGCATTGATAGGAACCCCTAACCCCTAAGGATAGGGCAGCATGGTGGTTTGCAGCGCTGGAGTCCTGGGTTCCAATCCCACCAAGGACAACATCTACAAGGAGTTTGAATGTTCTCCCTGTGTTTGTGTGGGTTTCCTCCGGGTACTCCGATTTCCTCCCACATTCCAAAGACATACTGATAGGGAATTTAGATTGTGAGCCCCATCGGGGACAGTGATGATAATGTGTGCAAAACTGTAAAGCACTGCGGAATATGTTAGCGCTATTTAAAAAAAAAAAAAAGATTATTATTAACCCCGACAAATGATCAAAACATTAGCATTGTGTAATGCTGTAGATAAGCCCCTGATGTAACCTGAAAGATAAGAAAAACGAGTTAGATTATACTCACCGGGGGGGCTGTCCAGTCCAGGTCCGATGGGTGTCCGAGTCCGGCACCTCCCATCTTCTAGTGATGATGTCCTCTTCTTTGCTTCCCGTTGTGGCTCCGGCGCAGGCGTACTGCTCTGCCATGTTGAGGTCAGAGCAGAGTACTGCAGTGCGCAGTTGCCAGACCTCTCTGACCTCTCCTGGGAACTGCTCTCTGCAGTACTCTACTCTGCCCTCAACAGGGCAGAGCAGTACGCCTGCATCGGACCCGCGATGGGAAGCAAAGAAGATGATTTCATCGCTAGAAAATGGAAGGCGCCGGACCCGGACCGCGACACCCATCGGACCCGGACCGGACCGCCCCCCGGTGAGTATAATCTAACTCGTCTTTCTTATCTTTCAGGTTACATCAGGGGCTTATCTACAGCATTACAGAATGCTGTAGATAAGCCCCTGATGGCAGTGGCCGCATCTTAAGGGGGTTTTACACATAGCGATATCGCTAGCGATACCGCTATAACGTCACCGATATCGCTATGTGTGATACTTACCTCCGACCGGCTCCCCCGCTGTCTATCGCTGATCGCGCGAGAATGTCCGGCTCCATTTCTCGTCGGGCGCTTCCTGCTCGGCTTCCTGCTGGCGCGGACGAGCGACACATGGAGGCGGGCGGGAGGACGTCAGCATCACTGTGTGTGAAAGGTGAGTATCGTGCGCTGCGTCGCTGCTGCATCGCTGTGAGGTCTGCCTGTGTGACAGCTCACTAGCGATCATTTAGCGATGCACCAGCGATCCTGACCGGGTCAGATCGCTGGTGCATCGCTAAATGTAAAGGGGCCTTTATATGCCAAAAAATAGGTGACAGATTCCCTTTAAACAGCAGTACTGTTCTGTCCTCACTAATGACCCGGGATTCATGTAGCTTATACAGGCAGCTAAACCGCTATCCCGGGGGTCCAATAAGGAGACTGTAGTTGAATCTGTATTTTATTGAACGTGGTGGTATATTGATGTGGTAAAACTACAACAAAACATATATATACAATTAGTACTGGGTTCATAGGAATACATGATATAATGTACATTATCTGCACTACTAGCTGAGCAGGGGAGCTAACTAAACAGGCTGATCTAAGACAGAAATTATATACAGGGAGCATGTTTACATACCAGCGATGCTGACATAACGGGGAGAAGAGAAATGAGGTGCTTCCAGTATGCAAGCAGAAGGAAAATGGTGGACTGGAGGGGAAAGGAGGGCTGGACTAACCATTATGCTTTGCAAACTTACCAGGGTGCTTTTCAAGCTATACCAAAATGCATTGAGAATGGAGGGAAAATATAGAAGCGAAAATGAAAGTAAAATAGAATAATACTGCAGTTATGACTTTGGTCACTAGATGGAGCCAAAACAATGAAAACATTAAATCTATGGCTGAAACTGAACATTATAGATGTTCTCAGCAAATCACTGTATATTATCAAATAAACAGGTACTGTAGACAGTCAAAGACCATTAATTATGTTGGAGACAGAACAAGTACTGAGCAATGTAACTGTGTATCCTGCTCTGGGGTGAAAAAAAAACACTTGCTAATATTCCCAATAGACAACATCAGACTCATTTTGTGTGTGTTTGTGTCTTTGACTCTGTCTCCCTTCAGATTTTTGATCATCCATGTAGTGTGGTAGACTATGCTATATTCCCTATGCCAGCAGTGAATTCAGAGTGAGTCTTCAGTGCAGATATGATTTGGATAAGTAGAGAAAGAAGCATAGTCCTCTAATAAGATACTTTACAAAGTTTCTTCTCTTCACTTATATTATTGATTTTTTAAATTTAATCAAAACCATAGTTGCGCTTTAAAGTATACTTTAATGACTGATCTGAATATGTGCTACAGAAGCAGTTATGTAAGGGAATCAATGGCAATTCCAGTTTCTTATCATACGATCTTATTAGTGTCTCCGAGTTAGAGCTTCATTCATTTACAATATAAACATTTTATCCTCCCTATAATTAGGATTTCTTTATCTTGTTTCAGGATGCAACATATACCAAAAAGGCGCTTAGAAATCACTTTTTTGGTAGAAGGGTTTCCCCCCAACCTACTGTCTCCTTCCCCACCATCCTGTAGAATGTAAGCCCGAAAGGGCAGGGTCCTCGCTCCTCTGTACCTGTCTGTTATTGTTAGTTTGTTTACTGTAGGTGATATCTGTAATTTGTATGTAACCCCTTCTCATGTACAGCACCATGGAATCAATGGTGCTATATAAATAAATAATAATAATAATAATAATAATAATTGGCGGGGGCGCTCAGTGAACGGCTGTGGGGTAAACTGACTGGTGACCAGTGCTACCACATGAAAAATAAAACAGGACACCGTTCACACTGAAATCAATAGGCGTTCTCCTTAATAAATGACTACGCTGGCTCTGTTGCTCTACGAAGCTGCTTTTCATCCTAACAGAAAAGGACCCTTAAAGTCTAATAAAGTACTCGAATACTCCTTCAAGTTCGGATCAGAATTTTTCATCTGTTATTCTAGACATCACCTGCAATGAGGAAGGAATAAGATCCTCCACATTGCAAATTTTGAGAGTAGCATTAAAATGAAATATCAAGAGACTTGTTATTTTTTTTTATTTAGTAATTTTCTTTGGAATAAATTAACTATCTGAATTAAATATGGAAATATATACATTTGTGGGATGAATATTAATTGCAAATATATTGTAACTGCTTTTGTATTTCCACACAGATGACAAAACCCACAAAGTTGGGGAGGCAGAATCTTGTATGAAGTACTGAATGAATCAGATGAAACGTACACGTAAACTTTACATAGCTTGCTTTGTATTAAAGGGGTTGTCCACTACTTTAAATTAACCCCCCAATGTATCCCCCGGGGTCCCAAATGAATTTTGTAAATACCTCATGTTGCCTATACTGCCTGGGAGCGGCGCTATCGCTGGCCGCTCACAGGCAGCATGTGACCCCCAGATGCAGCCGGCTCTTGCTTCCACTGACGTCCCGTCAACTGCTGGCAGCAGTCGGGGTCCCTCTTCCTCCTTCCGCACTGGCTTGCAGGTTGTGGGCGGAGTGATCCCCCCCGCTCACACCCAGCATCCACCGCGTGCCTTCATTGAGAAAGCGCAAAGTGGATGCTGGGTGTGACGCGGGGTTAACCCCGCCCACAACCCAGCGGCCACCGCAGGGACCCAGCGCTGAGTCACGCCTCACTTGTGATGTCAGTGCTGGGTCACGTGCTGCCTGTGAGTGGCCACGGATAGCACCACTCACAGTCAGTATAGGCAACATAAGGCATTTACAAAATTCATTAGGGCCCCCGGGGGGATACATTGGGGGCTTAATTTAAAGTAGTGGACAACCCCTTTAATCTTGATGGCAGATTTTCCTCTTTACACATTATAGTTTTTGCATGTTCAGACATTGTGACACACCCAGGAGGTGCAGCTGTAAAACTTGGCAGATTAGAGGGAACACATAATAGTCCGAGGGAACATTGTGCCCAGCAATAGGGACTTATAAGCTAGTGTAGGAGTCAGAATGAGAAGAAAAGTAGGCTGTACTGTCCATGGAGTTTTGTCCATCTTGAAAGAATTTGCTGAGACATTTCATGAATTCCTATATATACGCTGTTGTCTGAAGAAGCACTCCAACATAGTAGTAGCGTTTACACTTCTAAGAGGTTCACAATAGTATAACTGTACTTGCGGCATGATACTTACATTTTAAGACCACATAACGTAATCATCATTTGCTTAGTGGCGACATCCCCTTTAAGGCTTTTAACCCCCTAGTAACCAGGCCACATTTTTCAAACCTATGTGTCACTCTATGTGGCAATACCTCTGGAATGTTTCAACATATCTCAATGATTTTGAGATTTATTTTTTGTGACACATTCTACTTTAGTGGTAAAATTTGGTCGCAATGACTTTGGGTGACTTTTATATTGGAAAATGCCCAAATGTGACACTATTTAAAAAAACGGCATCCCTCAGTACGTTCTAGACTATCAAGTAGTCTATTAACATTTTTGGTGCTTTTCAGGAATTATCGCAATGTGGAATGACCGGAATAAAGAATTATATTTTTACCACTGTTATGTTGCTGACTCATGAACAGGCCACTATAGCTGTCAGACTCTAAGGTGATTACTTAACCTTGGATTGCCATAACAACAATCAGGACCACTCAATTAATTTGATCACAGGGTACTAATGGTGTTAAAGAGGATGCCTCCAGACTCTGTTAATCATTTAGAGGTTGCTATCACTATTGACAACAGCATCATGGTCGATGCCAACACTGATTGTGGCTAATGCAGCAGGGTGTGAGCTATAGTGTTACCAATGACAGCGTCTGCGCTTTCAGCCATCAGGAGATACTATTCTCTTATATCTCAGGTCAGCATAAAGGCATATTGATGGTCATAAAGGGATTAAAGGGGTTATCCACTACTCAGACAACCCCTTCTCCATCTCTGTTTGCCCCAAGAAAAAAAATAACCCTTATGCTCACTTCTGGTGCCGGCACCGTACCAGCGGTGTTGGCATTGGCTCTCCCGGGTCTTGCATGACATTGTTACATCTTGCGATCTCTGCAGTTAATCAGTGGCCGCTTGACTCTCCCCGTCTTCGAATGTAGCACATACTTCCAGGTGAAGAGAGAGCGCAGCAGCTGTCACATTTTCCGGATGTATGTGATTTGTCCAAAGGAGGGGAGAGTGAAGTGGCAGCTGATTGGCTGCAGAGATCACGTGATGTAACAATATCACGCAAGCCCTGGGACAGCCAGTGTTATTATTTTACTTGGGGCAAACATAGAGCTGGAGAAGTGGGTCGCCCCTCACACCCAAGGCAGCGGGGTACTCGGTACCGGGCCGGTGTCAGGGGGAAAGGTGTCACAGCAGCAGTGACCCGGTCCGTGGCCCTGGGCGCCCAATATCAATGGCAGTGATATAGTTAATGGTAGAATAGTTTGTGACGCCACCCGTGGTGTTTGGCAAGGGAGATGGTAAGCCAACGCTGCATGCAGATCCGCTGGGACTGATGGTGTGGTGCAGCAAAGATGGTATAGCTCCCCACAGGTGGAACTGTAGTCCCAGGGCAGTGTAGGTGCAATGGATGAGGAGAGGTGCAGAATGGTGTAGATGCTGGTACCCAGTTGTAGCGGTGCTGAAGGTGTTAATGGCGAATGAATGGAGGACACCAGGGCTTGCAGTTTCAAAGCTTTACTCACAGTTCGTGGTACCCACTGGTGCCTGCCTCCGTGCCGTGTCCTCCGGGGTAGAGACTCAATCAACCTCCCGGGCAAGTCAGGGTTCTCTCCAACACTCCGCCAACATGTGCCTTTCCTGAACGACTCCTCTATTGCACCTTTTAGTGTGAAGAACTCCAGTACCATAGTTCTCTGGAATTCCTCCTGTCAGATGTTCCTAGAACCTTACTTGTATGACAGACAGCTGTAGCCTCTATCGGGGACTCCCTTCTCAGAAGTCCTGGCTCTCTATCCAGTTGATGTTGTGTCCCAAGTCTTTGATGGATGGGAGTAGTGCATTTACAGCCAACTACTCCACCGGTGTCTGCTGCAGAGCCATAAGTGTCCATACAACCTTGGGGACTGGGCCCCGGCCTTGCGCTGAGAACCTATAGGCAGGGTTCCTCTTCCAACCCACAACTCCTCTCTGTTCTCCTACTCCTTCGTTCCACGCTGTTCCTTCTCCCTCTTATGGAAGCTTAGGTTGCAGGTCTATGTCTTTGTCTTTCTCTTCTCTTTCCCGTGCCAGCTGGCTCAGATCACTGAGGCAGCTGGAGCACTCTTTCTAAACTGAACTCAAACTGAACTCAAAACTAACTTCAGAACTGAACTCCTCTGGGACTCACCCCAGGCTGACCTTCTGTCAGACTGACCTACAATTCTTCACTTTCCCCCTCTTTTATACTAACTCCACCCACCTCCCAGCACATCTCGTGTTACGAAGCAGGGTTCCACGAAGGGTGCTCTGCTACTCCCAGCCTGAAGCTGCTAGGTGGAGCTACTGAACTATCCTGTGTGTGGGATGCAGGTGTTGGAGTGTGGAAAGGAGTTCCCAACTTACCTAGTTGGTGGAGCACTACACCTTAGGAGAAGGTGCAGTACCTCTGTGGCGACTGAGCCTCAGGGGCACCACAGAAGGGTTATCCTTGTAGTGAACAACTCCATTAAGCTCATCACTCTCTATAATGTGGGGATACTGTTTTCTCCAGTTAGTTGCCTGGACTTGCATTCAGCATGCAAGAAGAATCTCTCTTCACCGGTCCTGACTGAGAGAACTGATTTCTCTTGACCTACTTGTCTCAAATGCAGATTGTTTGTTTTGTTGCCAATGTAATGATCCTACACAATGCGTTAGGCGCTTTTAACACAGATACTGGCTCAAATCTGCAAAGCAGTCATTAGAGGCGTAACTTGAAGCTTATGGCTCCAACTTGGCCACCAACTATAATAGTTATTTGTGTTGACTTTCTTACCTGGGCTAAGGTAATGATTGAACCCCCTTTGCCTCCAGGAGTTCGTGTAGTACTTTTGAAGTTCACACTCAACTGCTCTAATAGTCCAAAGTGTTGCCACTTATGCAGACACACACATTACACCCAAAGGTGCCACAAAACTTCTGTGTTGCGCCATGACATGTGACAGTAGCCTCCAGTAAGCAAGTCTGTTCTCCAAGATGCCATGTCATGCATATACCAGGAGATGTCCTAGAGTACCGCTAAGGATAAAGCAGCAATTCTGCCTAAATGGTGAAATATAGTTAGTTAGATATAACACAGTAATAGCAAAATCTAAATGCAAAGAGAAAAACAAAGGCCAACAACATATTGAATTTTTCAATGTGCCACTGGGGATGCGGAGATATGGACCCCCCGCCGATGTAATATTGATAAAAACCTGGATATTGCTTTAATATCTTCTCTCACCTAGAGAAATGGTTAGGTTAATGATCATTTGTTTATGTCACCGTTTTCCTTGAAATGATTTTTGGTCAACTGCCCTAATAATATTTAATAATCATGGATTTCTTGCTTTAAAATAGAGATTTTTGTCAGCATATTGGGAGCAGGCGAGCTTCGAGGCTTTCAGTGAGTCATTGGGCTGCGTTGTGAGATCAGTAATCCTTTTACTGCATAATATTGTGGTCTGTTGTAGCCTAATAGATAGAACCAGCAAATGTGTAATTAGGTTTGCATGACATAAAAAAAAGTTCCTCTGGACTTTAGAAACTGACATTTTAGATCTGCTGTATAATTTGGAGGCTGAGAGATCAAATAGGTAATTACGGTACATATAAAATGTTTGCTATTTTTTTACTCAAACATTGGAGAAGCTTACATTTTATGTTACCGGTTTATTCCAGGAGGCTCCCATAGATTGTAGCTATGGATGCAGCTCCGCTTAGTGATGAGAACTTCATTTTACCATTTAACAGGAATCTGTCCGCAGGTTATTGCCACCTAATCTGAGAGCACCATGATGTAAAAACTGATTTTTAATAAAATCAGTTTTGTGAACTGTTCCATATTCATGAGCTCTGTATAACCTCACCCTCACCACCGATTGGCAGCTGTCTGTGTACACTGTGCATAGGCAGAAAGATGCCAGTCAGTGGTCTGGGTGGAGTTAAACAATTTTATCAAGTAGTTTCCTTCAGACTCTTTGGCTTTAACTAAATGCCTCCATACACATTAGATAGCTGTCAAGTAAACAATCATTCACCCATCCTCTATCTCTCCAGCAGACTCCCCCAATCACAAGAAAATTTGGCTCATCCACACATTCATGTGTTTTCAAAGGGGAACCTGAAGAAATCTGCATCAAGACATCTCTGGCATCAGCTTGTCATTTTTGTTGGGTGTTGAAATTCCAACTGCCCGACCCTTATCTTTCCTCAACATCATGAATGGACTCGTCATATTTAATAATTTACATAAATTCTTATTTCACTGGCACATTGCAGCCCCAGCACTAATGTGATGACGCTGTTGACTAATGGCTAGAAAGAACAACACAAATAATCAAAGTGGCAGGTTTGATTGGCCAGTAGTCCCTGTGAGTCTTTTAGTCTGTTACTAGAACGAGAAAAAATGAAGCTCTTTGTTACTCCCTATTTCAGGTAGGAAATAAGCTGCCAAAGACATCAACAAACTGGAGCAAGTAAAGACATCAACAAACTGGAGCAAGTTCAGAAAAGAGCGACCAGAATGGTGACCGGTCTGCAAACCCTGTCTTATGAGGAAAGGTTGCAGGATTTGGGAATGTTTAGTTTGCAAAAGAGAAGACTGAGAGGAGACTTAATAGCTGTCTACAAATATCTAAAGGGCTGTCACATTGTAGAAGGATCAACTTTATTCTCATTTGCACAAGGAAAGACTAGAAGCAATGGGATGAAACTGAATGGGAGGAGACACAGATTAGATATTAGAAAAAACTTTTTGACAGTTAGAGTGATCAATGAGTGGAACAGGCTGCCACGAGAAGTGGTGAGTTCTCCTTCAATGGAAGTCTTCAAACAGAGGCTGGACAGACATCTGACTGGGATGATTTAGCGAATCCTGCTTTGAGCAGGGGGTTGGACCAGATGGCCCAGGAGGTCCCTTCCAACTCTACGATTCTATGATTCTATGATTCCATCTGGCCAGGGGTGTAGCTTCAAACAGCTGCATATGCGGACATACCATCTGTTTAGCTACACGGGACACTGTGCATGTATGTATGTACAGTTGTACACAAAAGTTTACATACCCGGGCAGAATTTTTGCTTTATTGGCCTTTTTTCAGAGAAAATGAATGATAACATCAAACCTTTTTCTCCACTCATGTTTAGTGGTTGGGTGAAGCCATTTATTGTCAAACTACTGTGTTTTCTCTTTTTAAATCCTAATGACAACCCAAAACACTCAAATGACCCTGATCAAAATTTCACATACCCTGGTGATTTTGGCCTGATAACATGTACAGAAGTTGACACAAATGGGTTTGAATGGCTACTAAAAGTAATATCCTCACCTGTGACCTGTTTGCTCGTAAATAGTGTGTGTGCATAAAAGCTGAGTGAGTTTCTGGGATCCAGACAGACTCTTGTATAAAACAGGAAAGGGATACAAAAAGATATCCAAGGAATTGATAATGCCGGTCAGCAGCGTTCAAACTGTGATTAACAAATGGAAAATCAGGGGTTCTGTAAAAACAAAACCACGGTCAAATAGACCAACAAAAATTTCATCCACAACTGCCAGGAAAATTGTTCGAGATGCAAAGAAAAACCCACAAATAACATCAGATGAAATACTGGACTCTGAATACTAGTGGTGTGGCTGTGTCAAGATGCACAAGAAGGAGGCACTTGAAGAAAAATCGGCTGCATGGTCGAGTTGCCCGAAGAAAGCCATTACTGTGCAAATGCCACAAAAAGTATCTCGCCTTCAGTACTCAAAACAGCACAGAGACAAGCCTTTAAAACTTCTGGAACAAGGTAATTTGGAGTGATGAGACCAAAATTGAACTTTTTGACCACAACCATAAACATTACATTTGGAGAGAGGTCAACAAGGCCTGTAATGGAAGGAACACCATTGCTACTGTAAAGCATGGAGGTGGATCACTGATGTTTTGGGGATGTGTGAGCTACAAAGGCACATGAAACTTGGTCAAAGTTGAAGGAAAGATGAATGCAGCACGTCATCAACAAATATTGGAGGCAAATTTGCAATCATCAGCCTGGAAGCTGCCCATCGGATGTACTCAGACGTTCCAATATGGCAATGATCCAAAACACAAGGCCAAGTCGACTTATCATTGGCTAAAGTAGAACAAAGTGAAGGTTCTGGAGTTCCCCTCTCAGTCTCCTGACCTCAATATCATTGAGTCACTCTGGGGAGATCTCAAGCGTGCAGTTCATGGTAGACAGCCCAGGAATTTACAGGAACTGGAGGCTTTTTGCCAAGAAGAGTGGGCAGCTTTACCAACTGAGAAAATAAAGAACCTCGTCCACAACTACCACAAAAGACTTCAAGCTGTCATTGATGTTAGAAGGGGAAATACACGGTATTAAGAAATGGGGTATGTGAACTTTTGATCAGGGTCATTTTGATATTTTTGGTTGTCATTATGATTTAAAAATAGAAAACAAAGTAGTTTGACAACAAATGGCTTCACCCAACCACTAACCATGAGTGGAGAAAAAGTTTTGGTGTTATCATATTCTCTGAAAAAAGTTCAAGAAAGCAAAAATTCTACCGCGGTATGTAAACTTTTGAGCACAACTGTACCTCTAATTCATAGGATCCAACAACTGGCCTGTTGCGCCAAAGGCTCCGGGTCCCATGGCCAGATTGGCCTCATCATAAGCATCATACCAGGCAGGGAGGAGGGCCCAGACATCTTTCTTGCACAGAGTCCCCAAGTTGTCAGTGTCCTCCCCTGGACCCAAGAGGTGGAATTGGTGGAAAATGGAATGTTGCATTTTTGGACTGCAAAGAGCCCATATTCTGTTCTTGCAAAGGGGCCCTCTCCTACCAGTCTCCATAAATGAACGTGTGGGTCCTAAGGCAAAATCTGCAACAGTCCTTTTATTTGCGCCCTTTTGGCCTCCCCAAGGAGTCAGTAGGTCTTGTAATACAGCTCCCTACTGCTTTCATCTATGTTTAATTGCAGCTCATGATTCTTATGCTCAGCCCTGAATACACAGAGCGAAGTACCAGAGCCAGGTACATGTTACATGTTACAGCTACTATCCTGGATTCCTGGCGTCTTTCTCTCTGGGACATTCTGTGTTAACCTCTTGCCTACCACCTAAGGCTAGTTTCACATTAGCGTTTTTTTGCACAGCGCATCGTGCGCATAAAAAACGCAACGAAAAACGCATGCAAACGCAATACAAACGCGCGTTTTTTAAGCGTCATGCGTTCGCTGATGCGTCAAAAAAACGCAGCGTTTCTTGCGTTTTACATGCGTTTTTGCATGCGTTTGCGGTTTTTTTGACGCATGCATTTCTAGGCGTGACAGTTCACATTCCTTTAAAAACAATAGAAAGAGTACACCAATGGGACACCAGTGGGCGTGTGTTATTGGAATGTTTTATATAGACCCTGTTATATGAATTCCTCAGATTTTGCTGCTGTTTCCGGTGTCAAGATGGACCTACGTCTGGATAATTTCCGATTCAAGTTGGATCTTGACATTGCGCTGTCTCAGGCGTATGCCTTTTCTTGCCAGCAACAAAGGGAGAGGGAGAGACAGCATAGACGGCAGCGGTGTCGGTTTTGGAGGCATCCAATAATTGAACTCCGGGAAAGCCGTGGAGCGTATCACACGCTGTACAGCGAGCTCCAGGAAAACCAGGAGAAATTTGCAGAGTATACCCGGATGTCCCAGCAAAGCTTCCTGGACTTGCTGGGTATGGTTGAAGGAATCATCCGGAGATGGGACACTCAGCTCCGGCGTGCCATTCCTCCCGAAGAAAGGCTCCTCGTCACCTTACGGTATGTAATGTTTTTATGTTTGCATTTTTTTTTTTTTGGTTGGCTAAAAAATTCTGTGTTTTTTGGTAATGAATTTTAACATTATTTTTGGGAAATTGCTTTTTCGCATAATGGTTTTTCTTCTGTCATGTACTAACCACAAGCCTTTATAAAATGTTTTTCTGCTATGTTGTATTAAAAACCATGCAAAATAGTTATGCCATGTACTTTTTATTTTCAGTGTTTTTATTAATACCCTGGACAGAAATATAATTTTTTTTTCTTTTTATGTTTTGCAGGTTCCTGGCAACTGGAGAGAGTCTTTCATCCCTGCATTTCCAGTACCGGCTGGGAATCTCCACTTTATCCGGGATTGTTGCCAACACCTGCAGGGCTCTGTGGGATGTTCTGTGTCCGGTGTTTCTGCCCTTGCCCACCGCCGAAAAGTGGCTTCAAATAGCGGACAAATTCTGGGCAGTCTGCAATTTCCCGAACTGCCTAGGAGCGGTGGACGGGAAGCACATCCGCATCACAAAACCCGCAAGAAGTGGCTCTGAGTACTACAACTACAAGAAGTACTTTTCGACAGTACTCATGGCCATTGCGGATGCAGACTGCCGGTTTGTGGCGGTAGACATAGGTGCATTCGGACAGGGCAACGATTCCCAGACTTTTAAAAACTCTGATATGGGCCGGAGGTTGTACGGCAACCAGTTCAATTTTCCACTGGCACGGCCTCTTCCCCAAACCCAAGCTCCACCACTGCCATTTGTAGTGGTTGGGGATGAGGCATTTCAGATGTGCCAAAACCTGCTGAAGCCGTACTCCAGCCGTGACTTGGACCACTCCAAGAAAGTGTTCAACTACAGGCTTACGAGGGCACGCAGGACTGTAGAGTGCGCCTTTGGCATTCTAGTGTCCAGATGGCGAATTGACAGCACCGCCATCAATCTCAAACTTGAAACAGTGGATGAGGTGGTGAAGGCGTGCGTGGTTCTGCACAATTTTGTTATGGCAAAGGAGCGGCCGATCTTTGACATGGATGAACCTGCTGCCAACCCTTTGCCAGATTTTAATCAGCATCCTCTTCGGTCATCAGTCGAAGTTGCCCAAATGAGGGACCAATTTGCGGACTTCTTCTTATCCGATGTGGGTCGTGTAGCATGGCAAGATCAAATGGTGTAATAGCTTTGTTGTTTGTTAATAATAAAATACCGTTTTTTTTTTCCTGTACCCAGTGTACTGTGTCTTAATACACTCCACTACTTGCCTGCCCAGGTGTCCAGTGAAATCAGGATGCTGTGCTTCCTGACTTTACTAGGACTCCTGACCAGGTGACCCTACATATAAAAGTTGTATGACCTTCCTCATTTCTCCAGTCCATGTTCATAAGGCATATTGGCGAGAAGGTGTAGATAATACAACTAATATTTATATCACCTGGCCTAAGTATACTCTGTCTGATAACTGACCATGTGATTAAAACTATTAGTTTTAGTATCTCCACTGTCGAACGCAGACTGGAGAAATGATAAAGGTTTATACAACTTTTACAATCCCCTGGCCTGGTGTCATGATGAATTGATGATGCCCCCAAAAAACACATCCTGACTTCAGAAATTTTGGACACCTGGCCAGGTGAATACACATAGGAGTTACCCTCCAGCATCTCTACAGTCTGTGTGCAATAGATAATGAAGACTGAAGCGACGCTGCAGATTACAACTCATAGGTATACTCACCTGGCCAGGTGTGCTAAATAGTTATGACACCAGGCCAGGGTGTTATGATTGAGTCACCGTAGGAGGCAAAAACAGAAATGCTAGCTAAGTCCTGAAAACCAGAGAAGTTGGCAACTATCAGATTGCAGACCCCTGAACCTATCAACACAACTAGCAGTAGCCGTGGGGGGTTCCTACGATGACCTAGACCCCTCGATCACAGCCGGAGAGATACATAGACCTAAAGAAGGAAAGGGGAAATCTAACTGCCCCAGAGCAGACCCCAAAGCAATAGGCAGCCCCCCACAGATAATGACGGTGAAGCAAGATGAAAACACTTACACAGACAGAAAGACAGGCTGAGCAAAGACGGGGCCCAAAAACTACCTAGATAGGAACGGATAGGAAGGCTGCTGTCTGCAATCTGCCAAAACCCTATCAGAGACAAAAGCCAACAAGCTGATATAAAAATGGCCCTGAAGCAACTAAGCTTCAAAAACTAAATCAGCACTCAGGTACTTTCAGAAAACAGAGCTCAAGGAACACTGCACACTCCAGCAGGGAGTGGCAGAATCCAAAAAGCAAGAAAAACAAAAACAAATCTTAGATGCAAAAAGGCAAAACAGCAAACTTAGCTTTAGGAGAGCAGGAATCAGACCGGTGTCCAAGAGTCCACAGAGAAAAACCCGCAGGGCAGAAAGGGCGTAGGCTGCCTTAAATCCAGTCAGTGACTCCACTCAGCCAATTGTCTTCATCAGTCCCAGGTGCCTGACAATCAGGCACACTACCTTCCTTCACTAGAATAGGGAGTTCACCAAGCCTCAGTGACGGAGGGGAAAATGAACTCACAACACCAGGGTATTTGTAGATATGGCCTGTAATTTCTCCATCATCTATTCAGTCTATTTGCCACAGACTGTATAGATGATGTGGTTCATGACAAGGTATCTAGGATCCCCTGGCCTTGTGTCACAAAGAGTTAAATGGGGATGGGCAAAACACACCATCCTCAATTCACTCTTTATGACACCTGGAAAGGTGAGAATAGATATGCCTTGCACCCTCCACCATCAGTCTGCCCAATATTAGCAGACTGAAGTGCCTGGTGGATGAAAATACAAGTCATATATTTGTGTTTTTGACATTACATTGCTCCAGGACTGACACAAGAAACATGTGTCAGTACTGGAGCTATGAGGTGTCAAAAACAAAGTGTACGGCGCAGTGTGTGCAGGCGGCGAAAGACACAATAACCAAACAATATTTTCAAATCAAACGTTAAACTTTATTTAAATAAAAGAATTTAAGATTTAAAAAAAAAAAAAAAATTTACTTGGGGTCAGTTGGTGGAAACTGGGGGGTGTGGAGGGATGAGGAATGGCTTAGGGTGGAGGAAGGGGTTCTAGGGGAAGGAGGAACCAAAGAAGTGGGGGAAGGCAGCGGAGGCAAGGAAAGTTGGGAAGTGGGAGGTGAGGGAGTAGGGAGAGTTAGAGTCCTCCTCTTTTTTTTTATGATGGTGGCCTGTCGGCGTGCTGCTGTCCTGCCTGGAGCGCCTGGAGCCTGTGGACTGGCTCGACCCCGGGGACCGCCTTGAGCCGTGGACCGCCTGGAGGCCGTGGACCGGCTGGAGCTGGGGGACCGCCTGGAGCTTGTGGACCGCCTGCCAGGATCCTGTAGCTGCTGTAGCATGCTGGTGGTGGTGGTGGATGTCCTGGCAGGGGCCGTAAATAGTGAATGCGGGTCCCCCAGCTGATGCTGCTCAGAGGTGGTGGCGGTCCATGCAGGCGTGGTGGCGGTGGCGGTCCATACCGGGGTGGTCCTCCCGTGGTGGTGATGGTGGTGGCGGCGGTGTTGCCCCAGTCAGGGGTGGTGTTCCGGGTGGTGGTGCTGGTGGTGGTGGCGCTCCAGGCAGGGGTGGCGACGACGGGCCATCCGGTGGTGGTGGTGGTGGCGGCAGCAGTGGTGGGCCAGGCAGGAGCAGCGCTTGGCATGGTGTTGGCGGGGAAGTGTCCAGCTGCACTCGGACTTGGGGCGGTATATTGGTGTCCGGCGTGGCTTGGAAGTGTGGTAGCCGTGCAGTGATATGCAGCAGAAGTAGGTAATGCTGTGAATCGAGTCAGCGGTGGCATCGGTGGAAATGCCACTGCTGACTGCTGCATATACCTACTCTGCTGCATAGCCTGCATAAAAGTATTGTTGCAGGCCTGCATGACAGTCAACTGGAGTTCAGGGGTAAGGTGTTCCGCCGTGTCCCGAGCTATTTGTGTATAGAAATGATGCGCTGGTCTGGCGAGGTCGACTTCCAGGCGCTCAAGGCGACTCTCGATAGACTTGTAGCGTTGGTCCAAAAGGAGGAAACCACTCTCAAGTCTATCGGAGAGTGCCTTGAGGCTACTCTGAAAGACCGAGCTCAATTCAACGAACTCAGGCATGACAGGCCTGTCCGAGGTCCTCTGCCGCTGCGGGAAGTGCCCGCAAAACCAGTGGCAGAGACCTGGGACAGGGGAACACCTGAGAGACCAGCTTCCTGGTCTCCAGATGACTGTGGTTCAGACCTGCAAGGTGCTTCCTCGCTGATGGATGGCTGGGATGGGTCGGGGGCAGCTTGATGAAGGACTACTTCGGGCCCAGGTTGCAGGGTGCTGCTCCAGGTACTGTGAAAAGAAAAGAAAGAAATTACTACCATAAATTAACAATCGCCAACTCCTGTGGAATAGAAAAGCACAGAATAAAACACAATACAACTAGAAAATACTTACGTTCGGGAGGTAAGGACCGGTCTTAAAAATGCCAAGGCACGATGATATCTGTATTTCGTGCCGGTCCTTACCGCAGCACCACTGCGAACCTGCTTCTCCTGACGGTTATCCCTGTTGAAGCGGTCCTTCATCGAGCGCCAACGGGTTCTGACTTTGTTCACTGTGGGTAAAAAAAAAAAAAAAAAAATAAGAGTATGCACTGGAGGCCGTGATCACCCAACTGTGTGTGATGCTAGAAACTCCATGGAGTTACTAGCATCACACACAGTTGGGTGATCCCGGCCAAGATCACTGCTGCATCACACTGCATTTATATACTTACGAAAATCCTTGCGGACCCGGGGAGAGGCGTTGTCCCAGCCATCCATCAGCGATGCGGCCACCTCGTTCCAGAGCCACCGGATCACCACGTTGTCCGAGTGCAGTTGGTGACGGGTGTCCCACAGCGGGACTCGCTCCTGGACTAGATGGATGAGCTCGTCATTGTCCAGGGCGAGGTTCTCCTCCCGTTGTGAAGCCTATAAAAGAAAGACAATTTTAAAATTAAAAATATATAAAATAAACCAGCCATGAAAAAAAAAATTATTTAAATGAAAATATAAGCAAAAAAAAATTAATAAAAAACACAGAAAAAAAACCAGCATGAAAATGTTAAAAAAATACATTAAGAAATGATTACCAAAAAAACCTAGAAAATAAACCAGCATAGAAATTAACATAAAAAAAACCGTACCAAAAAAAGAACCAAAAAATAACAGCAGGAAAATTACCAAAAAATAATAATAAAAAATTACCAAAAAACATAAAAAAAAAACAACACCTGATAAAATTATTTCAATACAGTTCCAAAAAAACAAAAACCAAGCATAGAAATCAACTTGAAGAAAAAAAAAAAACAAGCAGAGGAATTCCCAAACAAAAAGTTGACAAAAATAGAGAACAAAATTAAACCAATAAATGAAGATGAAAAAAAAGGCATAGGTAATGACAATAAATAAAAAAAAAAAAAGACCGTCTGTACTTACATTCCATTTTCCCGCCCGCACTGGGCCTTGCTGCTCCTGCCGTTCCTCCGGTGGTGGTGGTGTGGTGGAAGATGAGGTCTGAAAATTAAACAAAAAAAATTAGGCACATGTGTATATTTTTTTTTACCAATCCATAGGGAAGCATGGTACTCACTTCTTGTGTCTCTTGCCCAGTCCCGGGGACATATTCTTCACCAGATGAAGAAGACATGCTGCAATAAAAAAAGAGACATAAGTACATAGAAATGTATTCAAAATTCAGCCAGACATTAGGTTTTATACTTACATTGGTACAGCTTTGGGTTGTGACTCTTGCAGCAGTCTGTAGAGTAGTGGGGAATTCCAGTGCCCACACAATCTTTTATCACCTAGGTTTTTGGGAGTGGTTTTCCAGTGTCTAGACCACATTCCAGACTTGTTTACCTAAAAAATGCATGCGCGCAAAAGCGCACATGTGCGCTAGACCATGCGCACGCACGCGTTACCATAGACTGCAATGTGTTGTTTTTGCGCATTCCGTGCGCAAGCGTGCGCATGCGTTGTTTTGACGAGACAGGGCGGACCAAAAAATGCAACATGTTGAGTCTGGCGTGCCTGGCGCGAAAGACAAAAAAGCGCATGCGTGCGTAAACGCTAACGTGCGCAAGACCATGCGCCCGCCATGTTAAACATAGGTGCGCAGTGCGCATGCGCACGGGTGCGCACGATGCGCTGCGCACAAAAGCGCTAATGTGAAACCAGCCGAAGTAAGGACTTCTCAAACTCATAACATTAATTCTGGGGTCGGGCTGCTGCTGTCACTCTGATCTTCACGCTGCACAGTTTGGTACAGCTCTGCCCTCTTGTCTTTACCATACACTGACAGTGTGGCTCACAGCCGCAGGAAGAAATCATTTACTATTTATACTGTGGCATAAAGGTTAATATCATCTTGCATATGCCATAAATATACAATTACAGGAGAACAGCCAAGAAAGTGACACTTGGGCTCTAATCCCATTGGAGCCTCTGCAACGACTCTCTATAGATAGCAGGTTCCTTAATTGTACCGCAAGGTAACTTTTTCTCCCAGTAAAATGATGCACACGTGTCAGACCCTATTTCACTCAACAAGGTGATTATGGTGTGGCGTGTGTCCTTCATATAATGGATCGTCCTTAGGATGAGTTCTGTTTTATGTCTTATAATGGAACATAAAAGTAGAATTTCTAAGACAGATGTGAACCCAACCTAACCAACCTGCAAGGTAACAGTGATGTACATAACCAAGCTATTTACTTAAAGAGAATCTGTCAGCAGGTTTTGTTATGTAATCTGAAAGTAGCATGATGCAGGGGCTGAGTCCCTGATTTCATGGATGTATGACTTTCTGAACAGCTTGGCGCAGTTTTGATAGAATCACAGTTTCTCTGTTGTACAGTCATGGCAAAAAGTTTAGAGAATGACACAAATATTATATTTTCACATGATCTGCTGCCCTCTGGTTTTTATGTGTGTTTGTCAGATGTTTTTATCACATACAGAAATATAATTACAATCATATTATGAGTAACAAAAGGTTATATTGACAGTTAGAATGAGTTAATGCAGCAAGTCAATATTTGCAGTGTTGACCCTTCTTCTTCAGGACCTCAGCAATTCTCCCTGGCATGCTCTCAATCAACTTCTGGATCAAATCCTGACTGATAGCAGTCCATTCTTGCAAAATCAATGCTTTTATTTTGTCTGAATTTGAAGGTTTTTGTTTGTCCACCCGTCTCTTCATGATTGACCACAAGTTCTCAATGGGATTAAGATCTGGGAAGTTTCCAGGCCATGGTCCCAAAATCTCTATGTTTTGTTCCCTGAGCCATTTAGTTATCACCTTTGCTTTATGGCAAGGTGCTCCATCATGTTGAAAAAGGCATTGTTGATCGCCAAACTGCTCTTGGACGGTTGGGAGAAGTTGCTCTTGGAGGACATTCTGGTACCATTCTTTATTCATGGCTGTGTTTTTAGGCAAGACTGAGAGAGAGCCCATTCCCTTGGCTGAGAAGCAACCCGACACATGAATGGTTTCAGGATGCTTGACAGTTGGCATAAGACAAGACTGGTGGTAGCACTCACCTGGTCTTCTCCGAATAAGCAATTTTCCAGATGTCCCAAACAATAGAAAAGGGGATTCATCAGAGAAAATGACTTTACCCCAGTCCTGTCCCTGTACCTCTTGCAGAATATCAGTCTGTCCATGATGTTTTTTCTGGAGAGAAGTGGCTTCTTTGCTGCCCTCCTTGAGACCAGGCCTTGCTCCAAGAGTCTCCGCCTCACAGTGCTTGCAGATGCACTCACACCTGCCTGCTGCCATTCCTGAGCAAGCTCTGCACTGCTGGTAGCCCGATCCCGCAGCTGAAACACTTTGAAGAGACGGTCCTGGCGCTTGCTGGTCTTTCTTGGGCGCCCTGGAGCCTTTTTGGCAACAAGGGAACCTCTCTCCTTGAAGTTCTTGATGATGCGATAGATTGTTGACTGAGGTGCAATCTTTCTAGCTACGATACTCTTTCCTGTTAGGCCATTTTTGTGCAGTGCAATGATGACTGCACGTGTTTCTTTAGAGATAATCATGGTTAACAGAAGAGAAACAATGATGAAAAGCACCAGCCTCCTTTTAAAGTGTCCAGTGGTGTCATTCTTACTTAATCATGACAGATTGATCTCCAGCCCTGTCCTCATCAACACCCACACCTGTGTTAATAAAGCAATCACTGAAACGATGTTAGCTGGTCCTTTTAAGGCAGGGCTGCAATGATGTTGAAATGTGTTTTGGGGGATAAAGTTAATTTTCTAGGCAAATATTGACTTTGCAAGTAATTGCTGTTAAGCTGATCACTCTTTATAACATTCTGGAGTATATGCAAATTGCCATTAGAAAAAATGAAGCAGTAGACTTTGTAAAAATTAATATTTGTGTCATTCTCTAAACTTTTGGCCATGACTGTAGATGCAGGAGTCCTGAATGCTGAGCTGTGTATAATCCCGCCCACACCTCTGATTGGCAACTTGTAAGCAATCAGTGCTAGGGGCGGGGTTACAAAGATTAGCTGGACTGTCTTGCATGTGAGACCTAGTCCTCTAGTGATAATCTCCTACTGATAAAACGCTCATTGTATTGAAACTATAGCACCTAGAGTTTTAAGTGAGACATCCCCAGAATCAGGCTTTCTTTCCCTATATTATGCTGCTTTCAGATTAAACAGCAAAAATTTGCTGACAGATTCCCTTTAATTACTTTATCAATTTCTTCATGATCATAGGAGCTGGTTTTCCCAGTTATGCAAACAAATTGGGGGACACTGCAAGAGGGCATTTAGAGAAGTACACTGGTGTACTGTTGGAGTGTTGGACTCTATCCAGAGGGTATATGTTCTCCAATATGCGGCTCCAGGTGTATAATATGATCTACATATACCATACTTGGCATTAGACATGAGTAATTCGATTCAAAGCAAATCAAACCTGCTACAAATTTCCCCAAGAATTAGGGTGTCTCAGAATCCAAATTTTTATGGATTCAGCTCACTCGAACAATGCAAAATGATGGTCAACTGGCAGCCATTCTGCTACATTGTTTTCAATGGTTGAAAGGGTTTAAAACATACAAATTATTATTCTCACCTTTCCAATACAGCCACCCCAGCTCAATATCTGGTCTTCTTTGGTTTTCTCTTTAATTTATTCATGTACATCATTAACACCTTGTGAGGCCAAGTCCCCAGATCAAATACTTTTTTACTGTATTTGCATTAATCAGACAGGTTTCTTTTTATGGCAAAGGTGGTAACCCCAAGCACGTCTGAATCCTTTGTAACGCCCATTCCCCAATTCGGAGTTCTTGGTGCAGAGCACTTCTCTAATGTGAATGCTGTGGAGATAGGTGTAATGTAGGCACAACGATGACAGCACACCGGTCTTACAAATAAGAGGAAGCACTAGCAGGTAAGAGATGATTCGCAGGGCAGCCGTCTGGAGGCCATGGACTACTGATGTGGCCACTGGACCCAGTGGCGTACCGTCAATAGTAGCAGACCACGCAGCTGCTATGGGGCCCGGACAGGTGAGGGGGCCCGCAATGGCCGCTGCGGTTTGGCAGCTGTGCTGTGCTGACACAGTACTACCTCCTTTAATTAAATGTAAGCGACGGCTGCTGTATACCCCCTTGAAGCTCCCCTTTCCTTGTTTCCTGGTCAGCAGTTGGCTGAAGTCTCTGGCTGGATTTGCATAAGAACGCCACACCTCTTAGCAGCCAGAGAGCAGCACACCACGTGCATTGCAGAAAGCAGAAAAATTCATGAGCCTCTCTCACTTAGGGAGAGGGTGGACACACACACAAGACGGTGAGCCTAGCTGGGGGTGGATTTTTTTTGTTAAATGTGTCCCCTCACTGTGCTGGCAGCCTGGCACTTAGCACCTTAGGGAGGGGGGCCCGGCTGCACACACTGTGGAGGGTGGAGGGGGCCCTGCATGCACTGCAGGTGTGTGTGTGGATTCCTCTGTGCTGCTGTGGCTGCCTCTGCTGGCATCCCTTGTGCTGCTGTGGCTGGCTCTCCTGACATCCTCTGTGCTTTTGTGTCCGGCTCTCCAAATATCCTTTGTTTTGCTGTGGCTAGCTCTCCTGACATTCTCTGTGCTTTTGTGGCTGGCTTTCCTGACATCCTCTGTTCTGCTGTGGCAGGCTCTCAAGACATCCTCTGTGCTTCTGTGGCCGGGCCGCTCCTGAAATCCTTTGTGCTGCTGTGGCAGGCTCTCCTGATCCTCTGTGATGCTTTGGTAGGCTCTCCTGATATCCTGTATGCCGCTGTGGCTGACTCTCCTGACATCCTCTGTGCTGCTGTGGCTGGTTCTCCTGACATCCTTTATGCTGCTGTGGCTGGCTCTTCTGACATTCTCTGTGCTGCTGTGGTTCTCTCCTGAGATCCTCTGTGCTGCTGTGACTGTCTCTCCTGACATCCTCTGTGCTTTTATCTCTGGCTTTCCTGACAGCCTCCGTTCTGCTGTGGCTGGCTCTCCTGACATCCTTTGTTCTGCTGTGGATAGCTCTCCTGATATCCTGTATGCTGCTGTGGCTGGCTCTCTTGACATCCTCTGTGCCTTTGGGTCGCCCTCCCAGGGCTGTGGGGTACTCGTTACCAGGCCGGTCTCTCAGAGGAGATTGTCACAGCAGCGGTGACCCGGTCCGTGGCCCTGGGCGCCCATGTAAAAGGGTTGATTTGGGAATAAAGTTTATAAGTGATTCGTGACTCCACCTGTGGTGTTCGGCAAGGGAGGTGTTAAGCCGACGCTGCAGACAGATCCTCTGGGACAGATGGTATGGTGCAGCAATGATGTTGTAGCCCTCCACAGGTAGGACTGTTGGTCCCAGGGCAGTGTAGCGGAATGTTTAGGAAGAGGGTGCAGTGTTTTGCACAGAGATGTAGCAGTGCTGAGGATGTTGCAGGAAGGAGGCAAGGAGACAACAGGGTGCAGTTTCTTTACCTTTACTTGGAAAACGCAGTCCAGAGTCCTGATTACAGATGGCACAGGAGCAGGCTAACCTGGAAGCAACTCAGGGATCTCTCTATCAGATGGGTTGTGTAGTCTCCTTCCTAGCGCTGGCTTGAGGTACATGCAGTACAGTGTTACTCTGAAGTTCCTCCTTCTTATCTTCTCTTAGAACTACCTCGTATGGCAGACAGCTGTAGCCCTCTATCTCTCTTGGCTCACTCGTCGCTGTTGTGCCTCCGAGTCTTAGTTGGGAATAGAGCATTTACAGCTTCCTATTCCTCTGGTTTCTGTTGCAGGATCTTCAGTATCCATACAACCGTGGAGACCAGGCTCCAGATCATGCGCTATCATTGTGAGGGAGCTCTCTATCCTCAGCTCAACCTCCAGCTTCTCTCCATACGTCTACACTCATTGCCCTCCTCACATTAACTGACTACTATTTCCCCTCCTGGCCCTCAGAGCGCGCTCCTCCCCCAATCCAGGTTCAGAGCTCCCTCTGCTGGCCTGGAGTGGGAACTGTGTTGCATGAAAATGATTAACTGTTAGAGAGACCTTTCATTGCCTCCAAGCCTGACATCACCCTCCCTGGAGGAAGGCAATGCCATTGTGGTGACCATACTCCTGGGGGCGCCACACCTTTGTAGCTGTCTTTCCTCACATCCTCCATTCTGCTGTGGCAGGTTCTCAAGACATCCTTTGTGCTTCTGTGCCTGGCTCTCATGACACCCTTTTTTCTGCTGTGGCTAGCTCTCCTGATATCCTCTGTGCTTCAGTTGCTGGGCCTCTCTTGACATCATCTGTGCTGCTGTGGCTGGCTCTCCTGACATTCTCTGTGCTGCTATGGCTGGTTCTCCTGACATCCTTTGTGCTGCTGTGGCTGGCTCTTCTGACATCCTCTGTGCTGCTGTGGTTGTCTCTCCTGAGATCCTCTGTGCTGCTGTGGCTGTCTCTCCTGACATCCTCTGTGCTTTTGTGGCTGACTCTCCTGACATCTTTTGTTCTGCTGTAGCTAGCTCTCCTGACATCCTCTGTGCTGCTGTTGCTGGCTCTCCTGACATCCTCTGTGCTCCTGTGGATAGCGCTCCTGATATCCTGTATGTTGCTGTGGCTGACTCTCCTGACATCCTCTGTGCTCCTGTGGATAGCGCTCCTGATATCCTGTATGTTGCCGTGGCTGACTCTCCTGACATCCTCTGTGCTGCTGTGGCTGGATGTTTGACCTATAACATGCATGCCTGGAGTTAAGAGCACCTGTTGTTTTTGTTTTTTTTTTTTGGGGGGGGCATTGAGACTTTTGCTATGGGGCCCCATGATTTCTATGTATGCCCCTGACTGGACCAGGGCCCTGTAGATCAATTCACTCTTCTCTAGAATGCAGCCTAACAAAGACAAATGTCTTGTATTAGAAACCTCTTTATGACTAGAATACTGGAGGCAGGATACATTTATAACCGGCAATACACATAGATCATTGTTCTTTCCCTAGTGTTATAAAAGCTGCTGTTAGTCACGGGGTGAGCTCGTCTTTCTGCCACGCTGATTCTTCACACAGCCTGGAGCATTGCCGTCTACCTTATCTACGAGGCGAAATGATATTCATGTTTAATTGCGCTTCCCTGGTCGGTGAGAGAAGAGATATGACTCTGACACATCCATTTTAGCCTTTTGTTTGGTTTCATTAGGAGCTGCTAGCGATCCATTTCTTGCGCATGACAAACTCACGCTAACAGATTGATAACACTTTTTTTTTCTCAAAAACCATTTGAGGTTTCCAGTAACCAAACAATTATGTTCTTTTCTGGGCAGAAATGCAATGTCGTGAAAAAGATGGATTCACATAAAGATGGCAATTCCAATGGCCTAGTAGTGATGTCTGAGATTAGCCACCAGACTTAGCAGTTTGGTGTGTTTGTAGGAATAGTATCCACACGGTAGAAGTAATCCAGTTGGGTTGAATTAAATTACTAATACATATCATAACTTGTAACTAGATCGCAAGAAATGAAAGAATTGGAGCACTCACCCGATCCTCCGTGATGTATATCTTTAATCCACAATTAGGATATTAACCCTTGGGCCATTTTCCATTTTTACTTTTTCGTTTTTCGCTCCCCTTTTTCCCAGAGCCATAACTTTTTTTCATTTTTCCGTCAATATGGCCAAGTGAGGGCTTGTTTTTTGCAGGCCAAGTTGTACTTTTGAACGACACGATTGGTTTTAACAGATCATGGAAAATGGGAAAAAAATTAAAGTGCGGTGAAATTGCAAAAAAAAAGTGCAATTCCAAACTTGCTTTTTTTTTTTTAACATGTTCACTAAATGCTAAAAGTGACCTGTCATTATGATTCTCCAGGTCACTACGAGTTCATAGACACCAAAGATGTCTAGTTTCTTTCTTTCAGTTTCAGAGATTGACTGCGGCATTTAACGGGTAAACAGCCGTGTGTGGATCACGATTCCACCCGCGGCTGTTAGAGGCACATGTCAGCCCACATCAAAGGGAGGTATTCCGATGTGGGTGTACTATTACGCCCCAACGTCGGAAAGGGGTTAAAGTGCAGTATGCAGGTGGCAGGGAAGTTTGCAGGTGAAAAGCTTGCTGGATGTTTTGCGCTGAGTTTGTGCTTCTACTGGTCCAACATTTCGCTCCACTTCTTCGGGAGGCGAAAACGAGTGTCGGGGCAGAGGGACGCGATCGTGTGCATAGCAGCTCATCTCTGACAGCTAATAGAAACTTTTTTCTGAATTCTAAGACAATCCATTTATTCACAAATTAAAAAGGCACTCGTGCACTTTAGAAATCGCACCTTATTATTGTGAGAACTTATGTCCTGAATCTCTATGACTGTCAGCCTCATAAAACATTGTCTACTCAGTATAAGGGAGGGGACATGATGAAAAGCATACAGTTGAAATGTCCAATATCTCCCTATCTACCTAGACTAAACTTTATTCCATTTATATCTATGAGCTGCCTTGAATGCCTAGCATAACATTGACAATTGTTCCCTTTTTCTTTCCAGCACCTTTCTATATTATTTTTTAATTAATTTTTATATATTGTGAAATTAAATTATGATTTTAAATTTATCAATATACTTCTTTTTTATACCTGGATGACACATATCTTTGGTAAAGTGGTTTCATGACCACGATCTCAATGTCTGTTGACACATCTTGACTGGTAGCCCTACTATTATACATAATTGGTGTTTTTTTCTTCATTTGCTAATTTGTTTTCAATTTGTCTGTTCCATCATAGAAAATTAGAAATAACGCTTTCTTTAAAATACCCAATGATTTTAGTAGGTAATTTCGAGGCAAACTGAGAAAAATTGAAGTTTCTAAACTTTCTGCGTAGCGCTTTTATCTCTACAATAGAAAGAAAAGTCTTACGAACTTTATGCTCCATCCAATTTAATGGGCAGCAGACGGAAACAAGCTGTCTGTTTCTTTTACATTAGGGTCAATGGACAATGGTTGTTAATTTAAGGAATTTTGTTTGCATTTGTAAAGTAGTGAATCCGTCCTCTGCGTGAATTTTTTGCCTTTTTTTACAGAACAGAAAAATGTAATGAAAAATTGCAGGTGAGAATAGAGTCTCATTTCCTTTATAACGCACAATGCATTCACCTCAGTATAGCCGAGTTCTGACTGCAGTATTTCACAGTCGGTGTATGGATTGCAATGCACGGACTGACCTCGGGTCTTGTCACCCACAACTTAGAGCCTCATAGGCATACACTAATGCAACCCGCGGGGCAGAGGCGGTGCTGCGGTCACGGTGAATCAGACCAGATTTTCAGGAACCATATCAATACAGCAGTGTGGTCACCGGCACATTACATTTCCATGCGGCCTGCAGTCTTTGCGGGATCTGACTGCTGGAAACTGATTATATTATACGGTATTTAATTTTATCAATCTCGATTCAGCCTCAAATGAAGTAATTCAATTTGTGATTTTATTTCCCATGAAAGTCATTACTAATATCAGCAAATGCTTTTTACTTGTAACGCAGAGTTTTCTCTGTACTACAGCAATGATATTTCTTGAAACAAATCAATGAAGAAGCTGAGGAAGCAATGTCCCACCATACACATCATATGGTCTCACATTCGACCCCAATCTCAGGGCCAAACAATACAGATATTGTCAGGTTCACAGTATTAAGGTGGCCACACTTTGTAAGTTCAGCTGTTACCCTATCGGCTATCGCCTGTGCTCTGATCGCAAATGCACAAGAAATTCCAAGCATTATTATAAAAATGTTACCCTCTGGGGTCTGATGCACATTTATTATAGTACAATCAATTCCCTCTGCTACCATATCGTTCTGTCTGCTGTACACTAAACTAATGTAAGATTGGCACAAGGAGGTGCAATCATACAGGTGCTTTTCAAAAAAATTAGAATATATCAAAAAGTTAATTTATTTCACTTCTTCAATTTAAAAAGTGAAACTCATATATAGTCATTACAGAGTGATCTATTTCAAGTGTTTATTTCTGTTACTGTTGATGATTATGGCTTACAGCCAATGAAAATCCAAAAGTCATTATCTCAGTAAATTAGAATACTTTATAACACCAGCTTGAAAAATTATTTTAAAATCCGAAATGTTGGTCTACAGAAATGTATGTTCAGTAAATGCACTCAATACTTGGTCGGGTCTCCTTTGGCATCAATTACTGCATCAATGCGGCGTGGCATGGAGGCGATCAGCCTGTGCTAGTGGTGAGGTGTTTTGGAAGCCCAGGTTGCTTTGATAGCAGCCTTCAGATCGTCTGCAGTGTTGGGTCTGGGGTCTCTCATCTTCCTCTTGACAATACCCCATAGATTCTCTATGTGGTTAAGGTCAGGTGAGTTTTCTGGCCAATCAATCACAGTGATACTGTTGTTTTTAAGCCAGGTATTGGTACTTTTGGCAGTGTGGACAGGTGCCAAGACCTGCTTCAGAATGAAATTTACATCTCCAAAAAGCTTGTCAGCAGAGGGAAGTGCTCTAAAATTTCTTGGTAGAAGGCTGCGCTGACTTTGGTCTTGAGCAAACACAGTGGGCCTACACCAGCAGATGACATGGCTCCCCAAACCATCACTAACTGTAGAAAGTTCACACTAGACCTCAAACAGCTTGGAATGTGGCCTCTCCACTCTTCATCCAGACTCTGAGACCTTGATTTCCAAATGAAATACAAAATTTACTTTCCTTGTGGAGTGTGTCAATGACTGCCTTCTGGACATCTGTCAAGTATCAGTCTTCTCCATGATTGTGGAGCCTACAGAAACAGACCAAGGGGCCTTTTTAAACACTTAGGAAGACTTTGCAGGTGTTTTTTGTTAATTTTTCTAATTTACTGAGATAATGACTTTTGGGTTTTCATTGGCTGTAAGCCATAATCATCAACATTAACAGAAATAAACACTTGAACTAGATCCCTCTGTTTGTAATGACTCTATATAATATATAATGTTCACTTTTTGTATTGAAGAACTGAAATAAATTAACTTTTTTATGATATTCTTATTTTGTGAGAAGCACCTGTATATAAATTCCGGATGGCACTATTATAGGTGACTGGTATGCTGCAAGGTGGAAGACCGGAATCCAGCATCAGCAAGCAGAGAGCAGCTTGAAGAGGGAGTCTCACTCCTTACACTAATTTGAACATTGAAATAGACAAATAATAAGTACTCACGCTATGATTCCGACATAGAAAAACATTACTGACCAATTTTTCAAATACCTGTGGTGATGTTGAGGAAATTTTTTTGGGTTCTAGACGAGATGTGAGGGATATCCTCCGATATAAGTTCAATTGAACTAGCTAAAAAATGAGGGAACAGGTATTTAGGGGGTGGATAGGAATTATTGCACTCATACAAAACAAGAATAAGAGGTATAATTAATAAATATTTAAGAATGTGTCATGTGTAGTGTTGAGCATTCCGATACCGCAAGTATCGGGTATCGGCCGATACTTGCTGTATCGGAATTCCGATACCGACTTCCGATATTTTTTCAATATCGGAATTCGGCATCGGAATCGGAAGTTCAGTTGATTGACGGCCTGACGTCATCATGATGCGCGGTGTGTGCGCATCATGATGCGCCGTCATTTCGGGCCTTCCGGGGGTCTCTGCCGGCCTGCCGGGGGGCTGTGCCGGCCTGCCGGGGGGTTGTGTGGACTGCCCGGGGTCTGTACCGGCCTGCCGGGGGGCTGTGCCGGCCTGCCGGTGGTCTGTGCACCCTGTGGGGGTCTGTACCGGCCTGCCGGGGGGCTGTGCCGGCCTGCCGGGGGGCTGTGCTGATGTCCGGGGGTCTGTGCAAGCATCGTCCGATGGGACTACAAGTCCCATCGGGCGATGCCTGCTACCATGACAGTGATTGACACATTAGCCAATGATGGGACAGTAGTAGTCCCATCATCCGGCTAATGTGTTAAATGTTAAAAAAAAAAAAAAAAAAAAAAAATACTACATACATACTACATGCATGCTACATACATACTACATGCATGCTACATACATACTACATATATACTACATACATACTACATACATGCTACATACATACTGCATGCTACATACATACTACATACATACTACATGCATGCTACATACATACTACATGTATACTACATACATACTACATACATGCTACATACATACTGCATGCTACATACATACTACATACATACTACATGCATGCTACATACATACTACATATATACTACATACATACTACATACATGCTACATACATACTGCATGCTACATACATACTACATACATACTACATACATACTACATACTACATATATACTACATGCATGCTACATACATACTACATGCTACATACATACTACATACATACTACATGCATGCTACATACATACTACATATATACTACATGCATGCTACATACATACTACATGCTACATACATACTACATATATACTACATACATACTACATACATGCTACATACATACTGCATGCTACATACATACTACATACATACTACATACATACTACATGCATGCTACATACATACTACATGCATGCTACATACATACTACATGCATGCTACATGCATGCTACATACATACTACATGCTACATACATACCACATATATACTACATACATACAATACATTCATACAATACATACATAGACATACAGTACATATAACATAGAGTAACATACTTACCAATACTTGTCACATTGTTCCCCGAAGCCATTGTCTTTTCCGGGATAAATATTAACATAACAAACCACAAAAATACTCACCCACGATCCGAAGCAGTCCACGAGTGTGTCCCACGACGATCTTGGGTAGAGAACTGCAGCATCAGATGATGCTGCCGTTCTCTACGGGCTGCAGGAATCCAATGACGGAAGGTAGGTATCCTTCCGCACTGTATTCCTCCGCCACTTAAAAAAAAAAAAAGTCCCTAGTCTCACTTTATGCCATTGCTGTGTGGGAATTTCCCACACAGCAATGGCATAAAGTGAGACTAGGGACTTTTTTTTTTTTTAAGTGGCGGAGGAATACAGTGCGGAAGGATACCTACCTTCCGTCATTGGATTCCTGCAGCCCGTAGAGAACGGCAGCATCATCTGATGCTGCAGTTCTCTACCCAAGATCGTCGTGGGACACACTCGTGGACTGCTTCGGATCGTGGGTGAGTATTTTTGTGGTTTGTTATGTTAATATTTATCCCGGAAAAGACAATGGCTTCGGGGAACAATGTGACAAGTATTGGTAAGTATGTTACTCTATGTTATATGTACTGTATGTCTATGTATGTATTGTATGAATGTATTGTATGTATGTAGTATATATGTGGTATGTATGTAGCATGTAGTATGTATGTAGCATGCATGTAGTATGTATGTAGCATGCATGTAGTATATATGTAGTATGTATGTAGCATGTAGTATGTAGCATGCATGTAGTATATATGTAGTATGTATGTAGCATGTAGTATGTATGTAGCATGCATGTAGTATATATGTAGTATGTATGTAGCATGCAGTATGTATGTAGCATGCATGTAGTATATATGTAGTATGTATGTAGCATGTAGTATGTAGCATGCATGTAGTATATATGTAGTATGTAGCATGTAGTATGTATGTAGCATGCATGTAGTATATATGTGTTATGTATGTAGCATGTAGCATGCATGTAGCATGCATGTAGTATGTATGTAGTATATATGTGGTATGTATGTAGCATGCAGTATGTATGTAGCATGCATGTAGTATATATGTAGTATGTATGTTGCATGTAGTATTTATGTAGTATGAATGTAGCATGTATGTAGTATGTAGTATGAATTTAGCATGTATGTAGTATGCATGTTGTATGTATGTAGCATGTAATTTTTTTTTTTTTTTACATTTAACACATTAGCCGGATGATGGGACTACTACTGTCCCATCATTGGCTAATGTGTCAATCACTGTCATGGTAGCAGGCATCGCCCGATGGGACTTGTAGTCCCATCGGACGATGCCTGCACAGACCCCCGGAGCCTGCACAGACCACCGGCAGGCCGGCACAGCCCCCCGGCAGGCCGGCACAGCCCCCCGGCAGGCCGGCACAGCCCCCCGGAGCCTGCACAGCCCCCCGGCAGGCCGGCACAGCCCCCCGGCAGGCCGGCACAGCCCCCCGGCAGGCCGGCACAGACCACCGGAGCCTGCACAGACCACCGGCAGGCCGGCACAGACCACCGGAGCCTGCACAGACCCCCTGGCAGGCCGGCACAGCCCCCCGAAAGGCCCGTACAGACCCCAGAGAGGCTGTACAAGGGCAGGAAAGGGTTTTTCTTATTCCGATACCGGAAGTCCCATAGACTTGAATGGGACTTCCGGTATCGGAATCGGCGATACCGATACTTTTTTTAAAGATCGGCCGATACCATGCGATACGATACTTTGAAGTATCGGACGGTATCGCTCAACTCTAGTCATGTGCAATAATGGAAGTAATTTCAGTGCCTTTCAGCTTGTGCAAATATGCAAGAGAAAATCATAGTATGTAGTGATAGCACTGATTCTTGTGCACAAAAGACCTCACAACACTAATACACCATTGGTGGCGATAGCGCTTAATGGTGCCAGAGATATGCGGTGTGACCGAGGGCCAAAAAAGTTGCTGACGCCATGCAGATATAATTAACGCTGCCCCATATAAGTGCTGGGAGTGCTCAAGGTGCTGCACTGTAGGGCAGACAATGTCAGATATCTGCGCTCTGAAAATTGCTTTTTAATCCAATCAGTAGAATATAGTGTACTTAGCTTGAGTTCCATATCAAGTCTCTCCGGAGTAGCGGTGAGTCCTGGAGCGTTGTCCCGGCCGGTGACAAGCTCACTGAATAAGCTGCTGGAGCACGGATGACAGTGGTGAATGCTGGCAGGGCCTGCGTACTGATAGAACCTGCGTGACGTATTCGGGTCACATGACTAGCAGAGTCAGGTGGTGCCAGCAGATAGTTAAGGTGTACAAGGGGAGCCTGACTTTGGTCTTGAAAAAACACAGTGGACCTACACCAGCAGATGACATGGCTCCCCAAATCATCACTGACTGTAGAAACTTCACGCTAGACATCAAACAGCTTGGATTGTGGCCTCTCCACTCTTCCTTCAAACTCTGAGACCTTGATTTCCAAATGAAATACAACTTTCCTTGTGAAGTGTGTCAATGACTGCCTTCTGGACATCTGTCAAGTAGCAGTCTTTCTCATGATTGTGGAGCATACAGAAACAGACCAAGGGTACTTTTTAAATGCTTAGGAAGCCTTTGCAGGTGTTTTTTGTTAATTTTTCTAATTTACTGGGATAATGACTTTTGGGTTTTCATTGGTACTCCCACCAGAAACCCTTGTCAAAGGCGTTGTCCACTACTAGGACAATCCCTTCTTAAACTAAATCAGCCCCGATAAAATAATAAAGCCTATATTTTTCTCCCGTGCTGGTGCCATTCCCGCACTGTTGGCACTCGCTCTCTCTGGGGCTGTAATACAGTGTTGTGACACTGGGTCCCAATCAGCGCTTACGTCACTGTTTACGTCTTTGGACAAACAGAACATGAAGAGGAAGCCAGGGCTGCAGCTCTTCCTAGACTTCCTCTTAGTTTGGAGACAGTGACGCCATTGCTGATTGGGTGCTGGGGTCTTGTGTCATTCCACCTCATCAGAGCCCCGAGACCACAAGTTCCGACACCACGGAAACAGAGCCGGCATGAGAGAGTATAGGTTTTATAATTTTAGCGGAGCTGGACATTTAGTTTAAGAAGGGGTTGTCCTAGTAGTGTATTGGCATCTCCTGTCGTGTGTCAAAGAGGAAGAGCCGTCAAGGTTTACACAGTTTGTGCCACCAGGTCAGACGATGCCACATGCCCTGACTGGTGAGTCAGCCCATATAGCCTCTTTCCTGTGTGATTAAAAGAGAGCCCCCTGTGTGGAACCCAAAGCTACAGATGACCTCAGCAAAGCACTGATTAAGCCACTATGTCAGGGAGGTCCCCCAAATGAACTAAGAACTGCTGTTTTAATGGGAACTTATAAATAGTTGATGGTTATCATTATTTTATTCTAGACCCAAGAAACTGTAGACGGCTTCAGTCTCCACCTGCCTTATAATCAGCCTGCTCACTCTTACATGCATCCAAATTTCATGAGATTTTCTAGTGAGCGTCTCATAGCAAACCACCAAAAAGAAAGACTTGCAGAAAAAAACAGGAGCATGCCTAAAATCTGTGCGTAACACCAGACTCCTATTTTGTTGTATATTTGCATGAGATCGCCACTTTAGTAGTTAAGTTTGTGGGACAATTCACAACAAGATATATGGCTCTTTGAGAAACTCCATTGACATGCTACAGTAAAATAGGATATTTACACATTTTTCCCGTGCAAAGTTGCATGTAAGATGTAGATTTTTCTCTGCACTTGCTGGCTATTTCCTCAGTGAAAAATGACCATGGCCTTGTTGGTCTGATTGGTCTAATTATCGCAGCAGCTATGACTACAGTAGCAGAGATACATTTTATTACATTATTCACTCAACTCCTCTACGTTTTTGGTTTTTATTTTTCTTCTAGCTGGATTTTAAATCAGTACATAAATCCGTAAATATTTTCTTTCCTCTGCAACTAGATTGCTATGATGCCTTCAGGTTCAATAATGTTCAGAAATGTCACCTTCCCCTAAGGACTCCACATGAAGCTAACCGATCATGCCCATTCCTTATACCTACAATGTCTGTGCGCAGTCATATAGACTCCATTGTACGCTGTGTGATCAAAGATATTCTCCTTTAGGCCGGGGTCACGCTACCATAGAATACGGACGAGTGCTATGTGAGAAAACATCTCATAGCACTCGGCCCAGTCTTAATCTATGGGGCAGCTCCCATCACCGTTTATTTTCTCGGGCGTATTCAGCGTGCATGTAAAATCGCAGCATGCTGCGATTGGCACTGAGACTCGGCCGAGTCTCGACTTACTCGCACCCATATAAGTCTATAGGTACGAGTGACACAACGCACAGCACTCGGATATCGTCCGAGTGCGGTGCGATATATGCCAACGCTGGCAAGGCAATGGAGGAGATGGAGAAAATACTTCTTCCGGAGCTGTGCTCCGATTCTCACTGTGCGAAAGCACAGTAGCTTGACACTCGGCTGCTGCTCGCAGGAGAGCAGGAGCTGAGGGTCACTAGCATATCGCATCCGATGCTCTCACATTGGATGCCATACGCTAGTGTGACACCGGCTTAAGACAATGCTTCAAGTAGATAACGCCTTAGTACATCAAAACTATAATGGAAAATGCTATGATTTTTATTCCGTCGGTTCTGACCGATATTGGAAGTCAAAATCCTCTAGGCACCTGTTTTCATCACTCGAAGTACTCCATGGAGCAATAAAGTAGCAAGAAACCTCTATGGGAATCCAATTTTGGTGGATTCACATTCAACGTAATTTTACACCATTCACAAATAATCCAATAAATCTGGAGGTCTTCTCTATGGATTTTGATGAGAATTTTCCAAGGATTTCACCCTTTGCAATGCGAAGAGTGAAATCCACAACATGTCTGGTGCAAATCCACTAGCAAGATCTGCAGATCAGAAATTTTCCCGTGCCGTAAAATTATTCCACATGCCGCTTCATACAACCATGTTCACAAGGCCTAATGACTGTCGGTGTTGCTTTTATAGGTGGAACCGGAGTGGGTTAAAAGTCCTCATTTCGTAGTCATCTATTTATTATTAACCCCTGAGGTGCCTAGCAGATGTTGAATGATCCTATTGCGTACAGCCGTTCTTTTCATTTCATTAGAAAAAGTAAAGTGTGTGTCAGTTTATGCTCACATTAGAGGAAGCCTTAGAGAATTCCTGCACTCATTTTCAGACATCCAATTAGATGTTTGTTTTATAGTTTCTCTTCTTTGGAGAAAAATATCTCTCTTGTTTGCATTGATTTCCTTTTCATTACTATACCGTCGATAAAAGACATTTTCTAAAGTCCGATGCTTGCCATTTACAGTAGATAGCTCACCTGATTTTTATGTTGAGTAAAAATCCATAAAAGCTGAGAATCATAAACTGGGATATCAAAAATCAGAAGAATACATATTTTATGACAAGTATTCAGAGAAGATGCTGTCTCCTCGCTTGAAATGCTCAGACATAAATGGCCTAAAAATGTGATTTCTTTGGGCGTTATTTAGAATGACAAGGAAGTACTCTGGGGATAGACAATAATCGGTACGCTCTAGATGATCAGCTGTCCAAAAAACATTTGCATTCTGCTTTTAATTTCTTTAGATGTGTTTCTTTGTAAATTTTTTTCCCAAAGTTACTACAGGTTGATACAGGTAGCTGAAAATAATGAAGTGAACAATTTGGCTCAAAGTATCACTTTATGCCAAGTTATGATGTTATCCTCTATCCACAGAATAGAAGATAACTGTCCAATAGTTGAGGTCAGACTGCGGGCACCACCATGTCGAACATGTGCACCTCCACTCCATTTACTCTCTATCAGTCTGTTGCTGAACTTGGCTTTTTTGGCAGCCCTATAGAGAATGAGCCCTGTTCTTGGGAACGATCGGGATCTTAGCAGTTGGACTACCAGAAAATGGATTCCTTGTTTCTCCCTATTGTATGGCGCATGCATTGTTTCAAAACTTGGCATAAATCTTTTATCCATTGTAACAACAATGTTTTACATTCAATTGAATATCCACCAATTCTCCTCAGGTTGGATTTTAGGTCCATAGATGATGATCCATACTGATTTAGTTCTTAATACATCTTAAGAGTGGTCAGAGATCTGCTTTCTGGATATAACGGTTTGCTCATACTAACATATAAAAAATCGGTCTCATTCTCTTCCAGAAAAGGGGCACAATTTTTTTTCACCTGTCATCTGTGTGCTGTCAATGGGTTGTCTGTATACAATCCTTTTTTTACTCAGCAGCTATTAATTGGACAATCAGTAGATTTGGTTTTCAGTACGATCTCTATGCTGATGATACCATTACTTCCCAGCAGCATGCCCATTGTCTCGGGTTATATTTGATTCAGATCTTTCCTTCACTCCCTACATTTAATCACTCGCTCGCTCATGTCACCTACAACTCAAAAACATTCTTACCTTTGACTCTACAAAAACTCTTACTGCTGCTCTTATTCATTCTCATCTGGACTACTGCAAATCTATACTAATCGTTCTCCCCCCTACTAAACTCTCCTCTGTCCTGAATGCAGCAGCCAGTATTATATTCCTCTCCAACCGCTACACTGATGCCTCTGTCCTGTGCCAGTTGTTGCGCTGGTTGCCCATCCGCTACAGAATCCAATATAAACTTATCACTCTCACCCACAAAGCGGTCCACGATTCAGCACCACCCTACATCTCCCATCTCGTCTCTATCACCCTACCCGTGCCCTCCATTCTGCTATAACCTAAGTCTAACATCCTGAAAAATCCGATGCTATACAGAGCCACAGTATGGCATCCGATTTTTATGAATTTACTACTATTCTGTAGCAATGGAAATTGTAAATTGTCCTATAAAAGATTAATAGCTGCTGAGTAGAAAAGCAGATTGCATATGAACAGCACACAACTTGCAAAGTGAGAAAAATAATTTCTGGATGAAAATCAGACCGATTTTTTTTTTTTTTTTAAACTGTCGTGTGACCCTAGGCTAAGCGCAAAATTCTGTCAGTCTGAAGTCTCCACTTATTTATGGAGACATTGTCTACGAGCATCTGCAAATTGTTAGACCACAGACTATTTAAACAAATTTAGGTGCAGATTATGGCCTCATTCAGACATATACAATTTTCTCATGTAGCGGAAAAGTAGACTGATTATTTTCATCAGAGTTTGATCACAGTTGGATCAGAGTGTCATGTTTTTCTCGTACTTAGAGAAATTAAAAAATATGTTTCTCCATTTTCTCCTTTCTGACAGTTCATGAAAAGTGAACCACACTCTGATGTAATCTGAGTACTCAAGGCTCCATAGGTCCCTCACGGTCATGTCTCATGGGTGATGACGTTACTGATGAGAAATGACTGTGAGTAACCTATGAAGCATCGTTCTCAGAACGACGTTCCTTAGGTTGCAGGAGAGAATCGTTGGATGTTGTGGTAAACACAGTGGATTACGTCAGAGCTGCTGGGATTGTTTTTTACTAATAAATGTGTAAATCAGGGATTGTGTGGGGGAGTCTTGATATGAATAAACTTTTTTCCTGTGTGTGTCTTTTTATTTTTAAACACAGGGTTAGTAGGGGGTGTCTGACAGACTCCTCTCCATTACTAATCTATGGGCTTCATACCAGCTGACATTACACAGCTGACATCAACCCCCTTTAACTATTACCCCAATTGTCACCGCAACAGGGCAATCAAGAAGAGCTGAGGCTAAGCGCCAGAATTGGTATCTTAGTATGCTGGGAAGGGGCCGATATCCATGGGTCTTCCCAGCCTTTTAATATGCGCTCCCAGCTGTCTGCTTTGTCTTAGCTGGTTATTAAAAATAGAGACTTCACATCATTTTTTTGGTACCCCCAATTTTTAATACCCTGCAAAGGCAAAGCAGACACCTGGGGTCTGATATTAATAGCATGGGAAGCTCAATATTTATTGCCACCATCCCTGACTATTGAGACCAAAAAGTCTGCTTTTCCTCAGCTGGTTAATAAAAATAAGGGGGCAACACATCATTTTGTTTCTTTCATTAATTTGATAGCTAAGTACAAGTGCTGAAATCTTCATATGCAAAGTACTGATTGTATATCTTACTAACTCACTGACCTGTTTCTATCTATCGATCTATCTATCATCTATCTATATATTTATATAAGATTGTTTTATTAGTCAGAAAACTAACTTGAAATGACAGAGAATTACTGTGTGTAAAAGCTGACGTTAAAAACGCATTGCATACGCATGTCATACAAATGTTAGGTGAGGAAAAAACACACTCGCATAGCACTTGCATTGCGCACGGATACTAGGTGAGAAACAAAAAGCGCATGACACTCCCCTGACTCTCTCCAACTTTGATGTCTGAGAATCCCAGCTACTTTACATATGCAGGTGTGAGCATATTGTAAGATATATGTTGCTGCAGTCGCACAACCAGTATAGGCTGACAATTGTTCGGATAGCACTCATCTACTCACAGGTTCTCTTCAACAAAGGTGCCATGATCCCTTTAAGGAACCTACAAACATTCATAGGAAATTTCTGCAGTGTCACATTGATTCCTAAACTAGCCTCATAGTGATGAAAACCCACAAAGCCTTTTCTGCACAGGTTTCTATGTGTAAGCCTAAGGACATTAACTTTTATATTACACTCGGTACAACAAGTAGATCTGTTTCTTGAAAATTTATACACAGCACAATGCCGATGATTCAGTGTGTGCCCTACAGCATACATTTTTATGTGCCATTCAGGGGGTAGAGTTTCTGCATTGCGTTTATTCAGAATTCGCATCTAATAGTTGACGATGAATATGGAGCTCAAGAGTTCATTGGGATCAGTGGAGATGGAAAAATTAGGACGATGTCCCCGCTTGTTATGTACTTGTGGAAATTCTATATTCAACCAATCAAACAATGGATAGCACACGGACGGCATCCATGTGCTCTCTGTATTTTACTGAATAATGGGTAGGAGAAAGTAAAAAATTTTTTTTCTTTAAAGAGGTTGTACACTACAATGTATAGTGGGCAGCCTTATTTCCAAGGTTTATATCTTTCTTCAAACACCTTGCATTTCCAAAAGTGCCTGTGAGCGGCGCTAACGATGTCTGCTCATCTCCATCATGTCACTGAAGCTGCCTCTGATGTCCAGTGATGTGAAGTCAACTTCCTGAATTGGAAGTTGACTCTGCATCACCGAGGTGGGACCCAGTCTCCCTTAGGGTATGTGCACATGTTGCGGATTTGTGTGCGTAATTTTCCGCGCGGAATCTGCAGAATCCACAGGTCAAAATGCCTGTGTTTTACCTGCGGATTTAGTGCGGATTTCGTCTGCTTTTTTACACCTGTGAATTCCTAGAATGGAATAGGTGTAAAAACGCTGCGGAATCCGCACAAAGAATTGACATGCTACGGAAAATAAACCACTGCGTTTCTGCTCGGAATTTTCCACAGCATGTGCACAGCGGTTTTTGTTTTCCATAGGATAACATGGTACTGTACATTATCTTGGAAAACTGCTGCGGATCCGCAGGGCCAAATCCGCTGCGGACCTGCAGACGAATCCGCAACATGTGCACATACCCTTAGTGACTGGGCTGTGGAAAGACCTTCATCACACATCACAACTCACCAAAAAAAACATGAAGATCCAACATTGTCCATCGAATCAGAAGTAGTCCAAAAATGGGAACCTGAAAGACCTAAGAAGAGTGAGGTAAAGAAATAAAAACAAAAGACATGCTAGGAAGGGAAAAATAGCCATGGACCTTCCCAGTCTGATAATATAAGCCCACAGCTGTCTGCTTTACCTGGCTGGTTATCAAAAATAGGGGGGAACCCCACATCATTTTTTTTTAAATACTTTATTTTAGATTAATACAAGTACACATCTGTCAATAAATCATAAAAAGGAAGACATCACTCCAAATTAAAAAGTTGGACTTTATTAAGCCCAAATGGCAACATTACAGTTCACAGAACCTTTCATAAGCAAGGTAAAAGTGCAAACATTGATTGTGCAATTACATCTTTTTAACCTCATTCATACGTCATTGATTCTTTATGAATAAAATATCATCATGTGATCCATTTTATAGTGAACATACACTATAAGCAAAGATTCTAAAATATTGTAAGGTAGCGCTTACTGAGTGCATTTGGGGACGCCCGCTTGGCAGCGCTATAACATACAGGAAGACTCAATTTCCTTAAAAGTTCTCCTGGGTTTATTGCTCCATGTCCCCTGCAACACAAACAGAGTAGTCAGCCTTTAGGTCCGGCATCATAAAATAATAATGTCCATAAACAGGGCTTTGCTCCCCTCAGACCCTGTTCACACACAGGGCCAGGGCAATGTGCATTAAACATTCAGTTCCATAGGACAGTACAGTCTCTTATTGACCAAGGTCAGTGCCACTCACGGATTGTCCGACCGTCCACTCTGGAGGTATCTCACAGACCTCGTTCCTCTGGTTCAGGAAAGCCAGCACTGCTGTGCGATATCCAGCAAGCAGGGTTGGCCTGGAGCCACACACACAGGAGGCCTTCTACCTCCCAGGTCACAGACAACTCTGTAGTGTCCCACCTGGACACATGGAAATCTGTGCACAATTCAGACTCCCAACACTCTCTCATGTGCTAAACACACCTTCATTATGTAGCTGTAACCCCACCCCCAGGTGAGTTATGGATCACATGGCTGGTCACCTGGTCATGACCTCACAGCAGGTCCTGAATATACCTGTAGCTTATGAAGGAAAACAGGGGTACAGCCAGCACCCTCACCCAAAGGTGAGGTCATATGGGTAGCCTGACCCTCCCATCTCTCATAGCTACCCGCAACTCGGACCCAGGTGCACTAACCGTTATCTTAGAGCTCACGTGCACTAATAATAAAACACTCCAGGTTGCATCTCAGGGTGCATCCATCCCTGTGACATATATCGGCCATTCACAATCCTGCCAGTCACTGTTTCTGCATCACCACAGAGGGAGCGCCTGTATGCATGACCTGGGGAGCCCATACAGCGCCCCCTAGCTGTCACAGGGGTCACTGCATCACAATATGATGTACAATACTTCAGTGTACACCTAATATTAATTACATTCAAAATGTTTTTTCACCACCATTCTCTGTGTCCTATAGTATCCACTGCACACTTAAAATTTCATATATCACTAAGTCATTGAATAACAAATTTTTATGCAGTACAGTATAATTATACTATTGAAATTACCTTGAATTCCACATTCAAACCGTTTGGCTTAAGAGTGTTCAAACCGCAAATCCACCCTAGTTATTTCCTTTTCAGTAACTTTACCATATCTCCACCGCTTTTTTGGGGAGACTACATCTATGATCCTGAATTTTAATTGTTTTTCTGCATGACCTGCCTCTGTAAAAGGTTTAGACACTGGAAGGTCCATTCTTTTTTTTCCTATTGGTATACCTATGGTGATTTATGCAAGTTTTGAAATCACAAGTGGTCCCCAATATACCAAAGAAAACACGGACATTGCAGTAAGTACACAACATATTCAGTGTCACAAGTAAGAAAATGTCTTACTTTGCAAGTAACCTGAGTTTTTGGATGGACACATTTTTCACCTGTCAACATAAGTGGACAATTTATACAAAAAAGACAAGGATAGCATCCTTTCCTACACCTGCCGGTTATATGAGTTTGAACTGTTGTTTTAAATGAAGCGATATCCAAGTGTATTAATCCATCTTTTATATTTTTTACCTTTCTGTACGAGAATAGTGGGGATTTTTGAATTCTGGAACATTAGCAAGACACTTACCAAAATTTTCCAGTGGTTTCTAATTATTTTGGCAATATGTTCCCTTTCTTCTCCTAAGTAGAAACCATTAGGACTCTGATCTTATCTTTCTTTTCATTAACCACTTTAATTGCCATAATGCAGTTCTTTCCTACTTTTGGATCTTATGTTCCTTATCACACAGAAGTTCCTGTGGATAACCTCTACTCTTGAACTTTTTGGTTCGTATATTTAAGTTAATTTGCAATTTATTTTCATCACTCTCAATTCTTTTAATTTTCAAATATTGGCTATATGGCAATGATTGTACCATATGTTTTGGATGATGACTGTTATACCTCAAAAAAATCATTACAATGCATTGGTTTAGCATAAAGACAGGTAGTAAGCTTTTTATTCTCTTTCGAGACAAGAGCATCAAGAAACTGTATACTACTATTGCCAGTATCATGATTATAGAGTATCTCATTTGTAACATGGCGTTGATGGCATCAGAAGTCCTAGAACGTATGACAGCAATGAATAGAATAGAATGTGGCTTCCCAACTCTGTGATGTGTATGAACACAATGCGCATGCGCGACTGAACTGTGCCATTAGCTATCTCTCCCACAGGCCAGAATTGCAAACTAAGTGCATATCATAGCGGACAAGCGCAGTAGATACTATAGGACACTGAGATTGACAGAGAAACACCTTTTTGAATGTTGTGCATGTAATTATTATTAGGTGAGTTGCATCTCTAATCTATCTATTGTCTATCTATCTATCTATCTATCTAGTTATCTATCTATCTATCTATCTATCTATCATATATCATCTTGCTATCTATCCAATATCTATCTATCTATCATATATCATCTTGCTATCTATCTATCTATCTATCTATCTATCTATCTATCTATCTATCTATCTCTATCTATCTATCTATCTATCGGTCATATATCATCTTGCAATCTATCTATCTATCCAATATCTATCTATCTATACTTTATAGAAATACGTGCTTCAAAATCGGATGCGTATTTTCCATATACAAAATCACAAACGCATAAAAAACGCAAGCGAGCGGAGGTGCGGATTCGGAAATTCACCTGTGTCAAAGCCTGAACAAACGCAGCTTGTGTGCACATACCCTAAAAGTTATGGCTTGATGTAGTTGGATGGCTTTTGTGCTCTTCAAAAAAATAAACTAAGTACTTTACATTTTTTCCATTCTGCAGAAATATTGGAGTTGATGTATTCAGAATCATTAGTCGCAGTGTGCTGACGCATCGTGTATATATATGTTTGTTTATTGGCCACATAACATGTTTGCGCACCTGTACATTAATACTTAATGCTTGATAAAAGCACATTGGTGCTGAAACGGCACATGGGTTAATAAAAGTTTTAATTTCACTGGATGTGCTGCCTTACTCTCCGTATTCTTTGTACATTAACTTAATACTTAAGGTGTACGACCCTATTTTTTTCTTTTTTGGAATATTGTTGAGCATCCACTTACGGGCTGTAGGCAGCACATGACACAGGTCACACCATTTTCCGAGAACTGCGGCGCTGACCTTGCTAGAACAGCACCACTGTTGGAGGTGAGTATACACTTATTATTTTATATGGAGTCCTGAATTGATGAATCCCCTTTAAGACAAACCCTACCCATATGCCTTAACAGAACATACTTTAGAGATACCATGGAGAGGTCCATTTTGGGACACTTTTGTAAGCTAAGATGGAGAGCCATTCTGGACAAGTGACTACTTTTCCGATGGTCTCCAGCAGAGCTCTGGTATTAAAGAAATAACCATTCATCTGAATAACCACTGTTTAATACCACATTGTCCCTGCGGTGGCTTGAATTACTTGGCTGGTTGCAACTCCCTTCTGCATAATCAGATATGCCGGGACTGTGAGCGAGGGCAATGGGCTGATCACCCTAGGGCGACGCTTTCAAAAAGGGATTGTCTCTTTTGATAGAACTCCTTAAAATACTACTTTTACGTGATCTAGCTGTGCTTATAGAACTTATGTTCACCCAACCATGGGAAAGAAAAATTGGTATAGAGAGAGAGAACGCTCCATAAACCGCACGTGCTTCATTCCGTAGTTTATGCCCCCGTCACCCGCACCTCTCTCTGTGATTATCACCTTTTTAAATCTCTGCCATACAGACCATTATAATAACCCATAAATACAGCGCTGCGTGCACTCACAACCGCAAGGAAATGAAATCTGCCTCCTCTTCCTAATGAAGTTTATGGTCTTAAAATAATTTATGCTTGCATTAATGTGATTAGCGAGCCATATTTTCTAGTAAAAACACATTTCCAACAATGCTTCGTTGCATTGAAAAATTAAATAGTGAATAAATTGCCTTTTTTCCCCCAAGAAAATAAAACCTACAAAGTAATTCTCGTATTTCCAAATATCCAGCTACAATTGCACAAGCTAGAAACAATATTATGCGATAAAATTCAGGTATACAAAGCGGAGGGGAGGTGGACTGTGAAATATATGGAAAATGTATCTTGCGGGGTTTATTTATAATGACCTATTATACAGACAGCTATTGCCAAGGAATAATCTCGTTTATCGAATGCTCCACTGGTGGCACTAGAACTAGGCCTTTATTATCTGAAGGCCTGCTTAGAATAATGTCTAGGTCTGGGCTGTGCAGTGACAGGTGCCTTGCCAATAGGACATCTATCTGTTACGGCCCCGGTAACGGCCCCTGTTGCGCACCTCCATACTTACCTGCCGCCTCACTCCTGCCTCCGTCGGCGGTTCCATCCTCCTCTGACCGGCCCGCGGCCTGTGATGTCACAGCAGGCCTTGAGCATGCGCCATAGGCCACGGCCGGCTTTCCCTTCCTCTCCTTATGCTCCGGCGGTGCCCTGACCCGGTAGCACCGCCGGACCAGTGGGGGTCGCTCCTCTAGTATTTCAGGCCGCCCTCCCATAGTGGAGGCGCCTGATCGTCATTGTGCTACCCACACGCTAGGCCCCTGTACTCCTGCCCTGTGCTCTGCACCACAGTGCTCATACCGTCTTGTCTTGCCTTGCAGTCCTTCTCCAGTCCAGTGTGTTCCTGCTCCGTCCTGCCTGCTGTGTCCTGCTCAGCAGTCCTACTCCGGTCCTGTCTAACCGTCTTTCATTCTTGAAGTCCTACTCCAGTCCTCACCCAAAACCTACGTCTCCCCGTACCCGTTGGACCACTTCCTCTGTCTCGCTCCAGGCCATTCCGAGCCGCCCCTCTTGGTACCGGCTGCCATGGCATTCGAACCCCTGGGCTTGCTCCTAACGATCCCTGTATAGGGGTCGGTTCCACCAGGTTGCTCGCCCGGGGCCCCTCGGTGTCACAGTCCAGAGGGTCCACTCCCGGAAGTCCGCCTTGCCCAGCGCGGCGCTAACAGCGGCGCTAACAGTACGATCAGGCCATGGATCCCGCCGGAGCATCTGCTCCCGCTCAAAAGGAGTTGCTCTTTTTGTGGGAGAACCAGGGGCGCATCATGTCTGTAATGAAGTCCATGGAGTCGCGCTTGTCAGCTCTTCAGGCTGCCGATCCGGGAAATGCTGCCCAACTGGCCAGTCTCCAACAGGAACTGGGCCAGCAGCGAGATGCCCAGTCTCATATCTTGACCTATATGGCCTCTGTAGAAAATCGCCTGGTGGCCCTACAGTCTGCCACCGCAGCCTCTGACGCTCCTCCGGTCCTGCTTCTTTTCCCTCTCCTCGCCTAGCTAAACCCACCCGGTTCAGTGGTGACCCCAAACATTGCAGAGGGTTCCTAAATCAATGTAGCCTCCATTTCGAGCTCTTGCCACACCAGTATCCCTCCGATAGGGCCAAAGTGGCCTTTATCATGTCCCATCTGGAGAGGGAGGCCCTGTCCTGGCTAAACCCTCTCTGGGAGAGGGATGACCTCGTAGTTTCTAACCTTCCATTTTTTGGGGATACCTTCCTTAGGGTGTTTGATGAGCCCGGACGGGTAGCCTCACTTACTGAGTCTCTTTTCAACCTCCACCAGGGCACCCTCAGTGTTGGACAGTATGCCATCCGGTTCCGCACACTGTCTTCGGAATTGGGGTGGAATAATGCGGCACTGGTAGGAGCATTTTGGCGGGGGTTATCGGGCAAGATAAAGGATGAGCTGGCTGGACGGGATACTCCTACCACTCTCGAGGACCTCATCTCCCTGGCCACCCGCATAGATCTCCGGTTTCAGGAGCGAGCCAGGGAGAGGAGACCCACCAGATCTATCCCATCCGCTAATCGGTCCTTTAGTCCACGACCAGCCGGGTCCGCCCACACTCCTCCTCCCGAGCCCAGGCAGGTTGACCGTGTCAGGTTGGCCGAGTCACGTCAGAGAGAGAGACGGGCGCAAGGTCTATGTCTCTATTGTGGAGCGGCATCACATTTCATCCGTTCTTGTCCTGAGAGACCGGGAAACTCTTCCACCTAGGCCAGGTAAGAGAGGCCTCCCTAGGTGTTAATGATTCCTCTCAACCCCTCACGATGTCTGTTCTTTTGCTTTCAGGGGAGAGGCGTGGATCCGAGGTGGCCTACATGGATTCGGGCTCGGCAGGTAACTTCATCTGGCAGGAAGAGGTGGACAAGTATCGAATTCCTGTGGTTACCCTAAGAAATCCTCGACTAATTGCTTCAGTGGATGGCAAGCCGCTACAAGAACCCATCACCATGGTCACTGAGGAGGTTGATTTGTAAGTAGGCGTTCTCCACCGTGAGAGAGTGGCCTTCTACGTATTGCCTGACTTGTCTCACGCAATTCTGCTTTGCCTTCCGTGGCTTCGGACCCATCAGCCAGTCCTCGACTGGTCATCCGGGGAGGTATTGTGCTGGGGACACTCGTGTCTAGGCCGGTGTCTGAATCCTATTCATCCTGCTGCTCCCGCACGCCCACCTTTGGAGCTCTCGAGGCTCCCTTCGGCCTGTTGGTCTTATGCAGACGTGTTTGACAAGAAGGAGGCGGAGATCCTTCCTCCGCATCGGCCTTTCGACAGTCCAATCAAGTTAATCTCAGGTTCCACCCCTCCAAGGGGTAGGATTTACCCACTGTCTCCCGCAGAGACCGCTGCCATGTCTGCATACGTCCAGGAGAACCTCACCAAGGGATTTATACAGAAGTCCTCCTCCCCCACAGGAGCCGGTTTCTTCTTCGTCAAAAAGATGGATGGTTCGCTGCGCCCGTGCATAGACTATAGGGGCTTGAACAACATCACTATCAAGAACCAGTACCCCCTTCCACTCATCCCGGAGTTGTTCGATCGGCTCAGAGGGGCGTGGATTTTTTCCAAGTTGGATCTCAGAGGAGTCTATAAACTTATCCGCATCCGTGCAGGCGATGAATGGAAGACCGCTTTTAACACCCGTGACGGTCATTATGAGTACCTTGTTATGCCCTTTGGTCTGTGCAATGCTCCTGCAGTGTTTCAGGAATTCGTCAATGAGGTCTTCCGGGACCTTTTGTACTCCTGCGTGGTAGTGTACTTGGATGACATCCTTGTCTTCTCCCCAGACCTTCTGTCTCATAGGAGGACTGTCCGCCTGGTTCTTCAGCGTCTTCGGGAGAATCGTGTGTACGCCAAAATGGAGAAATGCCTGTTTGAGCAAACCTCGCTACCATTTCTGGGCTACATCATCTCCGATGCCGGACTACAGATGAATCCCGAGAAACTGTCCGCCATTCTCAAATGGCTCCGTCCCATCGGCATAAGAGCTATCCAACGCTTTCTCGGATTCGCCAATTACTACAGGCAAGTTATTCCACATTTTTCGTCTGTTGCCAAGCCGATCTCCGCCCTTACCCGTTAGGGAACGAGCTCCAATTCATGGACTCCTGAGGCCTTCCAGTCTCTAAAACGGGCATTTTCCACGGCTCCGGTGTTGTCCCGTCCTGAGAACAGCAAACCTTTCGTGCTGGAAGTGGACGCATCCTCGACAGGTGCCGGGGCTGTGTTATCCCAGAAAACCGCCTCTGGTCGCCTACATCCGTGTGGATTCTTCTCCAAAGCCTTCTCCCCATCCGAGTGCAATTACTCGATTGGTGACCGTGAACTCTTGGCCATCGAGTTGGCATTGGAGGAGTGGCGTCACCTTTTTGAGGGAGCTCTCCACCCATTTGTTATTTACTCGGATCACAAGAACCTGGTCTATCTTCAGTCCGCCCAGAGACTTAATCCTCGGCAGGCCAGGTGGTCCCTGTTCTTCGCTCACTTTGATTTTGAGCTCCATTTTCGCCCTGGGGACAGAAACACCAAAGCCGATGCTCTCTCCAGAGTCTTCCAGCCATCCGAAGTTGGGGAGGAACCATCTCACATCATCGAACCCACGAGGATTATCACCATGGCACCACTGAATCTGCTTTCTCCACCCCCAGGCAAGACTCTCGTGCCTGAGAATGCCAAAAGAAGAGTCCTTCTTTGGGGGCATTCCTCCAAATTTGCAGGCCATGCCGGAATTCAGAAGACTCTTGCTCTCATATCTCGGCACTATTGGTGGCCAACTCTCCGCCAAGATATGGCAGACTTCGTTGCCTCCTGTCCCTCCTGCGCCAGAAATAAGATACCACGTTGACCTCCGTCTGACATGTTGCTCCCTTTGCCAGTTCCTACATTACCTTGGGAGAATATTGCCATGGACTTTATCACCGATCTGCCCCGTTCATCCGGTTGTACGGTGATTCTGGTGGTGGTGGACCGCTTTTCCAAAATGGCAAATTTTATTCCTCTGAGCGGTCTCCCTTCTGTGCCCGGATTAGCTAAGATATTCATCCATCAAATTTTTAGGCTCCACGGCCTACCTCAATGTATCGTATCTGACCGAGGAGTCCAGTTTACCTCCAAGTTTTAGAGAGCACTTTGCAAACTCCTGGATATATCCCTGGATTTCTCATCCGCCTACCACCCACAGACCAACGGGCAAGTAGAGCGAACTAACCAGACGTTGATCGGATATCTTCGTCATTTCGCCAACGCCCACCAGAACGACTGGGTTGACCTGCTTCCCTGGGCGGAGTTTGCCTACAACAACCATACCGGCGAATCCTCGACCAAGTCGCTGTTCTTCGTGGTATTTGGCAGACATCCCGGTATCCCTCTCCCAGTAGTTCCGGCCTCCGAGTTACCTGCAGCCAACTCCTTGTCCAAAGAATTTGCTGAGATCTGGTCCGAAACCACCATGGCACTCAAGAAGGCCGGTGAGCGGATGAAGAAGCACGCCGACAAGAAGAGGTTGGATCCTCCGCCGTTTCACATCGGGGATAAAGTCTGGCTCTCATCCAAGTATATCCAGCTAAAGTTACCCTCTTACAAGCTGGGTCCCCGGTACATCAGCCCCTTTGAGATCCTGGAACGCATCAATGAAGTCGCCTACAAGTTAAGGTTGCCTGCTTCGCTTCGAATCCCGAACACCTTCCACGTCTCTCTCCTGAAACCTGTGGTACTAAATCGGTTCCATCCCTCACCCTGTTCCGCTCCTCAACCGGTATGCTCCGATAACACTTTTGAGGTAAGAGATATTCTCGCCACGAAGAGTCAGAGGGAGGACCTTTTTTCTTATCGACTGGAAGGGTTTTGGTCCAGAGGAAAGGTCTTGGGAACCCCGGGAGAATATCAACGCTCCCCGCATCCTCAGGAGATTTTTTGCCAATCGCAGCAGGGGGCGGCTTAAGGGGGAGGGTACTGTTACGTCACGGGCGCCGTTGCACACCTCCATACTTACCCGGCGCCTCCTGCCTCCGGCGGTGGCGTCCTCCTCTGACCGGCCTGCGGCCTGTGACATCACAGCAGGCCTTGCGCATGCGCCATAGGCTGCGGCCGGCTTTCCCTTCCTCTCCTTATGCTCCGGCGGTGCCCTGACCCGGTAGCACCGCCGGACCAATGGGGGTCTCTCCTCTAGTATTTCAGGCCGCCCTCCCATAGTGGAGGCGCCTGATCGTCATTGTGCTACCCGCACGATAGGCCCCTGTACTCCTGCCCTGTGCTCTGCACCACAGTGCTCATACCGTCTTGTCTTGCCTTGCAGTCCTACTCCAGTCCAGTGTGTTCCTGCTCCGTCCTGCCTGCCGTGTCTTGTCCTGCAGTCCTACTTCAGTCCAGTGTGTTCCTGCTCCGTCCTGCCTGCCGTGTCTAGCCCTGCAGTCCTACTCCAGTCCAGTGTGTTCCTGCTCCGTCCTGACTGCTGTGTCTTGTAATGCAGTCCTACTCCAGTCCTGTCTGTTCCTGCCTGCCATGTCCTGCTCAGCAGTCCTACTCCGGTCCTGTCTACCCGTCCCTGATTCTTGCAGTCCTACTCCAGTCCTCACCCGAGACCTACATCTCCCCGTACCCGTGGGACCACGTCCTCTGTCTCGCTCCAGGCCATTCCGAGCCGCCCCTCTTGGTACCGGCTGCTGTGGCATTCGAACCCCCTGGGCCTGCTCCTAACGATCCCTATATAGGGGTCGAAAAAAAAATTGATCCAGCTGGAGACGGAGGCGGCTGCAATTAACAAAGCTTTATTGGACAACTTAAAAATATGTTGGTTCTAAAAAATTTCTTATAGCAAACACCAAGCACACCAGTGAGGAGGATCAACGCGTTTCAACTAAAAAATAGTCTTAGTCATGATTTTTTAGCTGAAACGCGTTGATCCTCCTCACTGGTGTGCTTGGTGTTTGCTATGAGAAATTTTTTAGAACCAACATATTTTTAAGTTGTCCAATAAAGCTTTGTTAATTGCAGCCGCCTCCGTCTCCAGCTCGATTAATTTTCTTTTCTTCCTCTTGCTTCTAATTCATGTGGATGCTCACAACAGTCCGTGCTGGGCGTTGGCAGGCTTGGGGATTGCTTTGCAGACAGGTAAGCTGACTACACTTTTTTTTACCTATATAGGGGTCGGTTCCACCAGGTTGCTTGCCCGGGGCCCCTCGGTGTCACGGTCCAGAGGGTCCACTCCCGGAAGTCCGCCTTGCCCAGCGCGGCGCTAACAGCGGCGCTAACACTATCACAAATTGGTGCATGGATTCAAGTGGTAAGTTGTTGTTTTCCTTGTCTGAAGCTCTTTTGTAAAGGATATAGACGCCTTTGGCAACATTTTTTAACTTGCTATGCTGTCGGCTAAAAATAATTTTTAAACTAGGATTTCATTAAAGGGAATTTGTCACCAAATTTCCCATATGAGATCAACATGATGTAGGGACAGAAATCCTGGTTCCAGTGATATATCACTTGCTGGGCTGCTTCCTGTGATTGTAATAAAATCACTGTTTAATCTGATGCAGATCTAGTAGTTATTTAAATGATGGGCCGATTATAGCCCCGCCCACACCATTGATTTGGCAGCTTTCTTCCTATGCACATTTTGTACAGAAAGCTTTCTTCCTATGCATAGCATACACAGAAAGCTGCCAATCAGTGGTGGTTATACAGAGCTCATGAATATAGAGGACTACCTGGCTGCAGGTTTACTAGCTGATATAATAGTCATGTGATCAAAGCAAAGCTAAGTAGCCCAGTAAGTGACACATCACTGAAATTAGGGTCCATGTTTATATATTATGATGCTCTCATATTAGGTGGCAAAACCCTGGTGACAGATTCCCTTTTGAATATTTTAGGCTATTGAACTTATCATTGTACATAGCAGACTGCAGAAAGAGTGAATAGATCTGTGAGTGAGCTTGTCTGCCAATCATCTAAAAAAAATTCTAGGCTGATCTGTCACCAAATCAAAGTTGAAAAGTCAAAAACAGTTTAAAAGATGGTTCAGGAAAATGTAGATGGATTTCATTGTTCATTTGTTCTGAAGACTACTATACATAGTGATGCATGGAGGCTGCACAAACCAGATGGTCCAAAAAACTTCATTAAACCCTAATGGAAAGTTGATTTTTAGCCAAAAAAATACTTGCATTTCAGTTAAATATTCTACATAATTTGTGCCTAGCCCATGTTCAGTGCACAGTCCATACATCTCATCTCAGTTATTCCCTATTTCCTTGACATCTGAGTACTGTGCTGGGAGTTGTAGCCAATTAACTAATTGTCATGCTCCTGCAGTAGGAAATGATGTTTCCTATGTGACGTAGTACTTTTCTGACGTGGCTACATCCAGTAGGATTAAGTGTGCCTAAAAATAAATGTGCAAATTACCTCTTCAGGAAGAAAGAGGACTTGAATTCTAGGGCCATTCAAAAACTCAATATTGACCCTTTAATGAGTTTTGCCATATGACTTAGGATAAAAACCAAACTAGAACCTCTATTTGCAGACACTTGTTCTGGGGGGTCTAAGTGGTAATGTCTCTCCTTGTGGAGAGTGACATGCCTGACATGCCAGTGTAAGGAAACTTATAGGCCTCACCTTGGACAAACTATAGGATGAGATACGGTTATATTTTCCAAAACTAAGTTTTATTAACACAGCATACAACGCATTTCAACTCTTAGGAGTATTCTTCAGGTATTACATACAGTATAAACTATCACTGCTTTGTGCAGTTTATATACAAAAAAAGTCAGTGCACATCATTTTTGGGTGGGTGCCATACCAGGGTTTTGTAGGGGGTGGACTGACATGTGGACCTGTCTGATAAAGAGGGGAAATGTAAAAGGTGATGTGTACAATGCTTTATTCTGACTTGAATGTATATGTGTGGGACAACAGCTAGAATTAGTAAAAGACGGTGTAGTACCGGGTTTTGGCCACAAGATGGAGACAGAGTTGTGAGAAAAGGGCTCAACAGAAAGCTTCATGCTAGGGAAACCGCATGGTGGGCGGAGTCATGGGACTGGGAAGGGAATTTCCACGATGAGGAGATAAAAGGAAGGCGAGTCCCAGGGGCAAGGCAGACACCCAAGAGGCGACACCATAGAGAATAGCTCAGGAGAAGACGGAGGAAGGAAGAGCTCAAAAAATAGAGCAGAAAGACGGAGACTTGGAGGGGGTGGCCCTGAGAGGACAACTGCAGGTCAGAAAGGCGCTGACTAAAGGAGGCCTGGGGTACCGGACGGCTGGACACTGAAGGAGCAGTAAGTGTCGCAGCGGGCAGACTTGGTTGAGGGAAGCGCTGTGGCCTTGGGCCTAACGGCAGCCACAGTGAAGGAACCCAGGGGTCTTCACCTACAGGAGCAGGAGGGAGGTGACAGGTACCCGGGCCTGGGAGCAGAAGCTGTCGTGTTTGCTGTGGATGTCAGGAGGACACCCAATAAAGTTGGACCTGGTTGAATAAGTTTCTGCATCTGACGTCAGTCTGTCTCGCAGCCGAAAGGGACCACCCCCACAGTTGGCACACATTACTACAGTTTAACCCTTTTCAGACTCGCCCATATCACTTCAACTTTATCCAGAGCTTTACACGCATAAAAGCATAAACATTAAAAAGCTAATCCAAATCAAATCCAAATTTAACACTAGAACTAAGTGTCGCAGCGGGCAGACTTGGTTGAGGGAAGCGCTGTGGCCGTGGGCCTAACGGCAGCCTCAGTGAAGGAACCCAGGGGTCTTCACCTACAGGAGCAGGAGGGAGGTGACAGGTACCCGGGCCTGGGAGCAGAAGCTGTCGTGTTTGCTGTGGATGTCAGGAGGACACCCAATAAAGTTGGACCTGGTTGAATGAGTTTCTGCGTCTGACGTCAGTCTGGCTCGCAGCCGAAAGAGACCACCCCCCCAGTTGGCACACATTACTACAGTTTAACCCTTTTCAGACTCGCCCATATCACTTCAACTTTATCCAGAGCTTTACACGCATAAAAGCATAAAAATTAAAAAGCTAATCCAAATCAAATCCAAATTTAACACTAGAACTACCGGAGGGGTCATTTTGACCCTTTTGCTACTTCTTTTTCCTATAATTTCTAAAATTTTAACCAATGAGTTCTCACTTTTTGTGACTTTTATTTATTCATGGTAGAGTATATTTTAGGACACAAAAAATGAATTGTAACTTTTTCAGGGGCCCGGATTTTACAATTCATACACATAAGTACTGAAGGGGTCAATTTGACCCAATACATAAAAGTAGTAGTAGGCAAGTCACCTAATATTACAGTGTACAGAAAATCACAGTGCTTCTCCCTAGTTGTAGAGTGTAATTGTATCTTTGCATATAAGGGATGATTCAGCATTTTGTTTTGTCTAAACTTGTCTGAACATGTTTGATCCATGTCTCTTGTAGCGATTTCTGTCTGCACTTCAGTAGCAAACATTACAGTTGAAGCTACAACTCTGCATGTTTGTACAGTATCGTTTTATTACTTCTGCGATCTTACAAGTCCCTTTTTGCAACGTATATTTGAAGCATGAGTAAGCAGAGGGGTCTGACAAGTGATGAAATTTTGAAATGTCTTCAGAATTTATCTGAAAATGAGTCAGAAGAAGTGGCCCATCATCCGCAATGTCTGAACCAGAAACAAAAGGACAAGAAATCGGCAAGCGTCGAAAATGTGGAGTTGGAAGATGCAACGAAAACAAAACAACTAAAACTTGCGCAAGCTGTAACAAACCAGTTTGTGGAAAATGCACTGGGAAAGTGGAAGAAAGTACTGTTTGTGTTAGCTGTTGGACACCGCATGCTATGACCATGTAAAAGGACAATGCGTGCTGTACTTGATCTTAACACTGTTCCTACTAAGTTAAAATAAATGTTCTTTAATTTGTTGGCAACAAAAAAGTTATTTTTACTCCAGAGTCAGTACTTTTGAATGGGGGTCAAAATGACCCCTAATGGTAGTTATAGGTATTATGAAACATGCGGTAGTTCTAAAATTCTAAAATATTTTTTAAAAGCATATACGAAATTCATAAAGAAAATGGTTCATATCTCAATAAAAATTATTTTTTAAAAAGGTATATATAAATTTTTTATATAAATGTGAATATTTATATAATATTTTCTAAAAGCAAATATTTTCTAAAAGAGACAAAAAGTCCTATACTAATAACCTATCTATACAAAAAACTTAATAATCTTTTTATTATTTGTCTTTTTTGGGAGGTACAAAAAACAAGACAGATGTGGTACAATGGGATGTCTAATTTTTCTTTTAATTCCGTCCCCAAAAAAAAAAAACCTTCCACACAAAAAAATTAAAAAAAACCTTTAAAAAAAACTTTTAAAATTAATGAATAAAAATAAAAAAATAAAAATAATTTTATTTTTTTTCCTCTCTTTTCTCTTTCCTTCCCCTTTTCATTTCCTTTTCCTATCCTCCTTTTATTAAACCCCTTCTACCACATCATTTAGCCCATCAGGATATAATGTTCTTAATCAAAAGATCCAAAAGGATTCTTTCCGATTAAGCATTTGTATTCTGTTTAAACAGTTTGGAGTGTTCTAGTATTCTATTTTTTGCATTGTGTCTGTGGCCATTCATGCGGGCCCGCAATGATTGTGTTGTACGCCCCACATACTGTAGGCAACAGGCACAAGTAATCATATATGACATAGTCTGTCACATGTTAAGTTTTGTGTGATTTTGTTTGTCTCACAGGTGTTGTAGGATGTGATAGATCTGCTATTATGTCAAATGATGTTACAACTATAACATTTCCTAGAGTCACATCTATACACCCCTGGTTTTACATCCATATGTTTTTGAGATAAATTTTTCTTTATTGTTTTCTGTCTCTCGTTCGGTGTTTTTCTGAGGTTACTGGGTGCTAGAATATTCTAAACCGTACGGCCCCTACGAAAGGTAATCCCGAGCTTCTCTGGTATACAATTTTTTAAAAATGGATCATTCTTCAGCAAATACCAATATTTGTTTAAAATATTTCTTATTTGAATGTTGTCGCTATTGAAGGCAGTAATAAAAGTATATCGCCACTTTCCACTATTTTCCTCCCCTTTATCATCTGTTTTTTGATGCACTTTAACCCCTTTCCTGCTGAGGCATTCATCCTGATTTTTTTCAAATTGGATTTGTATGCCCCCATAACAAGTTTTTTAGGGAATTTTTTGTCCATGAATCTATTGTACAATATTTTAGATTGTTCTATATAGTCTTTGTCACTAGTATTGTTTCTTCTGATACGGCGAAACTGACTAAAAGGAATATTGTGTTTCTATTTTGGATAATGGGAACTGCGATAGTCCAGAAAGCCATTGGTATCAGTTTTTTAAAAAAAGGTTTTAGTAATGATTTTTTTGTTTTGATGGCTAATTTCTAGGTTGAAAAAATGTATTTTTTCTTTGTTTAATTCTACAGAGAAGGAGATCCCCAGGTGTTCATGTTCATTGCTCCAATGAACTCTTGTGCAACCTTATCTTCACCCTTCCAAAAATAGATCAAATTGTCTATATAGCAACGATAACACTGGTCAACAGCATTTTTGGTGCCAAAGATATTTCATCGAATTTAGGGTATTTTTGGGGTGCTGATTCTGAATATGTCATCAGTTTTGCCAGATTGGCTCAAGTTTTTGAGATTTTTGGTATCTTATTTATAGCACTTGTTGGTAAATGCGACGCATCATCTCATTAATTTCTTTGGATTAGTACTTGAACTGAGCAGTTCTCAATATAGTTTTGTGTTAATTAGTGTTCTAAAAGTTTGTTCATAGCTTGATTTTTGCACTAACTTTATGTTGTTGTCTGTTTTCCAGTGAAAAGCATGAACTCATCAAGAAGAAGTTGTCTTAACGATCCAGACTCATTCTGTTACATTTGTGGTGAATACACACTGCCAAAACATAGAAGAAACATAACAGACTTCGTAAAAAAAGTGTATTTTGCCTATTTTGGGGTTATGCTTGGGGACCAAGACAAGTTTTGGGCACCACACATAGTGTGCAAAGCATGTATCGAATTATTACGAAAATGGAGCAAAGGACAAAGAAAAAGCTTCAAATTTGGTGTTCCAATGGTGTGGAGAGAGCCAAAAAATCATCATGATGACTGTTATTTATGGTAAACACAGGTACAGGCACATCTTCACAATGAGGGACAGGCCTTCTTGCAGATTCCATGTTACTCCCATTTTCGTTTCTTATGCTTATTGAATCCTTGCACTTGCACTGCACAGAAATAACAGTCATCATGATGATTTTTTGGCTCTCTCCACACCATTGGAACACCAAATTTGAAGCTTTTTCTTTGTCCTTTGCTCCATTTTCGTAATAATTCGATACATGCTTTGCACACTATGTGTGGTGCCCAAAACTTGTCTTGGTCCCCAAGCATAACCCCAAAATAGGCAAAATACACTTTTTTTACGAAGTGTGTTATGTTTCTTCTATGTTTTGGCAGTGTATATTCACCACAAATGTAACAGAATGAGTCTGGATCGTTAAGACAACTTCTTCATGATGAGTTCATGCTTTTCACTGGAAAACAGACAACAACATAAAGTTAGTGCAAAAATCAAGCTATGAACAAACTTTTAGAACACTAATTAACACAAAACTATATTGAGAACTGCTCAGTTCAAGTACTAATCCAAAGAAATTAATGAGATGATGCGTCGCATTTACCAACAAGTGCTATAAATAAGATACCAAAAATCTCAAAAACTTGAGCCAATCTGGCAAAACTGATGACATATTCAGAATCAGCACCCCAAAAATACCCCAAATTCATTAAAATATTTTGGACACCAGAAAAAAAAATTTTTTTCGTTGACCTGTGTAATATATTATATGTTGGCTGGCAAATTGGCGATGAGGACTCTAAACACCCCATGAAAAGGTTTGCAAAACTTGGGGGCACCCGAGTCCCCATCACGGTGCCAAGCCACTGTAAATACTCATATTCCTGAAAAGCGAACAAGTTATGCTCCAAAATAAACTTTAGACCATCCGACAAAAACTCCTTTTGTTTTTCTGGCATATCGGTTACTTTTGTTAAATAATATGCAAATGATTGTATACCCAAATCATGCTCTATATTAGAGTAGATAGCATTAACATCCATGGTTATAAATATGCTGTCTTCCTCCCATATGAAATTCCTACATTTTTTGAAGAGTTGACTAGAATCTAGCAAGAAAAATGGTAATGTCTTGACCTGTTCTTGTAAGAATAAATCTATGTAGTGTGACAAGTAGCAAGTCAGTGACCCTATGCCTCATATAATGGTGGATTCAATGGGTCTTTGTGAACCTTTGGTAGGTGGTAAAATAGGGCCTTATTTGGGTGTTTATTTGTCAAAAACCGGTTTTCATTTTTGTTTAAGATGTTTTCTTCAAAGGCATTATTAATCAAGCTATCATAATCCTCCTTAAAATTTTCTGAGGGATCTACAATGGCCGTTTCACGATTACACACCTCACCTAGACTTGTAGAAGCGAGTAATCACGAAACGGCCGTTGTCTGGCACCTCCCTCCTCCAGCATTCCTCTAACGTCCTGCATGTCCACCTACCTGTTGATGGAATTCATGTGAAATAAAGATGCACAGTTTTTCAGCTCTATTGGTGAGTGCTGCATTTTTCTTCTTTTTTCATTTTGAGCATATACCTGTTCAGATCAATGAATGAATCAAATGTATTTGCCCTCTGTGTCAGACAAAAGCCCAAACCTTTTTGTAGAATACTTTTCTCAGATTTTTTTAATAAGTATTTTCATAAGTTAAATGTTTTTATAGTACTGTTCGTATTTTCTTTTTCATTTTTAGGTCCTAGGTCTATTTTTGTCTTTGATTTCTTATTTTTTAGGTGGCCAAGAATTTTTTTCTGTCCCCTTCCTTTGCAACCTCTAGTTTTCTTTTTCTTTTTGAGGACTGGATCAGTTTTGGATGAAAATACTTTGTGATTACATTTTTTGTCTGGATATTTCTTTTATTGCAGAGGCTCTTATAGAGTTGCTTTCTATAACAGGCAGAATTATTTCTGTAGGTGGTGTTAGTCTCGGGACTGTATCTAAAAAAAGAAATATTTGAATTTGCTGGAGAGGGAGAAGGGGCTTGTGTGACTGTAGTAATTAAATTAGAAGATTCAGTGGTATTATGCACTGTAAAAATGCTATATTTGGTACCTAATCCCGCTGGATTTCTCAAAGATGATATTGGTTCATGTGTATAGTTTGCTGAAACCACTGAATTTAAGGAGGGAAATGAGAACAGTGTATTACTCAATTCCTCCCCATCATCTTGATTAATATTGTCAGCAATACAGGGACTAATTGCTTCAGGGTTTGACTCTTGTGACTTGGAATTATGTACTGTTAACGGGGCTACACCCGGTGTAGAGGAAATAGGTATAGCAGGCTCTTTCATTGAATTGGTATTTTTATTATTATTATCCTGGAGGAAGGCAGATTTTTTGGGGATAGCGCCTGCCTAATGTCCAGTATATTTTCTTATTGGTATAGTCAAACCTCCCACAAGTACATTATTAGTTTTAGAGTTATACCAAGTGGTGGAATTGCCTTCCTACGATTTTTTAGATCAAATAGATCACAATGTACTTTTTTAGCTTTGGTTCTGTTAGATTATTTTCATACGTTTCCAGGTTTCTATTTGTGTCTGTATTTAAAGCCTCATAAATTGAGGAAGATTTGTACTTCAATAACTCTCCTAGATCTTTCTCACATAATTGCGCAAAATTTTTAGCTAACATACTACATTTCTTAACCAATAGTTTCATGAGGTTATACGAACAATCTTCCAATATATCATTCCAATTTTCTATAAATGCTTTAACCTCTTTGAAAGTACTATTAAAGTGAATTCTTAGACCATTCAGAATTTTTTGCTACAGGCAGATTTCTCTATTTCAGCATCCAGCTGGTGTCTGATTTCACCTTTCATATTCTTCTCCAGGCTGAAGAAAAGTCTCAAAATATTTCTCTTAGGCTAGCTTCAGACTAGCGTTTTTGCCCGCGGCGCACGGCGCCACTAAGCCCTGCCCCCTGCCGCGCCCCCACGGTCATTTCCGCCTAGTGTTGCACATCGCTGCATGTGATCTGCACACCCTATCTTTAGCATAGGGTGCGCAGACCATGCGCTGGCCGTGCGCTAGTAGGATTTTGCGTGTGCTGCGCCCTTTTGACGGTGTGCCGACGTGCGGCGAACGCACCATGTTGCATTTTGGTGGGCTCGGAGCACCGTCAAAAGGGCGCAGCGCACACAAAATCCGGCCAGCGCATGGTCTTCGCACCCTATGCTAAAGATAGGGTGTGCAGATCGCATGCAGCGATGTGCGACACTAGGCGGAGATGACCGGAGGGGGCGTGGCAGGGGGCGGGCTTTGCGGCGCCGTGCGCTGCGGGCAAAAACGCTAGTCTGAAGCTAGCCTTGGTATCATCATCAACCATCATATGTGGAATTTTGTTTCCATCTTTTTTGGTGTCCATTAGAATTAGTGTTGACAGAATGTTTTTTTTTTCTCCTTTCAATTCTGTATTGAAAATTGCTCCATACTAGATAACGCTGCTCTCCTCTTCCTATGGATTCAAAGGAAGCCTCCCACTCCTTACTGTTTGGACTTGATCCTTGCAGTAAGACAGTTGGATATAAAATAAGAAAACGGAGAGAGGGGAGAGAGCGCAGATTCTAAGTGCAGCAGCTGGATTCGAATGTCTATTAAACAAGTGCTATTTGCACTCACCTTTTTGATGTATTTATAAACTTGTCTATAATTCCACTGGGTGGATTAGTTGTTGATTCCTCCTGTTCACGGTTTGCAGCACAATCCTGGGCACTTGTGAAAGCACTCAAGGTGTTTCAATAGGAAGCGGCATGTGTGGTAGTTCTCAAGGTAATATGCGCTCCCGGAATACTAATAAAACCAAGTTTTATTAGCACAGCATACAACGCGTTTCAACTCTTATGAGTCTTCTTCAGGTATTACATATAAACTATTACTGCTTTGTGCAGTTTATATACAAAAAAGTCAGTGCACATCATTTTTGGGTGGGTGCCATACCAGAGTTTAACCCTTTTCAGACACACCCATATGACTCCAACTTTATCCAGATGTCGGCGTCTAAAAATCACTAAAATTGAGAAATCCCCGGGCCCGGATGGGATACACCCCCGAGTACTGCAGGAATTAAGCACAGTCATAGATAGACTATTGTTTTTAATCTTTAAAGATTCCATAATAACAGGGTCTGTACCACAGGACTGGTGTATAGCAAATGTGGTGCCAATATTCAAAAAGGGGACAAAAACTGAACTTGAAAATTATAGGCCAGTAAGTTTAACCTCAACTGTGGGTAAAATCCTGGAGGGTTTTCTAAGAGATACTATACTGGAGTATCTGGAGACGAATAACCTCATGACCCAATATCAACATGGGTTTACGAGGGACCGTTCCTGTCAGACTAATCTGATAAGCTTTTAAGAAGAGGTAAGTTCCCGACTGTACCAAGGGAATGCAGTGGACGTGGTGTACATGGACTTTTCAAAAGCTTTTGATACGGTGCCACACAAAAAGATACAAAAAATGAGAACAATGGGGATAGGGGAAAATATGTGTAAGTGGGTTAAGAGCTGGCTCAGGGATAGGAAACAAAGGGTGGTTATTAATGGAGCACACTCGGACTGGGTCACAGTTAGCAGTGGGGTACCACAGGGGTCAGTTTTGGGCCCGCTTCTTTTTAACATATTTATTAATGACCTTGTAGGGGGCATAGAGAGTAGAATTTCAATATTTGCAGATGACATTAAACTCTGCAGGGTAATCAATACAGAGGAGGACAATTTTATATTACAGGAGGATTTATGTAAACTAGAAGCTTGGGCTGATAAATGGCAAATGAGCTTTAATGGGGATAAATGTAAGGTCATGCACTTGGGTAGAACGAACAAGATGTATAATTATGTGCTTAATTGTAAAACACTGGGCAAAACTGTCACTGAAAAAGACCTGGGTGTATGGGTAGATGACAAACTCACATTTAGTGGCCAGTGTCAGGCAGCTGCTGCAAAGGCAAATAAAATAATGGGATGCATTAAAAGAGGCATAGGTGCTAATGAGAAGTACATAATTTTACCTTTATATAAGTCACTAGTGCGACCACACTTAGAATACAGAGTACAGTTCTGGTCTCCGGTGTATAAGAAAGACATAATTGAACTGGAGCGGGTGCAGAGAAGAGCGACCAAGGTTATTAGGGAACTAGGGGGTCTGCAATGCGAAGACAGGTTATTAAACTTGGGGTTATTTAGTTTGGAGAATCGAAGGCTTAGGAGTGATCTTATTACAATGTATAAATATATGCGGGGACAGTACAAAGACCTTTCTAATGATCTTTTTCCTCTTAGACCTGTGACGGGGACAAGGGGGCATCCTCTACGTCGAGAGGAAAGAAGGTTTAAGCATACTCACAGACACGGATTCTTTACTGTAAGAGCAGTGAGACTATGGAATTCTCTGCCATATGATGTTGTAATGAGTGATTCCCTACTAAAATTTAAGAAGGGACTGGATGCCTTTCTTGAAAAGTATAATATTACAGGGTATATACACTAGTTTCCTTAATATTGCGTTGATCCAGGGAGCTAGTCTGATTGCCGTATGTGGAGTCGGGAAGGAATTTTTTTCCCCAATGTGAAGCTTACTGTTTGCCACATGGGTTTATTTTTGCCTTCCTCTGGATCAACATGTTAGGGCAGGTTAGGATAGGATATGGTTTGAACTAGATGGACTCAAAGTCTCCCTTCAACCTTAATAACTATGTTACTATGTCACAGGGCAGTTGAGGGGAAACAGGAGACGTGGAACCAGGGCCCCTGAACTGCCCCTAAGACTAAGGGGGTGCACTGACTTTCCTTAACTTGGGGGTACACTTAAAGGTAGTGAGGCCCAAGTCTCCGACCTGTCCCTATCTCCTGTTCAGCCCTGAGCTAAACACCCAACCCCCTCCCCAGGGGGTCAGACAGGAAATAAAGTAAACTGCTCCAAAAACCAGGGAAAGGGTAATACAGACACCTCGGGGTTAAATCAACTGAAAGACAAGACTTAGCTTGCTTTGCGGCAATGCTCCAGGATAATAGAGTTAGCCACTTGAAAACAGCAGGCAACTGAAGATCCACAGAACTCTGTCAGCTCCTGAACTCTATCTTTGTTGGTCTCCAAAGAGAAACAATATCACCAACAGTTAGTTGGTGCACCTGGTGAGCTTATGTAGGAAGGTGGGAGTGGTTTCTGCCTGCATAGATAATTAATCACAATGCAGTAACACCAGCGGCCACCGGGGGGGAAAGACTCACCAGAAGACCAACTAATGATGCAGTAACACCAGCGGCCACCGGGGGCAAAAACTAACCCCCAATGGCCTGAAAGGAAAAAAGTGCCTGGATCTGCCACAGATCCAAAAATGGATCATGACAGTACCCCCCTTTCAATGAGGGGCCTCTGGACCCTCAACGCCACACCTCACCGGAAAACCACCTACCTTGAGGATGCCTAGATCCACCAGAGTTCACCTCAGCAACCACCTGACTGTCAGGTTTATGGCAAACGTGGGCAGATGGAAGTGGTGATGTATGCTTTGGAGGCACCACAAATCTCCAGAGTGCAGGTATGTCCCTGGGCCGAGAATGGCCAACACTCGATACAACTCTAGATCCCAGCAGCACACTTTCACTGGATTTTTTTAGTGGAGACTCACACATACTCGTTCACACACAAGTCCGGACCTGAACGTTTAGGACCTGAACATTTATTGCCACACACTCGTTTGCCACAAGACGGTGAACTCTTCAAGGAACTGACAACAGAGGCATATCCCTGTGTCCACGCAGTCACACCCCCATGATTTTCAGAGGGAACCACCACCCTACGCCGATCCTGCCTCCTAAGGCGACTCCGATTAACCGGATTGACAAATGGTGAGGGTTGAGACTGGCCCCTACTCCCTGGCAGCACCTGTGCTGCCCCCACTGGAGAAGAAGGGGATGGTTGTAGAATGACGGCAGAGACAGTAGCCCCCAGGCAGCAGCCCTTACACGACTGACCCCAGCGGACTATTTCCCTGGACAGCCAATCTATCACCGGGTTGTGTTTTTCCAACCAAGGGAGGCCTAAAACAATAGGTGATGGCATATCCCTCAAGACGTAGCATGACAGGGACTCTTCATGCTGGGTCCCTATACGCAGATGTATTTTTTTCTACGACTTGGGTCAACCTACCCTGGCTCAGTAGGACAGAGTCAATGGCCTGGACGCTCAGGGGTTTGGCCAGCGTCCGACAATTTAGGCCATGAGTCTGGACAAAGTGAACACCAAACTGACTCCAGCTCCACTGTCTGCAAACACCAGTATGCCCTCAGGTACCTCGTCAACCACCACATCAGCTGATAAAGTACACCGAGAGGGCAAAATGGAGGAAATATACACTCCCTGGTCACCTCCTTCCACACGACCAGGGGGACGCAGCTTATTAGGTTCTACCGAAGATTTGGCGCGCACTGGGCAGACTCCTATAAAATGGCCTGTCTGCCCACAGAAAAAACATTCCCCCACACCAAGGCGAATTGCAGGTGACCCCTTTTTGAAATCAACTGCTCCGATCTGCATGGGTTCCTGTTCCGGTGTGACCTCCTCCTTAGCAAGGACTATAGGGGCACATATGGTGTATGTCTCTCCCTGAGGCATCTATCCACCCAGATGGCAAGGGACATGGCGGCCTCCAGCGACCTGGGGGCAGCATACTGCACAAGAGTATCCTGCAACCTTGGGGACAGACCTGGCACAAAATGACTCCTAAGGGCAGGGTCGTTCCACTGAGTATCCGTGGCCCACATCCTAAACTCAGAGCAGTACTCCTCATCCGGCCGGGCCCCCTGCTTGATTTTACGGAGTCTGATTTCTGCTAGAGAGATGCCATCTGGATTGCCATACACCAGCGCTAGAGCCATAAAAAACCCGTCTACTGACCGTAAGGATGGTGAATCGGTGGGAAGGGGAAAAGCCCAGGCCTGGGGATCCCCCCTGAGTAGGGAGACAATAATCCCCACGCGCTGATCCTCACTCCCTGAAGAACGGGGGCGGAGCCTGAAATATAATTTACAGGCCTCCTGAAACACTAAGAATTTATCTCTCCCTCCAGAAAACTTGTCAGGGAGAGATATCTTAGGTTCTGTTTGAGCCTGAGCAGAAGCCCAGATCCCCACCAACTGCTGCAGCTGCTGCACCATCTCACCCCGCAGCACCCTGAGCTCATCGGTGAAAGGCTGAAGCAGTTGGGCTAAGGTCTGAATCTGAGTCATGGCTCACAAGGAAAAAAGAAAATGGGAGGGTTGGTGATAATGTCATGGGGCAGTTGTGGGGAAACAGGAGATGTGGAACCAGGGCCCCTGAACTGCACCTAAGACTAAGGGGGTGCCCTGACTTTCCTTAACTTTGGGGTACACATAAAGGTAGTGAGGCCCAAGTCTCCGACCTGTCCCTATCTCCTGTTCAGCCCTGAGCTAAACACCCAACCCCCTCCCCAGGGGGTCAGACAGGGAATAAAGTAAACTGCACCAAAAACCAGGGAAAGGGTAATACAGACACTTCGGGGTTAAATCAACCGAAAGACAAGACTTAGCTTGCTCTGCGGCAATGCTCCAGGATAGCAGAGTTAGCCACTTGAAAACAGCAGGCAACTAAAGAGCCACAGAACTGTCAGCTCCTGAACTCCAGCTTTGTTGGTCTCCAAAGAGAAACAATATCACCAACAGTTAGTTGGTGCACCTGGTGAGCTTATGTAGGAATTAATCACAATGCAGTAACACCAGCAGCCACCGGGGGGAAATACTCACCAGAAGACCAACTAATGATGCAGCAACACCAGCGGCCACCGGGGGCAAAAACTATTTTTAATCCCCGATGCCCTGAAAGGAAAAAAGTTTTAATATGAGAGCCCGGATCTGCCACAGATCCAAAAATGGATCGCAACACCAGATCTTTACACGCATTTGGATTAGCTTTTTAATGTTTATGCTTTTATGCATGTCATGACTCTATCTTTGGCTATCCAATAGCCGGGGGCTTCGACCTTGTCCCAAGGGGGTGCCCTATCTATCTCCCTTCTCCGGATTAATTCTGATGGTGAAGCTAAGCAACAGTCACGAGATAAATTGACCAAACCACTCCTCAAACAACCAAACTCCTCCAAGCTCCTGAACCATGCAGCATATGCTAACTCTGGCATTTCTTGATTGCCAGAGACCAGGTTAAATAGGAAAGGGGAGTGGCCAACTCTGAACAGCTGAGAGCATCAGTACAAGCAAGCCTCCAGGAGCTCTCAACTGAAACAGATTAACCCCTGCCCTGCTAGAAGAAATGTGGACTGTTTAATATGAGGGTGAAGTGCCTCCAATCAGTGCAGGAATAGGAGAATTCGATAGTGCAGTCTTCTGGCTTCTTTCTATCGTGGTAAATCCGTGAAACCACTCTCCTAATAATCTACAACTCACACCTAAACCTTGCTTCATCTATACCTATTCAGCACTACATTTCACATTGGCAGGATTAACACAATAATAAAGCAACCTGGTAAAGTATCTTCATTGCAAAAGGGTTAACATTAACTCACAGCAGCATTAAGTAATATAAGGATATAAGTGTTCCTGAGACTCTCAAACGAAGGGGTTTGCGGTGCACAAGTCCTTCTTTTTTGTAAGAGAGTGGCAGACTCTGTTTCAATCCTATTTCGTATATACCATAAAGTGTAAGGACACACAGGGCTTATTTTAATAAAATACAATTTCCAAAGCTTTTATGTAGCTGGAGTAGTGAAAAAAAAATTAATGAACGCCTTGTCAGAAGTGCATCTAGCCAATAATCAAGTCTTCCTTTTAATTTTGCTAATTAGTATTATTTCTTAACTCCACTTGTAATCAAGAGTGCAAACAACAAGGAAACGTGATTAATATGCAGTACCACACGCAGCCTGCGCTCTGCAAATTAGACAACATATTTCAGAACTAGCTGGCAATTTCAAAGAAGCATGAAAGGACTTTAAAAGGTATTACTAGCAATTGTGTATTAATGGAAAAACATTGGATTTTTACGTTCAGATTTGCAACCGATCATCACAACTTTACAGGCTCATTTCTACTGAAGTTTCTTTTCTAACTTTTCTACTTTGCTTCAGTATCTTGACTTTGAGTCTATTTTTTTTCAAGGTCTTGCATTCCCCTTCTCCTGGGAGTGGTCTGACAACTGTATGACCCATAAATCAGACCACACTGACAGCTTGATATCAAGAGGATATGATTGATAAAATGTGTAAGTGCAGTTAAGGTCTCCGTTCAGCACAGTTGGTGCTCAGAACGAAAATCAAGTCTATTTTATTCATATGTACAGTAGAATCCCTGCTTGGATGTGACACCGCAACCATTGATGTGAGCAAAAATCTACAAGGATGTATAAAGCCACCATAAAACTGTCCACACGGATCCTGTCTACCTCCCCCAGACTGTGGTTCGTGCACAGATTTTTCACCTCAATTCCTCAGACTTTCGTACAGTTTTACAACTTTCGTCAGATTAAAATTTAAATATACTGTAATATACCTTATGCCAAAGTAATAAAAGAATGTAGAAAAAAAAAAGCTGTGACCAACCCTTACCCTGATATGTGTGTTTTCACATATGTATTGTGCCCCCTCCACATTACACCTACAGGAACTGTTATAACCTCCCATACTAAATCCATAGTAATTACAGGAACACTCTTCTCGAAAGCTTTTCTACAAGATTTTGTAGGGGTCTATGGGAATTTTCTGACTATTCATCCAAAAGAACATTTGTGAGGTGAGACCAACCAAACTGGACTTACATCCCGGTTTTCTAGAGGTGAGTCCTCTTTCACAGGTGAACGTTTTAATCCTCTGGGATGAAACTGAATGGGAAGAGACACAGATTAGATATTAGAAAAAACTTTTTGACAGTTAGAGTGATCAATGAGTGGAACAGGCTGCCACGAGAAGTGGTGAGTTCTCCTTCAATGGAAGTCTTCAAACAGAGGCTGGACAGACATCTGACTGGGATGATTTAGCGAATCCTGCTTTGAGCAGGGGGTTGGACCAGATGGCCCAGGAGGTCCCTTCCAACTCTACGATTCTATGATTCTCTCCTTAACTCCACTTTTACATGGTTGTTTCTATCTCAGCTCCACTGGAATCGGTGGACAAATTCTGTCCACCGTGGCCAGTTCAAGTCTCACAGCTCAGACTCCAATGTCGTAAACCCAGCGATTCACCGGATGAACTCTCTAGCCACAGAACTTGGCTTTCGTCCATTTTTTCCTCTAAACCAGTCCCCAGAACATTTCTGAAGATCTTTGACTCCTCTTTTTCTTTGCTTACAGGGGCATTGGGTGACTCTCCATTTTCAAGATACTTCATTTATTTACTGAAGCCTATGCTTCACCTGATTTCCCCATACACAACACCTGTCCACTTACTAGAGAGCAGGGTCGGACTGGCCCACCGGAGAATCGGAGAATTCTCCGGTAGGCCCTGGCACCTGCTGGCATACAGGGCCAGCAGTTGCCTAGGGCCCCCGCTGCTCCAGGGGCACCCAGCCAGTGGCGTGTCATTAATAGCGGCACACTACTCAGCTGCTATGGGGGCCCCCGGTGCCAGTGGAGCAGCAGCGGGTGACAGGAGGCAGGAGTTGGCTATTGCAGCTAAAGTCTGTCCCTGCTGCTAAAGAGAAATGAATATTCACTGCTCCCCATGCCCACATGGGCATGGAAAGAGGTGAATATCATTTCACTTTAATAGTGGTCGCTGGTCAGTGACAGCATTAGCCGCAGCAGGCGGCTAACCGTGCCAGCTATCAGGGCTGGGAGACCAGGGCCCCCGCTCCCCCAGGGTCCCCAGCCTACGCAGCTGCTATGCGACAGTAAGTCAGGGGGGCCTGTCACCAGCGCCGCACTCCGGTGCACGCCACATTCAGTTGTAATGGAAGAGAGATCATCAGATGACGCTCCCTCTCCCATCAGTCCCCTCTGCCTCTAACGCAGCCGGTGTGTGAAGACGTCACATCATCGTACACCCCCTGTGTGTCTGGCAGACAGCAGCGCAGCTCCTGACACCAAAGCAGAATTGCCGCCATAATTAGCGTGGGAGAGAGGAGGAGAGTTGAGTATTGTGGTTTGTGTATATATATATATATATATATTTATATATAATCAGTGAGTCCAAGTTGCATTATACCCTATGAGGAGGGCAGCATTATACCCTATGAGAGGGCAGCATTATACCCTATGAGGGGATGCATTATACTTTATGAGGGTCATTATACCCTATGAGGGGGCAGCATTATACCATACCCTATGAGGGGGGAGGCATTATGCCCTATGAGAAGGGAAGCATTATACCCTATGAGGGGGGCAGCATTATACCCTATGAGGTGGAAGCATTATACCCTATGAGGGGCTACCTTATATTTTATGGGGGGCTGCATTTTACTATATGAGGGGGGGTTACATTATATTCTGTGGGGGGCTGTATTATACTATATCAGGCTGGCTGCATTATACCCTATGAGGGGGCTACATTATTATTATTATTATTATTATTATTATTATTTTTTATTTGTTTATATAGTGCCATTAATTCCATAGTGCTGTACATGAGAAGGGGTTACATACAAAGTTATAGATATCATTTACAGTAAACAAATTTACAATTACAGACTGGTGCAGAGGGGAGAGGACCCTGTCCTTGCGGACTTACATTCTACAGGGTAGTGGGGAAGAGACAGAAGGTCGGGGGTGCAGCATCTCTGGTGGTGGTGAGGTGGCAGCTCAGGTGGTGAGGCGACAGAATGGTTATTGCAGGCTGTAAGTTTTCCTGAAGAGATGTGCTTTCAGGTTCTGTCTGAAGGATCCGAGGGTGATGAATAATCGGACGTGTTGAGGCATGGCATTCCAGAGGATGGGGGATATTCGGGAGAAATCTTGGAGGCGGTTGTGTGAAGAATGAATAAGTGTGGAGGAGAGTAGGAGGTCATGGGAGGATCGAAGATTATGTGAGGGAAGATATTGAGAGATTAGTTCAGAGATATAGGGAGGGGACAGGTTGTGGATGGCTTTGTAGGTCAGTGTTAGTAGTTTGAACTGGATTCGTTGAGGAATTGGGAGCCAGTGGAAGGATTTGCAGAGGCGAGAAACATGGGACTAGCGAGGAGAGAGGTGGATTAGTCGAGCTGCAGAGTTGAGGACAGACTGGAGTAGTGCAAGAGAGTTGGCGGGGAGGCCACAGAGGAGGGTGTTGCAGTAATCAAGACGGGACATAATGAGGGCATGCACAAGAGTTTTAGTAGATTGAGGGCTGAGGAAGGGACATATTCTGGAAATATTTTTGAGTTGGAGGCGACAGGAGGTGGCAAGAGTTTGGACGTGTGGTTTAAAGGACAGGGCAGAGTCAAGAGTTACTCCGAAGCAGCGGATTTTCAGGTGCGGTAGAGAGTGTGATGCCATTTACCATAATAGATAGATCAGGTAGGGAAGATACGTGAGATGGAAGAAAGATGATGAGTTCGATTTTGTCTACATTGAGTTTTAGGAAGTGAGAGGTGAAGAAGGAGGATACGGCTGATAGACACTCCGGGATTCTGGACAGCAGAGAGGTGACATCTGGGTCAGAGAGGTAGATCTGAGTGTCGTCCGCATACATGTGGTACTGGAAGCCATGGAACTTTATGAGTTGTCGTAGGCCGAGGGTATAGATGGAAAAAAGTAGGGGCCCCAGGACAGAGCCTTGAGGGACTCCAACAGAGAGAGGGCGGGATGAGGAGGTAGTGTGGGAGTGGAAAACGCTAAATGTGCGGTCGGAAAGGTAAGAGGCAATCCAGGACAGGGCAAGCTCTTTGATGCCAAGGGAAGAAAGAATCTGTAGCAGTAGGCAGAGGTCGACTGTGTCAAAGGCAGAGGACAGGTCGAGAAGGAGGAAGATGGAGAACTGTCTGTTAGCTTTGGCTGTAAGTCATTAGTAATTTTGGTCAGGGCAGTCTCGATGGAGTGGTGCTGGCATAAGCCAAATTGGAGGTTGTCAAGGAGAGAGTTAGACGAGAGGTGGGAGGAAAGTTAAGCATGGACATGCTGCTCAAGGAGTTTGGAAGCAAACGGGAGCAGTGATATGGGAAGATAGCTGGGCATAGCAGTTGGGTCAAGGTTTGTTTTTTTGAGGATGGGTGTTATGGTGGCATGTTTGAAGGCAGAGGGGAAGGTACCAGAAGATAGCGATAGGTTGAAGAGATGGGTTATGGCTGGAATGAGCGAGTTAGTGAGGTTGGGGAGCAGGTGGGAAGGGATGGGGTGAAGTGTACAGGTGGTAAGGTGTGATTTGGAAAGGAGGTGAGTAACATTATATTCTATGAGGGGGCTGCATTATATTCTATGAAGGGGGCTACATTTTATTCTGTAGTGAACTACATTATATTCTATGAGGGGGCTGCATTATATTCTATAGAGGGCTACATTATATTCTATGAGGGGATTATATTACAGGTGTGGCCAAAAGTATAGACACCCCTGCAATTCTGTCAGATAATACTCAGTTTCTTCCTGAAAATGATTGCAAACACAAATTCTTTGGTATTATTATCTTCATTTAATTTGTCTTAAATGAAAAAACACAAAAAGAATTATCCTAAAGCCAAATTGGATATAATTCCACATCAAACATAAAAAAGAGGGTGGACAAAAGTATTGGCACTGTTCGAAAATTCATGTGATGCTTCTCTAATTTGTGTAATTAACAGCACCTGTAACTTACCTGTGGCACCTAATAAGTGTTGGCAATAACTAAATCACACTTGCAGCCAGTTGACATGGATTAAAGTTGACTCTACCTCTGTCCTGTGTCCTTGTGTGTACCACATTGAGCATGGAGAAAAGAAAGAAGACCAAAGAACTGTCTGAGGACTTGAGAAACCAAATTGTGAGGAAGCATGAGCAATTTCAAGGCTACAAGTCCATCTCCAAAGACCTGAATGTTCCTGTGTCTACTGTGCGCAGTGTCATCAAGAAGTTTAAAGCCAATGGCACTGTGGCTATCCTCCCTAGATGTGGACGGAAAAGAAAAATTGACAAGAGATTTCAGCGCAAGATTATGCGGATGTTGGATAAAGAACCTCGACTAACATCCAAACAAGTTCAAGCTGCCCTGCAGTCCGAGGGTACAACAGTGTCAACCCGTACTATCCGTCGGCGTCTGAATGAAAAGGGACTGTATGGTAGGAGACCCAGGAAGACCCCACTTCTTACCCTGAGACAAAAAAAAGCCAGGCTGGAGTTTTCCAAAACTTACCTGAAAAAGCCTAAAACGTTTTGGAAGAATGTTCTCTGGTCAGATGAGACAAAAGTAGAGCTTTTTGGGCAAAGGCATCAACATAGAGTTTACAGGAGAAAAAAAGAGGCATTCAAAGAAAAGGACACGGTCCCTACAGTCAAACATGGCGGAGGTTCCCTTATGTTTTCGGGTTGCTTTGCTGCCTCTGGCACTGGACTGCTTGACCGTGTGCATGGCATTATGAAGTCTGAAGACTACCAACAAATTTTGCAGCATAATATAGGGCCCAGTGTGAGAAAGCTGGGTCTCCCTCAGAGGTCATGGGTCTTCCAGCAGGACAATGACCCAAAACACACTTCAAAAAGCACTAGAAAATGGTTTGAGAGAAAGCACTGGAGACTTCTAAGGTGGCCAGCAATGAGTCCAGACCTGAATCCCATAGAACACCTGTGGAGAGATCTAAAAATGGCAGTTTGGAGAAGGCACCCTTCAAATATCAGGGACCTGGAGCAGTTTGCCAAAGAAGAATGGTCTAAAATTCCAGCAGAGCATTGTAAGAAACTCATTGATGGTTACCGGAAGCAGTTGGTCGCAGTTATTTTGGCTAAAGGTGGTGCAACCAAGTATTAGGCTGAGGGTGCCAATACTTTTGTCTGGCCCATTTTTGGAGTTTTGTGTGAAATGATCAATGTTTTGCTTTTTGCTTCATTCTCTTTTGTGTTTTTTAATTTAAGACAAATTAAATGAAGATAATAATACCAAAAAAATTTGTGTTTGCAATCATTTTATGGAAGAAACGGAGTATTATCTGACAGAAATGCAGGGGTGTCAATACTTTTAGCCACAACTGTATATTCTATGAGGGGGCAGCATTACATTCTATGAGGGGGCTACTTTATATTCTATGAGGGGACTAGATTACATTTTATGAGGGGGTTGCACTATACTACGTATATGAGGGGGCTACATTCTATTCTATGAGGGGGCTGCTTTATATTCTATGAAGGGGGCTATCCTAACTCCTGATACATAATTAAGACTTGTACTACCTTATGTTATACCTGGATATTAGCGTGTTTTACCACACAATTGGTGGTCTTTAGAGTTGAGCGACTTTTTGTTTTTTAGGGTCGAGTTTCGTTTCGTGAAACCCGACTTTTCCAAAAGTCGGGTCGAGCAAGATCGGCCGATTATAGGGAAAAGTCGGGGTCGTCCCGAAACACGAAACCCAATGTAAGTCAATGGGGAATAAAAGTCGGCAGTGAGAGGAGGACAGGAAACACACCTACAGTGCCCATTTGAATGCCAAAAGCATCAATTCTTCTTACTTAAGCTTGTCAACCTTAATTAACTTCATAATACAAGTTACGCATTGAAAAATGGGGGTTATTTGGCTAAAGTTGTGGGGGGGTAGGGCTGGCTCCAGGTTTTCATGTGCCCTGGGCGAAAGAGCGCCCCTTTAACACATACCACAACTCATCATGCTCCGATACGGCAGAGAAATAGCGGTATAGTACAATGAAAAATACTTCACTTTTTACATCTCATGATGAGGCCCATCTATTTCTCCATACAGAATCATTGGTCCCATATAATGTTTGAAACAGTATATGATGAGCTCCACATAATGCTACAGTATATGTTGGTCCCCATGGATGAAGCTCCACTGTCTTATGGGCCCAAATAATGCTCCAAACATAATGGGCCCCATTTCTAATGCTCTAGTGTATAATGGGCCCTGTAAATGCTGCTCCAGTGTCTGATGTCCACCTTTGGAATGTTCCAGTGTATGGTGGGCCCCATCTATCATTCTCCAGAGTATAGTGCTCCCCAAAAATTGCTGTCCCAACATTGAAAACAATCAAATAAGGCTAGTTTCACACTTGCTTTTTTTTGCAGCGCGTTTTTCCCGCAAAAAAACGCATTGAAAAAACGCATACAAAAGCATACAACTGCTGCGTTTTTTTCAAGCATTTTTATGAGCATGCATGAAAAAAACGCAGCGTTTTTATGCGTTTGTATGCGTTTTTAGTGCGTTTTTACCGCGTTTGCGTTTTTTTCCAACATTAGTTGGCCCCTCACACTAACCCAAACCATGACTTTACTAACCCTAACCCTGACCCTAACCCTAACCCTAACCCTGACCCTAACCCTAACCCTGACCCTAACCCTAACCCTGACCCTAACCCTAACCCTAACCCTAACCCTGACCCTAACCCTTAACCAAACCATACTTAACCCTAACACTGACCCTAACCCTAACCCTAACCCTGACCCTAACCCTTAACCAAACCATACTTAACCCTAACCCTGACCCTAACCCTGACCCTAACCCTAACCCTAACCCTGACCCTAACCCTTAACCAAACCATACTTAACCTAACACTGACCCTAACCCTAACCCTAACCCTGACCCTAACCCTTAACCAAACCATACTTAACCCTAACCCTGACCCTAACCCTGACCCTAACCCCAACCCTAACCCTGACCCTGACCCTAACCCTAACCCTAAACCCCTAAATTCCATGGTTTAAAAAAAAAACGCATGTGCAAAAAAACGCATACATGAGCATGCCAGTGCGCATGTATGCGCATCCATAGGCTATAATGGCCATTTTTAGCGCAAAACGTGCGCATATGTGCGCATGCGCTTTTTTGCAGGGCCAAAAAATGCAACATGCTGCGTTTGGAAAATCCAAACGCACACCCCAAAAAAACGCAGCGCATGAAAATCGCATACATGTGCTTACCAGCGCGCAGGTATGCGCACCCATGTTAAATATAGGGGAAAAAACACATGCGCAGGTATGCGTTTTTTCCAGCGCTAAAAAACGCAAATGTGAAACCAGCCTAAGTCTCCTCACTAGGGAATCCCTGTACTAGTCTGGACTCCTCGTCGTCCCCATCTTCAATCTCACTGCACAGTATTTCAACCTTGCAAGTGCTGTGATCCTGAGCAAGCAGGGGGGGCCCACTCGTTGGCGACGGCACTGGCACAGGGCCCCTGAGAGTACGGTGGTGTGTCTGATGGCGGGTGGGCCGAACCTGCACTTTCATCTGCAGCTTTCTCTTTGTCACCGTGTAAGATAGAACTGTATATGGGAAGGGTAACCTGAGTTTCATCAGGGTCAGATTCAGGCCATGTAGCGTGCGAGGGGAATGTAGTGGTCTGGGTCAATGTACCAGCAGATTCATTGAGCAGTGGCTGGGCATCAGTGCACTTGTGTCGCCCCCAGGAGTACAGTCGCCACAGTGGCATTACCTTCCTCCTAGGCAGTGTGATATCATGCTTGGGAGCAACGAAGGATCTCTCTAGCAGGTTAACTGATTGGGCGGCATTATTCCCACGAGTCATGACCCTCCAAACAGCGTTCATGAAGGCAAAGTGTTTGTTTTACGTGGGCAGTATGGTTGCAAAGCTGAACCTTAAAGGAATGTCCAGAAGGGCACCACCAGGAGTGGAGCCTACGGTTAAATTCGACTCCACCTGGGAAACCTCAACCATGCCAGCTACAGAAAAGATGCACACATTGCAAGCTTAATTCCGTTAACGAACGAGACTCTTTCATGCCCCGCGGTCCGAGTCCGGCTTACTAGAGGGACACGAGAGGCTCTGGCACTTGAGATTGGCCAATAACTGGTGTGTCATGCCCTTACGTGTCCGTGGCTGCATGTGCGCAACACTGAAAAGGCAAGCGTTTGTCGCTTACAGGTGCAGATAACCCGCTGAACAACGTTAGTGATGGGGATCACTGATTACAATTATTACCCGCGAACGATGATTTCCCAGTAAGTGCAGGTCAACCGCAGTTCCGGAATTAGGCCTAACCGTCATTCCTGAAAAAATGAAAAACTTACGTGTGCAAACCACAGGTTCTGTAGCTTGCTTAACAGCTCGCCAGCCGTTCTCACGCCCAGTATGGATTACACGTGATTGCACAAAGGTGAGAAAGGGTACCGTATCCCCGGATAACATGTATGATAGCGTACACATTCAAAATATATGTCTATACATCAGGAGGCAGGCTCAGACGGTGTTAGGCCCAGTTTGGCTTGCACGTGATTGCACAAAGGTGAGAAAGGGTACCGTATCCCCGGATAACATGTATGGATAGCGTACACATTCAAAATATATGTCTATACATCAGGAGGTAGGCTCAGACGGTGTTAGGCCCAGTATGGATTGCACGTGATTGCACAAAGGTGAGAAAGGGTACCATATCCCCGGATAACATGTATGGATAGCGTACACATTCAAAATATATGTCTATACATCAGGAGGCAGGCTCAGACGGTGTCAGGCACAGTATGGATTTGACGGCCCAGACTACACAGCGGAGGAGCAGGGAGAGGTAAAGATTGCAAATGCTGGGGCCCTGCCCAAGCAAGGGGGGCCCACTCGTGGGCGTCGGTACTGGCACTGGGCCCCTCATAGTACGGCGGTGTGTCTGACGGCGGGTGTGCACCACCACCATCAGAGACACTTGATTGCACTATGAGGGACCCTGTGCCAGAGCCCGCGCCCAAGAGTCGGCCTACCCACCTGTCCAGGGCAACGGCACTCGCACGGTGTCGTGCGCTAGGTGGTGACCCCGGCCATGGGGGGGGGCAACACAGTTAGGGAGTTTTAGAAAGTGGCATATGTTGATGTTGGACATTCAGCTGATGCAAAAGGCGAAATAGGTCAAGTCCCAGGAAGAAGTGGACCAAAGCAAGCCATTTTTCTGTCACCCTATGTGTCATCAGGGGAAGGTGGGACAAAATCCTTGGAAACCCATGCATGGTTCATTTTAATGAAGGTTAGATCATCCACATTTTGGGTTGACAGACGGGTCCTTTTTTCTGTCAGGATTGATCCAGCTGCACTGAAGACTCTTTCCGATAGCACACTTGCAGCTGGGCAAGCGAGCTCCTGTAAGGCATATTGTGCCAATTCAGGCCAGGTGTCCAGTTTAGTGGCCCAATAGTCAAAGGGGAATGACCTGTGTGGGAGAACATCGATATGGGAGGAAAAGTAGTTTGTAACCATAGTTGACAACTGCTGTCTCCTGTCACTTTCCATCGATGCAGTATTACCAGTTGTGTGAGCGGTCCGTGAAAAATCAGTCCACAACATTGTCATGAAACCCCTGTCTCCAACTCCACTTCTGCTGTGTGCACCATGAACACCTCTGCCAAGCTGCCCCCGGCCCGTACGGCTCATGTGAGAACCATCACCGCTGCTGTGTGCTGGGAATGCCTCAAGCAACCGATTTACCAGAGTTGCTTGTTTATTAGCCAATATTAGGTCAAGGTTCTCCTGTGGCATGATGTTTTGTAATTTGCCTTTATAGCGTGGATCCAGGATGCTGGCCAACCAGTAGTCGTCATCGTTCATCATTTTGGCAATGCGGGGGTCCCTTTTTAGGATCTGCAAGGCATAATCTGACATGTGGGCCAATGTTTCCGGTGTCAATGATGCACTGCGAGTGCTGGGTGGAGGAGCACTTTCTGGCAAATCCACATCCCTCCAGTCACGCACAAACCCTGTACCAGACCTTGCCACGCCAACATTTTCACTTGCCCCACGAGATGCATCCTCCTCCCCTAAGTAATCATCCCCATCATCATCCTTCTCCTCCTCTTCTTCCTCCACCTCGTCCAGGAGAGGTCCCTGAGCAGACAATGGCTGAATGTCATCAAGGATTCCCTCCTCCTCTTCCTCCTCATCAACATTGGCTGCAGACGCCTGCTCCTTAAGGTGCGTCAAAGTTTGCATGAGCAGACGCATAAGTGGGATGCTCATGCTTAGGATGGCGTCGTCTGCGCTTACCAGCCGTGTGCATTCCTCAAAACACTGAAGGACTTTACAGAGGTCTTTCAGCTTCGACCACTGCACACCTGTCAACTCCATGTCTGCTCTCAAAGTGCCTGGCCGTGTATCCTCCCACAAATGCATTATGGCCTGCCTCTGCTCGCACAGCCGCTCCACCATGTGCAGGGTGGAGTTCCACCTTGTTGCAATGTCGATAATGAGGCGGTGGTTGGGAAGGTGGAGCAATCGCTGCAGCTTCTGCATACGAATGGAGTGTACAGGTGACCGGCGGATGTGCGCGCACAGTCTTCGCACCTTCTGGAGCAGGGCTGTTAACTCCGGATAATTTTTGAGGAAGCACTGCACCACCAGGTTCAAGGTGTGAGCCAAGCAAGGTATGTGGCTGAGTTTTGAAATGGCTATGGCTGCCACAAAATTACGGCCGTTATCACTAACTACCTTGCCTGCCTCAAGATGTACACTGCCCAGCCATGACTCAGTTTGTCGCTTCAAGTACTCGGCCAGCACCTCGGCGGTGTGTCTGTCGCCCAAACACATCATCTGCAACACAGCCTGCTGACGCTTACCACTAGCTGCTCGATAGGGGGACACCTCGTGTGCAACAGTGGCAGCTGCAGATGGAGTGCTCGTATGACTGCGCTCTGTGGACGAGCTTTCGCTTCTGGAGGAGGAGGAGGAGGAGGAGGGTCGAACGCCTACAGCCAACTGTTTCCTATACCGTGGGCTAGGCAGCACTGTCCCACCACCGCTGTCCCCTGTGGACCCTGCATCCACCACATTAACCCAGTGCGCAGTGATGGACACGTAACGGCCCTGGCCATGCCGACTGGACCACGCATCAGTTGTGAGGTGCACCTTTCCACTCACTGACTGCTTGAGTGCATGGACAATGCGGTCTTTTACATGATGGTGGAGGGCTGGGATGGCTTTGCGAGAGAAGAAGTGGCAACTGGGTAGGTCATAGCGTGGTACTGCATAGGCCATGAGTTCGCGGAAAGCTGCGCTTTCCACCAACCGATAGGGCATCATCTCAAACGAGATTTGTTTGGCAATGTGGGCGTTCAAACCCAGTGTACGCGGATGAGAGACTGAGTACTTTCTTGACCTACTCATAGTGTCTGGGAGGGTGAGCTGGACTTGAGAGCTGCATATGGTGGAAGTAGCGGTGGACAGGGCGGACTGAGAGAGGGTTGATGATGGTGATGGAGTTGGTGTTCTTTCTGATGGCCTAGATTCAGTATTTCTTTGATATAACAGTGGGATTCCCTGACTGCTGTGGCCTTGCAACGACACCTCAACATTTGCTGCTGTGCTAACCGGTGGGCTTACAGTGGGGGAAACAATGTAGCATTGCTGACTACCTTCTTTGTGATCAGTTGCACATGTGGCACTTGAGGTTTGGTGTTCTGTCCACGCTTGCAAGTGCATGGTGGTTAAATGTCTAAGCATGCAACTGGTATTCAAATTTTTCAGATTTTTCCCTCGGCTAAAGGTCTTTGCGCACTTCTTACAGATAACCTTGGCCTGATCATGAGGATTTTGTTCAAAAAAGTGCCACACTGCACTCTTCCTACTTTGGCAGACATTTTGCGGCCTAGCACGCTGTGATCTTTTGAGCCTCTGGACAAGCTGTCCAGCAACTATTTTTGGAACCTGTCTTTGGAGTGCTCCGGGCGTGCCAGATAACAGCTGTTGCGATGTCGATGTCTGCTGTGGATGCTCCTCATCTGAGCTATTGGAAGCAGCACCCTCTTCCCCCAATGGATGCCAATCTGGGTCAACAACTGGGTCATCCATCACCTCCTCTTCAATGTCATGTGCACCTTCCTCTGTGTCACCGTGTATGGTGGTATAGTGTGCGGGAAGGGGCACCTGAGTCTCATCAGGGTCAGAATCTGGCTCTGTACACTGCGAGGACAATGTAGTGCTCTGAGTGAATGTACAAGCAGAATCATCTATCAGCGGCTGTGCATCAGTGCACTCCATGTCAGATTCATCTTGGCCTGGGTAATTCACCATTTCACTTGATAATCCAGGCATGGTATGTGAAAACAGCTCCATGGAGTAATCAGTAGTATGGCCTGCGTCATCCTTCAATCTTGGTTGGGGTGAAGGACACAAGGAAAGGTGTGGTTCATGAACATGAGCCTCCAATGACGACTCAGTGTTTTTACTTTTTACAACTTCAGAAGAGGAGGCGATAGAGCTGGAGGCTGAGTCAGCAATGTAAGACAAAACTTTTTCCTGATGCTCTGGCTTTAAAAGCGGTTTGCCAACTCCTAGAAAACTAAGCCTTCGAAGCCTTATGGAGCCAGACGATGACGCAGGCTCAACACCTCCTGCATTCGGTCCTATTTTGCTCTTGCCACTACCAACAGATCCACCACCAACACCATCATTACCAGCTGCCAACCCCCGCCCAATTCCACGGCCTCTTCCACCAGCCTTCCTCATTTTTTGTAGAAATGTAGACAAAATCCAACAAACTATATAGTAATGTAAAACAAGGTACAAGGTGTCTATAGGACAGGGGAGATTTTGAATTTCTGCCCCCACTTGTGGACACTGGACACTTATGGATTGTGTGAGGCCCACTGAATATCACAGCGCTATGTCACAGGCTCGATGGCACGGGTGTGAAAAAAGTGACTACAGGATAAGGGAGATTTTGAATTTCTGCACACACTAGTGGACACTGGACACTTTTGGATTGTGTGAGGCCCACTGAATATCAGAGCGCTATGTCACAGGCTCGATGGCACAGGTGTGAAAAAAGTGACTACAGGATAAGGGAGATTTTGAATTTCTGCACACACTAGTGGACACTGGACACTTTTGGATTGTGTGAGGCCCACTGAATATCAGAGCACTATGTCACAGGCTCGATGGCACAGGTGTGAAAAAAGTGACTACAGGATAAGGGAAATTTTGAATTTCTGCACACACTAGTGGACACTGGACACTTTTGGATTGTGTGAGGCCCACTGAATATCAGAGCGCTATGTCACAGGCTCGATGGCACAGGTGTGAAAAAAGTGACTACAGGATAAGGGAGATTTTGAATTTCTGCACACACTAGTGGACACTGGACACTTTTGGATTGTGTGAGGCCCACTGAATATCAGAGCGCTATGTCACAGGCTCGATGGCACAGGTGTGAAAAAAGTGACTACAGGATCACAGAGATTTTGAATTTCTGCACACACTAGTGGACACTGGACACTTTTGGATTGTGTGAGGCCCACCGAATATCAGAGCGCTATGTCACAGGCTCGATGGCACAGGTGTGAAAAAAGTGACTACAGGATAAGGGAGATTTTGAATTTCTGCACACACTAGTGGACACTGGACACTTTTGGATTGTGTGAGGCCCACTGAATATCAGAGCGCTATGTCACAGGCTCGATGGCACAGGTGTGAAAAAAGTGACTACAGGATAAGGGAGATTTTGAATTTCTGCACACACTAGTGGACACTGGACACTTTTGGATTGTGTGAGGCCCACTGAATATCACAGCGCTATGTCACAGGCTCGATGGCACAGGTGTGAAAAAAGTGACTACAGGATAAGGGAGATTTTGAATTTCTGCACACACTAGTGGACACTGGACACTTTTGGATTGTGTGAGGCCCACTGAATATCAGAGCGCTATGTCACAGGCTCGATGGCACAGGTGTGAAAAAAGTGACTACAGGATCACAGAGATTTTGAATTTCTGCACACACTTGTGGACACTGGACACTTATGGATTGTGTGAGGCCCACTGAATATCACAGCGCTATGTCACAGGCTCGATGGCACAGGTGTGAAAAAAGTGACTACAGGATAAGGGAGATTTTGAATTTCTGCACACACTAGTGGACACTAGACACTTTTGGATTGTGTGAGGCCCACTGAATATCACAGCGCTATGTCACAGGCAGAAATTGGCTAGTGTATCACAAACTTCAGGGTGTATGTAGAATTGGGCAGAATAGGAATCTCCCTAGAGTGTATGTCTGTAAGAACGGAACAAGTTCTCCACTTATCCTTCCACAGTGACACACAGATAGCTTCACTGTGGCCGTGATAACAGCCGTTACACGGTACTGAGAGGAGCGTGCACGTACACGGCTGTCCGGTGTACGTAAAATTGTCAAGCTCCGTGTTTTTTAAGTATACGGACTGACACACGCTGTCTCTCTATAGTTTTGAATGTGATCAAACAGCAAATATATTTAACTGTTTGAAAGCTAGACAAAACTAGTAGGTGCAGGTCTGTAAGAACGGAACATGTCCTCGACTTATTCTCACAGAGTGACACACAGATAGCTTCACTGTGGCTGTGATAACAGCCGTTACACGGTACTGTGTGAGGAGCGTACACCGCTGTATGGTGTGAAAAAATGCACACTCAGTACCTCAGCAGGACAAAAAAAAAAATTGGGATTGCTTTTAAAAAAGCAGTTTGCAGAGCAGTGGGTAAACAGCAATGCAGCTGTCAGGAAGCCTTAGAAGGCAGCCTAACAACCAACACCGCTGATCCACCACAATATAGCCTCCCCTTGCACTGCACACACAGTGACTGGTGTGTTGTACAGGCAAAATCGCTAGCAGCAGAAGCAGTTTTTTTTTCTTCTTCCCTGCCTAACGCTCTCCCTACAGAATCAGCAGCAGCAACCTCTCCCTATGCTAAGATCGGCAGAAGTAAGATGGCGGTCGGCGTGCACGCACTTTTATAACCCCTGTGACGCCCACCAAAGCAAGCCAATCACTTGCATGCCCTTCTGAAAGATGGTGGTGACCCCTGCCTATGTTATCACGTTGCCCACAGTGTCCGTGGATCCTGATTGGCTGAAAAAGAGCGCAAAACAAACTTTTGAAACGCGACTTTGGCGCGTAAGTCGCCGACCTCGTGGCCGACCTCATCCTAGGGTCGGGTTTCGTTTCATGAAACCCGACTTTTGAAATTTTTCGACCCGTTTCGCTCAACTCTAGTGGTCTTGTATTTATTTCTATGTAGCTAAATAGTGGGCCCCAAGAATGATTTTCTCTGGTGGGCCCAAGGTGCTCTAGTCGATGCTGCTAGAGAGTTTACTTTTTTATGTTATTTGCTGCTTTTCCTATTGTTTTATGAACAGAAAAGGTGCTTATGTTGATTGTTTACTATGGCATTTGTGGTACATTCCCTGGTTATCTTTGATCTTCTTCATACCTTCATTTTAATGTTATAGTCTGTTTTGTGTGAAAGGATATAACAGCAGATGCCTGGTGACCTAAATGGTTGTAGTTGGTGGAGACTATATACATCTTAAAAGAGTTACCGTAATTAGTGGTTGTACTGTGTCTGTTCTTGATGAATATGTGAACAGGCAGCGGGATGCAGTGACGGACAGGAGGCAGAGCAAGGGTTCACAGATTTATTAACAGAGGTATACTCCACGCAGGGAAATAATTGGTTAAGCAGGGGGTAAGGGAAGTGGTATTAGCATGGTATGGGTGCAAGGTGAGGTATTAGGTAAAGCAACTATTCATGAAAGGGTTAACTTATCAGTCCGCCGGCTTCCTGACGCAGAGCTGTAGGTTCCAACGGTGGCGCCCAAGCAAGTGGCGCGTGATGTCTCTGGTGTCATCCTGAAGTTGGGGGTCCGGTTCCTGGTGATGGCGGTGGGTCCTCGTTGTCCTAAGCGGGGTCCTTGATCCACAGTTCATCGTACGGAATGCAGAGCAGCCTGTGTTACCACCGGAGCGTGACTCAGCTCAGCTGTAGTAGGCGGGTGAGGAATTGCACAGTTCTGAGTCACCTGGTCTGTCTTAGGTGGCACGCACGCAGCAACCATTGGCCTGGAGCATCTGCAAATTTCGGTCACGGGAGACAACAGGCACACTGCAGATTGCTGTCCACAGTAAGTGTCCCTGGATGCAGGGAATCTACAGCGTGGGCCTGCGCTATCATGATGCTCGAGGGACAGACCACCAACCTTCCCCTGCTACGAGCTCTGTCTTCTTGCCAAGTCTGCCCTCACTTTCCCGTGCACAGCGCCTTTTATTAAAGACGCCCCCTGCTGTTGAGTGCAAAGGTCGGTCCGGGTCGGAAAGCTTTCCCCCGGGCAACAATGGTGACAGCCCTGACAGTTCCGGAACCGGCACAAGATGTACCCCCGGTCCGGTCCATCTTCTTACAGATAAAATGTGTTGTCTACTAAAATGTTTTGGGTTTTTTTTGGAATTGGCCAATAAGCATTCCAAAAAAAGTCAGGTTCATGTGTGCTTGTTTTTTTGCAAAATTAACAGGGTTCTCCAGGACAGAGATGTCATCATTATCATATACCCACAAGATCTAACATCCCTTTCAATCAAATATTAACAGGTCCTGTGGCCACTGAAAGTAAAGAGTGTAGAGATCCAGTACACCACGTCTCCATACATTGTATAGTGATATTTTATGGGTAAGGAAACTCCGCTCCTATTGAAGTGAATAGAGACAAAGTTGAGGACCAGAAGATGACCATATCACATACAATGTACATAGCTGTGGTGTTTCAGCTCTGAACTCTGTACCGGAACTAGTAACAGACGACAGTTAGTGAGTAACATTGATGAATTATCGTAAAGTGGATTGCCCAGGACAGGATTGCCGAGGAAAAGATAACAATGTCTTATCTTGAGCAATCCCTTTAAAGCAGAGTGCAATCTTGGTTCCCTTATCATGTAATAATAGGACTGAACCAAGATAATGCTTTTAAGGTCCAATAAAATAAACCTAACCCCAAAGTAGCAGATGAAAAGTAGACATGTATGCACTGTTTGTAGCTGGAGATTGGCCCTTTAGGTTACCCTGAAAGCCAAATCTACCCATTTTTATTTTGGTACAATTAGAACTTTTTTTGAAAACTATCTCTGTTTAGGTCACCCTAGGCATTCAGATGATTTTCAATTGCATGGGTAAGCTCAGCCTAATTGGATGAGAAAGATCTCTGGCAAGGACACATACTGTATATTGCTTAATTAATTAGAAGGGTATTTCCATCTCCGAGAGCGTAACGGGCTGGGTGATGGAACTGGGTCGCCCTCCCCAGGGCCGTGGGGTACTTGGTACCGGGCCGGTGTCAGCGGGATGTGTCACAGCAGCGGTGACCCGGTCCGTGGCCCTAGGCGCCCAAGTAATGGGTGAATGGAAATGGTGGATTATAGTTAATGGAATAGTTCATGACGCCACCTGTGGTGTTCGGCAATTGAGATGTTAAGCCGACGCTGCCTGCAGATCCTCTGGTGCTGGTGGTGTGTTGCAGCCAAGATGGTGAAGCTCCCCACAGGTGAAGCTGTAGCCTCAGGGCAGTGTAGATGTGGAGTTAGAGGAGAGGCACAAGCGATGTAGAGGCTGGTACCCAAAGGTAGCAGTGCTGGGTGTGTTGGCGCAAGAATCAATAGAGGACACCAGGGCTTGTAGTTCCAAAGCTTTTCTCACAGTCTGTAGTACACACAGGTGCCTGCCTCCGTACTGCGTCCTCCGGGTCAGAGGCTCAACCAACCTCCCGGTCCGATGGAGTGCTCCTTTCCAACGCTCCGCCAACGTGTACCTTTCTGAACGTCTCCTCTTATAGTGCCTTTAAGTGTGAAGAACTCCCAGAACTGAGTTACACTGGAGTGCCTCCTGACAGATGTTCCCAAGAACTCTACTTGTACGGCAGACAGCTGTAGCCTGCTTCGGGGACTCCCTACTCCTGAGTCCCGATTCACTCTCCAAGTTGCTGTTGTGCCCCAAGTCTTATATGGGAGTAGTGCATTTACAGCCCACTACTCCACCGGTGTCTGCTGCAGGACCATTAGCATCCATACAACCTCGGGGACCGGGCTCCGGCCTTGCGCTTAGAACTTCTAGGCAGGGTTCTCTTCTAACCCACATTCTCTGTTCCCTTTTACTCCTTCGTTCTGTACTAATCTCTCTCTCTTATGGAAGAACAGGTTTCAGTTCAATGTCTTTCTCCTTTCCTTTCCCGTGCCAGCAGACCCAGGTCACTGAGGTCTGCTGCAGCACCTCCTTCCTCCATCCCTCTCTCAGGGATCTTCCTTCCTCACTCCTCTCTGAGTGGCTTCCTCTCCCAGACTGACCTGTAATCCTAAACCTTCCCGCTCTTTTATGTATTCTCAACTCCACCCGCCTCCCAGCACGTTTCGTGTTCCAAGCAGGGAGCCACCAAAGGTGCTCTGCTACACTCCAAGCAGGGAGCCGCAATGTGGCTTTGCTGAACTACTGTGTTGTGTGGGGTGCGAGTGTTGGAGCGTGGTCAGGAGCCTCCAACTTACCTGGATGGTGGGGCACCACACCTCAGGAGGAGGTGCAGTACCTCTGTGGCGGCTGAGCTTCAGGGGCACCACATAACCACTCTGCCAAAGTTCAAGGAAGTCCTGGAGGGGCATGACTAGGAGCCTAACCCAATCTAACCATGGACATGCAGCAGCCAACGACACCGAGGTCCATGGAGAGACAAGGGAGGTGATCCAGGTGCTACTCCAGGACTGACCTGGGATGGCTCAGGTAAATGTCCAACAGATGCAGGCAGGCAAAGAAGATGACAGGAACCGTAGGTGCAGACAGGAAAGTCTGAAGGAGAGATGGGCACTAGCGGGTACAGCTGGTTCTGCTGCCATTGAGGTAAGCACTGGCAGGTGCAGCTGGCTTTGCTGCCATTGAGATGAGCACTGGCATGTGCAACTGGCTGGGCTCCCATTGAGGTGAGCACTGGCACGTGCAGCTGGCTCGGCTGCCGCTGAGGTGAGCACTGGCGGGTGCAGCTGGCATGGCTGCCATTGAGGTGAGCACTGGCGGGTGCAGCAGGCAAGATACTAGTACAGGGACCTGAGAACTGACAAGTGTGTTAGGAACAAACTCACAACATTGCACAGGCACCTCCATGTTGGAGGAGGGGCTTTGAATAGTAAGAGACCTCCAACTATTGGATGATGACACTTTAGAGGACCATGCGTGGCCCCTTTAAGAAAGAGGAAGTATCTGCGCACTCTAAGCACAGTGCCTGGAGACCTGCTAGGAGTGCGTTCACCCCGGGCAGCAGCAGACCCGGAAGTGGCAGGACGGGATCCTGGGCGGTGAGTACGGTGATGTCTCTGCAAGGAGAGAGGGTTTCAGGCACTACAGACAGTGTGATACCATTGTAATGGAGAGGTGGCCACGTATGTAACGCTCTTATTATTCCAAAAATTCCAATTCTATTGAAATTACATAAATGTTCAAGATAGGACTACTACACCACTAACTTGTATTTGTAGTTAAAACATGAATATAAAATGACGAAGCGAATACATATGCCAAATTTAAGTATGTTTCCTAAAACCAGTAAGGGAATAGTAATTGACATTAATTGGTAAAACATTTTTTTCAATCCTCTAGTCCGTGACAAATCTTTTGTAAGTACTTACTGTAAAAATGCATTTCAGTACAGGTAAAAAAAACCCACATGTCTTATCTTTTATTACTGTGAATGACTTGTAAAAAGAGACGTCCGAAAATTGCTGAATCTGAATAAATTTCAATTTCTTTCAATGACCGTTTTTCTCATAAATAAGTGATGCTTTGTGCAAGCTGTCATTTCCCAACACTTATTTCCATCTTATTGGTATAAGCAGGAGCCACTTTCATCAGGATCTAATTTGTCATACTGGGTGTAAAGTGTAGGTTTACCTTCAGCGGAACGATACTCACATATTATAGGATTGCATTATCAGCAATATGTACCTATTATTCTGAATTGTTACCTTTTCAAGCGAGAACTTTCCAGTAATAGAGCAGCAAAGCTATGGGGTGTCTGAGTCCTTTGCTGTGACTGTCAGCAGACGGAGGCTTTTATACCACTGTGACTGTTCTACAAGTCTCTTATGCAATAAAAAACAGCAATCAAAGAGACATCATTAGATTTTTAAAGGTTTGTCCAAGAATTTAGAAAAATATGACGACTAGCTGACCCAGAACCTGGAATCTCAGTGTTCATCTTATTTCAGATCTATGTGCATATAAGATGTGTGAAGTTGTTATTTTAATATTATACTTTGCTCAGTCTTCTTCCATTGTGGTCTTGACTATTAAAGGGAATTTTTTAGTTGGTTTTTGCTATGTAATCTGACAGCAGCATAATGTAGGGACAGATACCCTGATTCCAGCTATGTATCACATTGTAAAGTGACAGAGAGCTGCTAATCACTAGTGGGGGTGTGGTTGGACTAGGAGGCATGAAGCCGCTTGTCCTGTAGTGATAATCTCCTGCTGATAAAACACTGATTGTATTTTAGCCAGTAAGTGACACATCACTGGAATCAGGGTTTCTGCTCCTACGTTATGGTGCTTTGAGATTACCTAGCTAAAATGTAGTGACAGTTTCCATCTGGTCCATGCTGGTCTCTAATTCCTGTTCCTCTCTCTCAAAAACACTGGAAATAGTCCGAAATGCCCCAGCAGCCTATCACTGACTGCATCATTGACTCATCTCAGCCAGTGTTTGGCAGAACAGATATTTCTGGCCATTTCTGGTTTGCTCAGAAGGGACTTAGATGTAGAGACCAGTGGGAACCATGTGTCAGAACGTGTTGGTACTATGATTTCTTTTTCTGCCAATATCAAGTCTAAGCCCTTTTTTTGCATTCCCTCGACAACCCCTTTAAGTGCATGGTCCAAGCCACCAATTCGTTGGAGCTACTCATTTCAGCAGTCTCTTGGAGGGGATATTTAGAGAGATCCCCTCTCTGATTTTCATATGCCTGATCGTTTATCAGAAGAGTTCTGATGAGACATCTCCAATTTAAGAGAACCTGTCACCAGTCATTTAATAACTAAAACTATGACCTTATTCAGCGCCTGTGCTGTACTCCATAAATGCTTATATAAACCCTGACTTCCCCTGTATAATCCCCAAACACCTTTTTAAGTTCTCCCGTGTGGTATGGAAATCAAGCCAGTCCAATGGGTGTGGTTTCGGCCCTCTCCATCCCTCTCCCCGGCTGCTGCTCGCCATCCTTCTTTAATTCATCTATATTGCCGGGTGAAATCTTGCACCTGTGCACAAAAATCGTGGTTCGCATCTGAGCACTATGCTTTGCCCTACTGTGGGTAAAGATAAAAACATAAGTGCGCATGCGCCTGCAGTAGGGCAAAGCATACTGTGCAGAGCCGCGATTTCTGTGCACAGGTGCAAGATTTCACCCAGCAATGTCGATGACTAGAGGCATCTTCCATGTCAATGAAAGAAGAAAGATGGCGAGCAGTGGGAGGGATGGAGAGGGACGAAACCACACCCACCGGACCGTACAGACGCGATTTCCATACAGCGCTGGAATACTTAAAATGGATTTTGGTGGTCATATGGGGGAGTCAGGGGGTTATATACACATTTGTGGAATGCAGCACAGGAGCTGAATAAGGTCATAGTTTTCATTGTCAAATGACAAAACTAGTGGCAGGTTCCCTTTAACCCCTTTCTGACATTGGGCACAATTGTATGCCCATGCTGGACTCCCCCTGTTTGGTGCGGTCTCCAGCCCTTAGCCTGCACCTTTCTGGGCACATGACAGCTGATCTATACAGCTGACATATTCCCGCAACAGCCATGGGTGGAATCGCGATCCACTCGCGGCTGTTAACTAGTTAAATCTCTGATAGCGGCATTTAACTTGCGCTTACTGGAAGCGTGTTTCTAATCCCGCCCATCAGTGATCTCGTCACATAATCGCGGGTCACCGATGGGTCGGCATGACAACCTGAGGTCTGCAGCAGACGTCTATGGTTGTCATTGCCAGATTTCTATGAGCGCCACCCCAAGCCCTCACATGGTCATATTGACCGAAAAATAAAAAAGTTATGGCTCTGGGAAGAAGGGGAGCGAAAAAACAGAAACTCAAAAACTGAAATACCCCTGGTCATGAAGGGGTTAAGGCGAAGTTAGAATTCTGGGAAAACTTATCCAATGAATTTCCCAATATTTTTAAATTTCTGAATACTCCACTGTTCATTGTTCTTTTTATTGAAAATGTCTGTATATGGACAAGGTTTCTTTTACCTTTATGAACGCATTAATCACATGGATAGTTCTGTAGATAGCAGAGCTCCCTTCCCAGCCGCTTTGCATTATTTTGTCACTTTGTTACTGAATTCTCTCCCAGATATAGCAAAGTATTGTCTGTATAGATCAATAAAATGATGGAATAAGATGCCATAGTTCATACCGTGTATCAGATTTACAAAATATATATTTATTTTTTTTGTCCTTTAAAATGAGCTCAAAATATAAGAATTATTCACCAATTCAGCAGTTTCTGGCTTATTTTACAATTCTTATAAAGGATGTCAACAGATCCTGCATGGGATATAAATCTCAAGTGTATGCATTATATTCCATAATTGTGCTTTTTTGGGTCTGTGCAATGTGCCTGGAGGCTTCACTTCAAGCACGGAGATAGAAAATGTGATGGTTGACATGCAGCATCTGGTAGCTGACCTATTGGATTGGATGAGGAGGCGCACTTTAAATCATGCTGACATTCATGATTCCTAAATTGTACCAGCAAATAAAGGCTCTATATTATCATATTCAACACCTGTCATTAGATTAATGCTGCTCGAACCATGGATCGTGTGAATCAGTCTGGTTGACTATCGGGAGAGACCTGATTAGTCCAGTGCAATACAGTTTCTCCTTTACCCGTTCTAGTTCATTGACAGGTATCTCCTATGTGTGCACATGGGGAAAGCCCTATTTATCAACGGGAGAGGGGTAGGCTGACTCCTCATACTATGGCTCCAATTCATCAAGCACACATCTGTAAAAATCTGGAGCGTTTGACTAGCGGAATGCGCTTCCGTGCTCCATGACAGAAATCTTACTCCAGTCAGGGACTAGAGTGAGTTTTCTGGAGTAGGGAAAGCCACAACTGGTAATATATTAGTTGAGCTGTGACACTATATCGCTGCTGCGCCTCGTCCAACTACAGCTCCACACAATACTGGGTGAAACTAGCATTTAAACACAAAACAATTGCAAAAGTTTAGTGCAGCTCCAAGTTGCGCCAAAATTAAACAATTTTTCAAAACTTTTGCGCCATTTTTTGAGCGTTAAATCTGTTATAAATTGGGGCCTATGTTTTCTCTGAAGCATCACAGCGTTTCAGGATAAAACATACACTGGGTACGGAAAGTATTCAGACTCCTTTAAATTTTTCACTCTTTGTTTCATTGCAGTCATTTGGTAAATTCAAAAAGAGTTCATTTTTTTTCTCATTATTGTACACTCTGCACTCCATCTTGACTGAAAAAAAACAGAAATGTAGACATTTTTGCAAATTTTAAAAAAAGAAAAACTGAAATATCACATGGTCATAAGTATTCAGACCCTTTGCTCAGTATCTAGTAGAAGCATCCTTTTGAGCTAGTACAGCTATGAATCTTCTTGGGAATGATGCAACAAGTTTTTCACACTGGGATTTGGGAGTCCTCTACCATTCTTCCTTGCAGATCCTCTCCAGTTCCGTCAGAATGGATCGTGAATGTTGGTGGACAGCCATTTTCACGTCTCTCCAGAGATGGTCAATTGGGTTTAGGTCAGGGCTCTGGCAGGGCCAGTCAAGAATGGTCAGAGTTGTTCTAAAGCCACTCCTTTGTTATTTTAGCTGTGTGCTTAGGGTCATTGTCTTGTTGGAAGGTGAACCTTCGGCCAACGCTGAGGTCCAGAGCACTCTGGAAGACGTTTCCATCCAGGATATCTCTGTACTTGACTGCATTCATGTTTCCTTCAATTGCAACCAGTCATCCTGTCCCTGCAGCTGAAAAACACCCCCACAGCATGATGTTGGCACCACCATGTTTCACTGTTGGGATTGAATTGGGCAGGTGATGAGCAGTGCCTGGTTTTCTCCACACATAGCACTTACAATTATCACCAAAAGTTCTATTTTTGTCTCCTCAGACCAGAAAATTTTATTTCTCATAGTCTGGGAGTCCTTCATGTGTTTTTTTTAGCAAACTCTATGTGGGCTTTCACATGTCTTGCACTAACGAGAGGCTTCCATTGGGCCACTCTGCCATAAAGACCTGACTGGTGGAGGGCTGCAGTGATAGTTGACTTTGTGGAACTTTCTCCCATCTCCCTACTGAATCTCTGGAGCTCAGCCACAGTGATCTTAGGGTTCTTCTTTACCCCTCTCACCAAGGCTCTTCCCCATGATTGCTCAGTTTGGCTGGATGGCCAGGTCTAGGAAGACTTCTGGTGGTCCCAAACTTCTTCCATTTAAGGATTATGGAGGCCACTGTGCTCTTAGGAAACTTTGAGTACTGCAGAAATTCTTTTACAACCTTGGCCCGATCTGTGCCTTGCCACAATTCTGTCTCTGAGCTCCTTGGCCAGTTCCTTTGACCTCATGATTCTCATTTGGTGTGACATGCACTGTGAGCTATGAGGTCTTATATAGACAGGTGGCCTATGCTTTTACTAGTGGGTCAGTCCCTCGACCCTTCTTCACATTCATGTCACTTGACAAGTGAAAAGGTTTTAAATACTAGAGTAGGACTGTCCCACAAGGGTTGCCGTGACGTGGCGGGATGGCTTGTACATTGTTTTGATCAAAATTATGTTTACAAAATACCCTTATTATTTGTTGTGAGTTCATTCTCTGGTTCACCAGTTGTGAGTTCTCCTTCCAGACTCCCTCTGGTGGTAACAGGTGGTAGTGAGGCTGATTTGATCGGTGGAGGTCTGCCACCTGAGAATGAGGATGATGATTGGATCTCAGGAGTCTCAGATTGGATTTAAGACAGCCGACGCCCTATTCAGTTGCTGGTGATTCCTTCTGGCTTGTCAGCTCTTGGTTTTCAGCTCTGTTCCAGTCATCTAAAGCTAAGCTTTTCTGCTAATGTTCACACTTGATTTTGTTGGTCTATTCAGTTTTTGTGTGGTCAGCCAGCCCCGGCTGGGGGCTGTGCTGAATTTCCACTCTTATTTATCTGTATTTGCCAATTTGCTTTTTGTCCCTTATTAGATTGGCCTCTTTTTGCTCTGTCTCAGAATATTTCAGAGTGCTGATATAGCGGGAGAAGTCTAGTGACTTCAGGGTTAATTTTGTTATCAGAAGTGTAGGACATTATTTTGTAGGGTTTTGGGCTGATTGCAGACAGTGCCTTTCCTTTCTTCTCCTTTCTAGTTAGTCTGGGCCCCATCGTTTGCTCAGCCTATTTTCCTACCTGTGTTTGTGTTTTCATCTTGTTTCACCGTCAATACATGTGTGGGGGCTGTCTATTCCTTTGGGGTCTGCTCTGGGGCAGTTAGTTTTCCCTTTTCTTGCTTTAGGCTTATTTAGTCCTCCAGCCGTGACAAGGTGTCTAGGAACATCGTAGGCACGCTCCACGGCTGCTGCTAGTTGTGTGGTAGGATCAGGGATCTGCAATCTGCATAGTTACCAACCTCTCTGGTTTTTCTGGGCTTAGCATGTTTAGGTTTTTTCCTCCTCGGTGACCCATTCATAACAGAATCACCAGCCATACCGCAGATTCTAGGGTACTCAACAGCAGGAAAAAGTTGTTTAACAAAAAAAAGTGTCAGAATTTTTTTTTTTATATTTTTTCCTCTTTTTCTCTGGTGCCATACGAGGATTTTTTTTTCTTTTTCCTAATGGAGATTAAGCAATTGTCTGATCGTGTGGAGCAGCTGGCTGCTGAAGTGCAGGAAATTTCCACCTACCTCATTCAGTCACATGCTGCTGAACCTAAGATCCATACTCCTGATGTGTTTTCTGGGGATCGGTCTAAATTTCTGAATTTTAAGAATAATTGTAAATTATTTCTGGCCTTGAAGCCTAACTCATTGGGGAGCTCTGTGCAGCAGGTTAAAATTGTCATCTCCTTGCTGCGCGGCGATCCCCAGGATTGGGCTTTTTCTCTGACACCTGAAAATCCTATTCTGACTAATGTGGATGCATTTTCTCAAGCCTTGGGTTTGTTGTATGATGAACCTCATGCTCTTGATCAAGCTGAGAGAACCCTGTTGGCATTAAACCAGGGTCAGGATTCTGCAGAGTTATACTGTCAAAAATTCCGAAAGGCGGAAAAGGCGGTCCTTACTACATGGAATGATAGTGCATTGGCAGCTCTCTTTCGAAAGGGTTTATCAGAGACCGTAAAAGATGTTATGGTGGGATTTCCTGTTCCCTCTGGTCTGGATGATTTTATGTCATTAGCCATTCAAGTTGATCAGCGTTTACGTGAACGTAAAACTACACGGGAGGTGCTGCCACCTTTTTAATAAACGTCTGAACCTATGCAATGTGATGGGGTTTTGTCTAGGGCGCAACGTCAGGAGTTTAGAAGGCGTAATAAGCTGTTTTTTTTCTGTGGAGACGTCTCTCATACTATTTCTGTCTGCCGAAAACGAGAGAAATGTTTTGCACACACATTTGCTGTGGGCAGTATACAACCTAAGTTTCTTTTGGCAATTACCCTGATCTGCTCCTTATCCACGTTTTCCACGAAGGCTTTTGTGGATTCAGGAGCAGCGTTGAATCTGATGGATTTGGACTTTGCTAAGCGTTGTGGTTTTTCCATGACGCCTCTGGGGACGCCTATTCCTTTGAGGGGTATTGATGCTACTCCTTTGGCGTAGAATAAACCTCAGTTTTTGGACCCAGGTGACAATGCGAGTTGCCCCAGACCACCAAGAAAATTGTACATTTTTGGTGCTGCATAATTTGCATGATACTATTGTTCTGGGTTTTCCTTGGTTGCAAGCTCATAATCCAGTTTTGGATTGGAAATCTGTGTCTGTGGTGAGTTGGGGTTGTCAGTGTGTTCCTAGGGACGCTCCTGTTTTCTCCACCTCTCCTCAGTCTCATGATATTCCTGATTATCAAGCCGATTTTTCTGATGTATTTAGTGAGAGCAAGTCTGCGTCTTTGCCTCCTCATAGGAGTTATGACTGTGCAATTGAGTTGATGCCTGGGTGTAAATTTCCTAAGGGTCGGCTTTTCAACTTATCAGTACCCGAACATGATGCTATGCGATCCTATATTAAGAAGTCATTGGAGAAGGGTCATATTAGACCATCCTCGTCACCTTTAGATGCTGGGTTTTTTTTTGTGGCCAAGAAAGATGGTTCATTAAGACCGTGTATTGTTTATCGTTCCCTTAACAAAATGACGGTTAAATATCAGTACCCGTTACCTCTGATGTCTGATTTATTCTCCAGAGTTAAGAGTGCCTGCTGGTTTACTAAGCTTGACCTCAGGGGGCGTATAATCTTATTCGCATCAAGCACGGGGATGAATGGAAGACGGCGTTTAATACTCCAGAGGGACATTTTGAGTACCTGGTGATGCCTTTTGGGCTCACTAATGCCATTTCTGTCTTCCAGTCCTTTATGAATGATATTTTCCGTGACTTTGTGGATAAGTTTTTGATCATCTATCTGGATGATATTTTGGTCTTTTCTAGTGATTGGGATTCTCATGTGGAACACGTCCAGACTGTGTTCCGGATTTTGAGGGAGAATTCCCTGTTTGTTAAGGGATCGAAATGCCTCTTTGGTGTACAGAGGATTTCATTTTTTGGATTTATCTGATCTCCATCGACTATTGAAATGGACCCGGCCAAGGTACAGGCCATTTATGATTGGGTTCAGCCTACTTCTTTGAAGGCCCTCCAGAAGTTTTTGGGTTTTGCTAATTTCTATTGTAAATTTATAGGTAATTTTTCTGGTATTGTCAAACCACTGACTGATCTGACCAAGAAGGGTGCTGATGTGCTGAATTGGTCTCCTGAGGCTGTCTCAGCATTTCAGGAGCTTAAGCGGAGATTTACTTCAGCTCCGGTTTTACGGCAACCTGATGTCTCACTTCCATTTCAGGTGGAGGTAGATGCCTCTGAAATTGGTGCAGGAGCTGTTTTGTCCCCAAAAGACCCTGTGACTTCTAAGATGAATCCCTGTGCATTCTTTTCTCGAAAGTTCTCCCCATCTGAACGCAACTATGACGTGGGGAATCGGGAATTGTTGGCCATGAAATGGGCATTTGAGGAGTGGAGACATTGGTTGGAGGGAGCTAGACATCAAGTTGTGGTCCTCACCGATCACAAGAATTTGATTTATCTGGAGTCGGCCAAACGCTTGAATCCTAGACAGGCTAGATGGGCCTTGTTTTTCACGCGTTTTAATTTTGTGGTCTCCGGGCACTAAGAATGTTAAGGCAGACGGCCTTTCTAGGAATTTCTTTGCCGATTCTCTTAGTGTGACCGAGCCTACTACCATCCTAGGTGAGGGGGTAGTTCTTTCTGCCATTTCGCCCGATTTGAGACGCGCCCTGGAGGAATTTCAGGAGGATAACCCTGAGCATTGCCCTATGGGAAAATTGTATGTTCCTGACCAGTGGAGAAAGAGAGTGATGTCTGAAATTCATTGCTCCGCATTGGCTGGTCATCCAGGTATTTTTGGTACCAGAGATTTGGTGAGTCGGCCCTTTTGGTGGCCTGCCTTATCTCGTGACGTCAGGAATTTTGTACAGTCCTGTGGGACTTGTTCTCGGTCTAAACCCTGTTCTCGTTCTAGTGGGTTGCTGATGCCCTTGCCGGTGCCCAAGAGGCCATGGACCCATATCTCAATGGATTTTATTTCTGATCTTCCTGTCTCTCAGAGAATGACTGTTATCTGGATGATTTCTGATAGATTTTTGAAGATGGTCCATCTTGTACCACTCCCAAAGTTGCCATCTTCCGCTGAGTTGGTGCCCTTGTTTTTACAACAGGTGGTTCGGTTACATGGGATTCCTGAGAACATTGTGTCCGACAGAGGAGTCCAGTTTGTTTCCAGATTCTGGAAAGCCTTTTGTTCCAATCTGGGAATTCAGTTATCCTTCTTCTCCGCATTTCATCCCCAGACCAATGGACAGACTGAGAGAACAAACCAGACCTTGGAGTCTTATTTGAGATGTTTTATATCTGCTGATCAGGATGATTGGGTCTCATTTTTGCCCTTGGCCGAATTCGCACTGAACAATAGAGCTAGTTCTGCCACTTTGATGTCACCCTTTTTCTGTAATTTTGGATTTCATCCTCGATTCTCTTCAGGGCAAGTGGAATCTTCGTCCTGCCCAGGTGTGGACACTGTGGTTAAGAGAATGCAGCAGATATGGGACCAAGTGGTGGATAAGTTGTCACTCTCTCAGGAAAAGGCCCAGCGATTTTCCAACCGGCATAGGACCATTGGTCCCCGGTTTAAAGTGGGTGATATGGTTTGGTTGTCGTCTAAGAATATTCCTATGAAGGTTGCATCTCCTAAATTTAAGCCAAGATTTATTGGTCCTTATAAGATTTTGGAAATTCTTAATCCTGTTTCGTTTCGATTGGCTCTTCCAGTTACGTTCAAGATCCATAACGTATTTCACAAATCTCTGTTGAACAGGTTTGTTGAGCCAGTGGTTCTTATGGCAGCACCTCCTGACCCTGTGTTGGTTGAAGGCAATGTGGAATATGAGGTAGAGAAAATATTGGATTCTCGTTTGGTTAGATGGAGATTCCAGTCTTTGGTCAAATGGAAGGGTTATGGTCAGGAGGATAATTTTTGGGTCTCTGCCTCCGATATTCATGCTAATAGATTGGTTCGTGCTTTTCACCGGGCCCATCCTGATGAGCCTGGTGGTGTGGATGAGGGTTCGGTGACCCCTCCTCAAGGGGGGTACTGTTGTGAGTTCATTCTCTGGATCACCAGTTGTGAGTTCTCCTTCCAGACTCCATCTGGTGGTAACAGGAGGTAGTGAGGCTGATTTGATCGGTGGAGGTCTGCCACCTGAGAATGAGGATGACGATTGGATCTCAGGAGTCTCAGATTGGATTTAAGATAGCCGACGCCCTATTCAGTTGCTTGTGATTCCTTCTGGCTTGTCAGCTCTTGGTTTTCAGCTCTGTTCCAGTCATCTAAAGCTAAGCTTTTCTGCTAATGTTCACACTTGATATTGTTGGTCTATTCAGTTTTTTGTGTGGTCAGCCAGCCCCGGCTGGGGGCTGTGCTGAATTTCCACTCTTATTTATCTGCATTTGCCAATTTGCTTTTTGCCCTTATTAGATTGGCCTCTTTTTGCTCTGTCTCAGAATATTTCAGAGTGCTGATATAGTGGGAGAAGTCTAGTGACTTCAAGGTTAATTTTGTTATCAGAAGTGTTGGACATTATTTTGTAGGGTTTTGGGCAAATTGCAGACAGTGCCTTTCCTTTCCTCTCCTTTCTAGTTAGTCTGGGCCCCATCGTTTGCTCAGCCTATTTTCCTACCTGTGTTTGTGCTTTCATCTTGTTTCACCGTCAATACATGTGTGGAGGCTGTCTATTCCTTTGGGGTCTGCTCTGGGGCAGTTAGTTTTCCCTTTTCTTGCTTTAGGCTTATTTAGTCCTCCGGCCGTGATGAGGCATCTAGGAACATCGTAAGCACGCTCCACGGCTGCTGCTAGTTGTGTGGTAGGATCAGGGATCTGCAATCTGCATAGTTACCAACCTCTCTGGTTTTCCTGGGCTTAGCATGTTTAGGTTTTTTCCTCCTCGGTGACCCATTCATAACAATTATTATTATTATTATTACTTTTATGCATTATTTGCATCTTATTTTTTACTTTTTATTTCAGGATATTTGTGCTTTTTGCTTTTTGTTTTCTCTGGTTAATGGTCATGTGTTAATATGCACTTACATTGTGCATACACATTAATTTACTTTCTCAGTTTAGACTCCAGTTTTTTATTCACTTCATTGTGCATTCAGTGCATATAAGGGTGTGACCACCTTCTTTCTGAGCTGGGAAATCCATCCTGTCTGGCCTAAGCTTTTACTAGTGGGTCAGTCCCTCGATCCTTGTTCACATTCATGTCACTTGACAAGTGAAAAGGTTTTAAATACTAGAGTAGGACTGTCCCACTAGGGTTGCCGTGACGTGGCGGGATGGCTTGTACATTATTTTGATCAAAATTATGTTTACTAAATACCATTATTATTATTATTATTATTATTATTATTACTTGTGTGCATTATTTGCAGCTTAGTTTTTACTTTTTATTTCAGGATATTTGTGCTTTTTGCTTTTTGTTTTCATTTGTTCACTCTGCCATAAAGGCCTGACTGTTGGAGGGCTGCAGTGATAGTTGACTTTGTGGAACTTTCTCCCATCTCGCTACTGCATCTGTGGAGCTCAGCCACAGTGATCTTGGGGTTCTTCTTTACCTCTCTCATCAAATCTCTTCTCCTATGATTGCTCAGTTTGGCTAGACTGCCAGGTCTAGGAAGACTTCTGGTGGTCCCAAACTTCTTCCATTTAAGGATTATGGAGGCCACTGTGCTCTTAGGAACCTTGAGTACTGCAGAAATTATTTTGTAACCTTGGTCATATCTGTGCCTTGCCACAATTCTGTCTCTGAGCTCCTTGGCCAGTTCCTTTGACCTCATGATTCTCATTTGGTGTGACATGCACTGTGAGCTGTGAGGTCTTATATAGACAGGTGTGTGCCTTTACAAGTCAAGTCCTATCATTTTAATTAAACAAAGCTGGACTCCAATGAAGGAGTAGAACCATCTCAAGGAGGATCAATTGCGCAGCCAGGCTCTTATTATTAGAAAAAAAAATATCCAAATTCTTCCAAAAACTGCACCATACCTAGCTATAGACTCTGTGTAGATTTTTACTCTGAATATTTGGAATAATGAAGGTGAATGGTTTTGATATCTCCATCTACTTCTACGGCTACATTATTATTCTAGTATTGTCTGTCTCAGACCTTTTTATAGAATCAGGGTATACAATAAAACTCCAATTATAATTACAGTGACAAGCAGTATTAATGCATTTTATGTTACTTTGCTTATTTAAAGTCCATTAATTACATCACGGATGAATAGGTCCACAGTGACAGTTTCAATACACGCTCAATTTTTTTCTTTCATTCCTTAAGCTCGTAGATATATTTCATTCCAGACCTGTCATCTGAATATTCACCGCTATTTATAATTCCCGTTCCTTGCCCATGTATCACACCAAGCCAGGTTCCATTCTGCGATTCACTTGTAACAAGACTAACATCTGTTTCTAAAGGGTTTTGTAAAACCACGACAAGCGCTGAGAATGAAGGCTGGATGGTGGAAATCTGACACGTTCAAAAAAGATGATTTATAATAAACAGTAATACACCATCTACAGTGCTAGACATAGCTACACACGTAACGTCGTGTATTGTATGGATTTTAGTGACATCTTCAAATCCTGTACCGTATCACAAATCTTGTACCATATCATATATCCTATCTGTGAATTCTTCTGTCACATATGCAGAATGGTTTCTGTTTGCCACCAAAGCCGTAACATTGTGCCAGATTTGTCATATGACAGATGCTAATAACAGGCTATGGACCCTATGGAGGTTATAATAGGGTACACAAGGGCTCTGTCACGGTTTGTGTCATTTTAATGGCAAAAAGAGCATTCAAATCTGACACTCCAACGTAAGAGTTAGAGTTGAGCGACTTTTGTTTTTTTAGGGTCGAGCAAGATCGGCCGATTATAGGGAAAAGTCGGGGTCGTCCCGAAACACGAAACCCAATGTAAGTCAATGGGGAATAAAAGTCGGCAGTGAGAGGAGGACAGGAAACACACCTACAGTGCCCATTTGAATGCCAAAAGCATCAATTCTTCTTACTTAAGCTTGTCAACCTTAATTAACTTCATAATACAAGATAGGCACTGAAAAAGGGGGGTTATTTGGCTAAAGTTGTGGGGGGGTAGGGCTGGCTCCAGGTTTTCATGTGCCCTGGGCGAAAGAGCGCCCCTTTAACACATACCACAACTCATCATGCTCCGATACGGCAGAGAAATAGCGGTATAGCATCTCATGACGAGGCCCATCTATTTCTCCATACAGAATCATTGGTCCCACATAATGTTTGAAACAGTATATGATGAGCTCCACATAATGCTACAGTATATGTTGGTCCCCATGGATGAAGCTCCACTGTCTTATGGGCCCAAATAATGCTCCAAACATAATGGGCCCCATTTCTAATGCTCTAGTGTATAATGGGCCCTGTAAATGCTGCTCCAGTGTCTGATGTCCACCTTTGGAATGTTCCAGTGTATGGTGGGCCCCATCTATCATTCTCCAGAGTATAGTGCTCCCCAAAAATTGCTGTCCAAACATTGAAAACAATCAAATAAGTCTCCTCGCTAGGGAATCCCTGTACTAGTCTGGACTCCTCGTCATCCCCATCTTCCATCTCACTGCACAGTATTTCAATCTTGCAAGTGCTGTGATCCTGAGCAAGCAGGGGGGGCCCACTCGTTGGCGACGGCACTGGCACAGGGCCCCTGATAGTACGATGGTGTGTCTGATGGCGGGTGGGCCGAACCTGCACTTTCATCTGCAGCTTCCTCTTTGTCACCGTGTAAGATGGAACTGTATATGGGAAGGGTAACCTGAGTTTCATCAGGGTCAGATTCAGGCCGTGTAGCGTGCGAGGGGAATGTAGTGGTCTGGGTCAATGTACCAGCAGATTCATCGAGCAGTGGCTGGGCATCAGAGCACTTGTGTCGCCCCCAGGAGTACGGTCGCCACAGTGGCATTACCTTCCTCCTAGGGAGTGTGATGTCATGCTTGGGAGCAACGAAGGATCTCTCTAGCAGGTTAACTGATTGGGCGGCGTTATTCCCACGAGTCATGACCCTCCAAACAGCGTTCATGAAGGCAAAGTGTTTGTTTTACGTGGGCAGTATGGTTGCAAAGCTGAACCTTAAAGGAATGTCCAGAAGGGCACCACCAGGAGTGGAGCCTACGGTTAAATTCGACTCCACCTGGGAAACCTCAACCATGTCAGCTACAGAAAAGATGTACACATTGCAAGCTTAATTCCGTTAACAAACGAGACTCCGTCATGCCCCGCGGTCCGAGTCCGGCTTACAAGAGGGACACGTGAGGCTCTGGCACATGAGATTGGCCAATAACTGGTGTGTCATGCCCTTATATGTCCGTGGCTGCATGTGCGCTACACTGAAAAGGCCAGCGTTTGTCGCTTACAGGTGCAGATAACCCGCTGAACAATGTTAGTGATGGGGATCACTGATTACAATTATTACCCGCGAACGATGATTTCCCAGTAAGTGCAGGTCAACCGCAGTTCCGGAATTAGGCCTAACCGTCATTCCTGAAAAAATGAAAAACTTACCTGTGCAAACCACAGGTGCTGTAGCTTGCTTAAGAGCTCGCCAGCCGTTCTCACGCCCAGTATGGATTACACGTGATTGCACAAAGGTGAGAAAGGGTACCGTATCCCCGGATAACATGTATGGATAGCGTACACATTCAAAATATATGTCTATACATCAGGAGGCAGGCTCAGACAGGGTTAGGCCCAGTATGGCTTGCACGTGATTGCAAAAAGGTGAGAAAGGGTACCGTATCCCCGGATAACATGTATGGATAGCGTAGACATTCAAAATATATGTCTATACATCAGGAGGCAGGCTCAGACGGTGTTAGGCCCAGTATGGATTGCACGTGATTGCACAAAGGTGAGAAAGGGTACTGTATCCCTGGATAACATGTATGGATAGTGTACACATTCAAAATATATGTCTATACATCAGGAGACAGGCTCAGACGGTGTTAGGCCCAGTATGGCTTGCACGTGATTGCACAAAGGTGAGAAAGGGTACTGTATCCCCGGATAACATGTATGGATAGCGTAGACATTCAAAATATATGTCTATACATCAGGAGGCAGGCTTAGACGGTGTTAGGCCCAGTATGGATTGCACGTGATTGCACAAAGGTGAGAAAGGGTACCGTATCCCCGGATAACATGTATGGATAGCGTAGACATTCAAAATATATGTCTATACATCAGGAGGCAGGCTCAGACGGTGTTAGGCCCAGTATGGATTGCACGTGATTGCACAAAGGTGAGAAAGGGTACTGTATCCCTGGATAACATGTATGGATAGTGTACACATTCAAAATATATGTCTATACATCAGGAGACAGGCTCAGACGGTGTTAGGCCCAGTATGGCTTGCACGTGATTGCACAAAGGTGAGAAAGGGTACTGTATCCCCGGATAACATGTATGGATAGCGTAGACATTCAAAATATATGTCTATACATCAGGAGGCAGGCTCAGATGGTGTTAGACCCAGTATGGATTGCACGTGATTGCACAAAGGTGAGAAAGGGTACTGTATCCCTGGATAACATGTATGGATAGTGTACACATTCAAAATATATGTCTATACATCAGGAGACAGGCTCAGACGGTGTTAGGCCCAGTATGGCTTGCACGTGATTGCACAAAGGTGAGAAAGGGTACTGTATCCCCGGATAACATGGATGGATAGCGTAGACATTCAAAATATATGTCTATACATCAGGAGGCAGGCTCAGACGGTGTTAGGCCCAGTATGGATTGCACGTGATTGCACAAAGGTGAGAAAGGGTACCGTATCCCCGGATAACATGTATGGATAGCGTACACATTCAAAATATATGTCTATACATCAGGAGGCAGGCTCAGATGGTGTCAGGCACAGTATGGATTTGACGGGCCAGACTACACAGCGGAGGAGCAGGGAGAGGTAAAGATTGCAAATGCTGGGGCCCTGCCCAAGCAAGGGGGGCCCACTCGTGGGCGTCGGTACTGGCACTGGGCCCCTCATAGTACGGCGGTGTGTCTGACGGCGGGTGTGCACCACCACCGTCAGAGACACTTGATTGCACTATGAGGGACCCTGTGCCAGTACCCGCGCCCAAGAGTCGGCCTACCCACCTGTCCAGGGCAACGGCACTCGCACGGTGTCGTGCGCTAGGTGGTGACCCCGGCCATGGGGGGGAGGCAGCACAGTTAGGGAGTTTTAGAAAGTGGCATATGTTGATGTTGGACATTCAGCTGATGCAAAAGGTGAAATAGGTCAAGTCCCAGGAAGAGGTGGACCAAAGCAAGCCATTTTTCTGTCACCCTATGTGTCATCAGGGGAAGGTGGGACAAAATCCTTGGAAACCCATGCGTGGTTCATTTTAATGAAGGTTAGATCATCCACATTTTGGGTTGACAGACGGGTCCTTTTTTCTGTCAGGATTGATCCAGCTGCACTGAAGACTCTTTCCGATAGCACACTTGCAGCTGGGCAAGCGAGCTCCTGTAAGGCATATTGGGCCAATTCAGGCCAGGTGTCCAGTTTAGCGTCCCAATAGTCAAAGGGGAATGACCTGTGTGGGAGAACATCGATATGGGAGGAAAAGTAGTTTGTAACCATAGTTGACAACTGCTGTCTCCTGTCACTTTCCATCGATGCAGTATTACCAGTTGTGTGAGCGGTACTTGAAAAATCAGTCCACAACATTGTCATGAAACCCCTGTCTCCAATGCCACTTCTGCTGTGTGCACCATGAACACCTCTGCCAAGCTGCCCCCGGCCCGTACGGCTCGTGTGAGAACCATCACCGCTGCTGTGTGCTGGGAATGCCTCAAGCAACCGATTTACCAGAGTTACTTGTTTATTAGCCAATATTAGGTCAAGGTTCTCCTGTGGCATGATGTTTTGTAATTTGCCTTTATAGCATGGATCCAGGATGCTGGCCAACCAGTAGTCGTCATTGTTCATCATTTTGGCAATGCGGGGGTCCCATTTTAGGATCTGCAAGGCATAATCTGACATGTGGGCCAATGTTCTCGGTGTCAATGATGCACTGCGAGTGCTGGTTGGAGGAGCACTTTCTGGCAAATCCACATCCCTCCAGTCACGCACAAACCCTGTACCAGACCTTGCCACGCCAACATTTTCACTTGCCCCACGAGATGCATCCTCCTCCCCTAAGTAATCATCCCCATCATCATCCTCCTCCTCCTCTTCTTCCTCCACCTCGTCCAGGAGAGGTCCCTGAGCAGACAATGGCTGAATGTCATCAAGGATTCCCTCCTCGTCAACATTGGCTGCAGACGCCTGCTCCTTAAGGTGCGTCAAAGTTTGCATGAGCCGACTGGACCATGCATCAGTTGTGAGGTGCACCTTTCCACTCACTGACTGCTTGAGTGCATGGACAATGCGGTCTTTTACATGATGGTGGAGGGCTGGGATGGCTTTGCGAGAGAAGAAGTGGCAACTGGGTAGGTCATAGCGTGGTACTGCATAGGCCATGAGTTCGCGGAAAGCTGCGCTTTCTACCAACCGATAGGGCATCATCTCAAACGAGATTAGTTTGGCAATGTGGGCGTTCAAACCCAGTGTACACGGATGAGAGACTGAGTACTTTCTTGACCTACTCATAGTGTCTGGGAGGGTGAGCTGGACTTGAGAGCTGCATATGGTGGAAGTAGCGGTGGACAGGGCGGACTGAGAGAGGGTTGATGATGGTGATGGAGTTGGTGTTCTTTCTGATGGCCTAGATTCAGTATTTCGTTGATATAACAGTGGGATTCCCTGACTGCTGTGGCCTTGCAACGACACCTCAACATTTGCTGCTGTGCTAACCGGTGGGCTTTCAGTGGGGGAAACAATGTAGCGTTGCTGACTACCTTCTTTGTGATCAGTTGCACATGTGGCACTTGAGGTTTGGTGTTGTGTCCACGCTTGCAAGTGCATGGTGGTTAAATGTCTAAGCATGCAACTGGTATTCAAATTTTTCAGATTTTTCCCTCGGCTAAAGGTCTTTGCGCACTTCTTACAGATAACCTTGGCCTGATCATGAGGATTTTGTTCAAAAAAGTGCCACACTGCACTCTTCCTACTTTGGCAGACATTTTGCGGCCTAGCACGCTGTGATCTTTTGACCCTCTGGACAAGCTGTCCAGCAACTCTTTTGATTTTTGGAACCTGTCTTTGGAGTGCTCTGGGCCTGCCAGATAACAGCTGTTGCGATGTCGATGTCTGCTGTGGATGCTCCTCATCTGAGCTATTGGAAGCAGCACCCTCTTCCCCCAATGGATGCCAATCTGGGTCAACAACTGGGTCATCCATCACCTCCTCTTCAATGTCATGTGCACCTTCCTCTGTGTCACCGTGTATGGTGGTATAGTGTGCGGGAAGGGGCACCTGAGTCTCATCAGGGTCAGAATCTGGCTCTGTACACTGCGAGGACAATGTAGTGCTCTGAGTGAATGCACCAGCAGAATCATCTATCAGCGGCTGTGCATCAGTGAACTCCATGTCAGATTCATCTTGGCCTGGGTAATTCACCATTTCACTTGATAATCCAGGCATGGTATGTGAAAACAGCTACATGGAGTAATCAGTAGTATGGCCTGCGTCATCCTTCAATCTTGGTTGGGGTGAAGGACACAAGGAAAGGTGTGGTTCATGAACATGAGCCTCCAATGACGACTCAGTGCTTTTACTTTTTACAACTTCAGAAGAGGAGGCGATAGAGCTGGAGGCTGAGTCAGCAATGTAAGACAAAACTTTTTCCTAATGCTCTGGCTTTAAAAGCGGTTTGCCAACTCCTAGAAAACTAAGCCTTCGAAGCCTTATGGAGCCAGACGATGACGCAGGCTCAACACCTCCTGCATTCGGTCCTATTTTGCTCTTGCCACTACCATCAGATCCACCACCAACACCATCATTACCAGCTGCCAACCCCCGCCCAATTCCACGGCCTCTTCCACCAGCCTTCCTCATTTTTTGTAGAAATGTAGACAAAATCCAACAAACTATATAGTAATGTAAAACAAGGTACAAGGTGTGTATAGGACAGGGGAGATTTTGAATTTCTGCACACACTTGTGGACACTGGACACTTATGGATTGTGTGAGGCCCACTGAATATCAGAGCGCTATGTCACAGGCTCGATGGCACAGGTGTGAAAAAAGTGACTACAGGATAAGGGAGATTTTGAATTTCTGCACACACTAGTGGACACTGGACACTTTTGGATTGTGTGAGGCCCACTGAATATCACAGCGCTATGTCACAGGCTCGATTGCACAGGTGTGAAAAAAGTGACTACAGGATCACAGAGATTTTGAATTTCTGCACACACTTGTGGACACTGGACACTTATGGATTGTGTGAGGCCCACTGAATATCACAGCGCTATGTCACAGGCTCGATGGCACAGGTGTGAAAAAAGTGACTACAGGATAAGGGAGATTTTGAATTTCTGCACACACTAGTGGACACTGGACACTTTTGGATTGTGTGAGGCCCACTGAATATCACAGCGCTATGTCACAGGCAGAAATTGGCTAGTGTATCACAAACTACAAGGTGTATGTAGAATTGGGCAGAATAGTGTAGAGTGTAGGTCTGTAAGAACAGAACAGGTCCTCCACTTATCCTTCCACAGTGACACACAGATAGCTTCACTGTGGCCGTGATAACAGCCGTTACACGGTACTGAGAGGAGCGTGCACGTACACGGCTGTCCGGTGTACGTAATATTGTCAAGCTCCGTGTTTTTTAAGTATACGGACTGACACACGCTGTCTCTCTATAGTTTTGAATGTGATCAAACAGCAAATATATTTAACTGTTTGAAAGCTAGACAAAACTAGTAGGTGCAGGTCTGTAAGAACGGAACATGTCCTCGACTTATTCTCACAGAGTGACACACAGATAGCTTCACTGTGGCTGTGATAACAGCCGTTACACGGTACTGTGTGAGGAGCGTACACCGCTGTATGGTGTGAAAAAATGCACGCTCAGTACCTCAGCAGGACAAAAAAAAAAATTGGGATTGCTTTTAAAAAAGCAGTTTGCAGAGCAGTGGGTAAACAGCAATGCAGCTGTCAGGAAGCCTTAGAAGGCAGCCTAACAACCAACACCGCTGATCCACCACAATATAGCCTCCCCTTGCACTGCACACACAGTGACTGGTGTGTTGTACAGGCAAAATCGCTAGCAGCAGAAGCAGTTTTTCTTTCTTCTTCCCTGCCAAACGCTCTCCCTACAGAATCAGCAGCAGCAACCTCTCCCTATGCTAAGATCGGCAGAAGTAAGATGGCGGTCGGCGTGCACGCCCTTTTATAACCCCTGTGATGCCCACCAAAGCAAGCCAATCAATTGCATGCCCTTCTGAAAGATGGTGGTGACCCCTGCCTATGTCATCACGTTGCCCACAGTGTCCGTGGATCCTGATTGGCTGAAAAAGAGCGCAAAACAAACTTTTGAAACGCGACTTTGGCGCGTAAGTCGCCGACCTCGTGGCCGACCTCAGACTAGGGTCGGGTTTCGTTTCACGAAACCCGACTTTGCCAAAAGTCGGCGACTTTTGAAATTTTTCGACCCGTTTCGCTCAACTCTAGTAAGAGTATGTCACGAACCGATTCCATTTAGTCCAATGGACAACACAACAAACACCAACAACGGGGATGGAAAAAGGTGCAAGGATGGCCCTCACAATAGGAAACGAGGGATGGGGCACCTCCTAACTGTAATGGTCAACGTGCGACTGGACACACCGCCTCCAGCAGGGCGAATTTATATGTCACACGCGACCCTGGATACACCGCCTTCAGTAAGGCTAATTTAAATAATAAGACGTGCAGCCGGATACACCGCCTCCAGCAGGCGAATTTCAGAAATACACGTGAAACCGGGTACACCGCCTCCAGCAGGTCGAATTTAAATAATAAGGGGAAACACCAGGGAAACAATTACAATGGTGGGCCCTGCGATAGGGAACAGGGACGTAGAGACCTTCTGCACTCCCCTGAGTCAGTGTCTCTACACTCCTACCGTTCCCTAGGCCGGTTCCGCACCGGGCGCCGCTCAGAATACCTTTAAACCCTAGCTCGCCCTGCACCTACCCCTTTATAGTGAAATGGCCAGTGCAGAGACTAATCCTACCACTGCAATGAAACACACATAAAGGAATGGCACAAACAGGGAAACACCACTTAGCTTTGCTCTGTTGGTCTTGCTCCCTGCAACAGAGTCCACCACCAGAATGCAGCTTTCCTCCTGAATAGCTGCCATCAAGCTCTGTCAGAGCTGCAAGGAAATCCCCTCTGACTCCTTCCACACCAGGACTGTGACTGTGCTGCAAGAAACTCTCCCAGCTCCATTCTCCACCAAGGATAGTTGGAAATGAACACTACCACCAAACCCTGTGAGAGCACATGACACACCTTAATAGTTAAGCCAGAGGAATCACACCTGTTAGTGATTCCCGTGTAATAACACTAACCACCACCGGGGGCAAACTAGAACAAAAGACACCACTGTGTAATAATACTAATGGCCTCCGGGGGCAAAACCAAACTTAAGCACACAGCTTAAGGAAAAAAAAGGTTACATGTGCTTTTAACTGTCATCCAACCTGGATCATGACAGTACCCTCCCTCAATGAGGGGCCTCTGGACCCTTAAGACCGCTCCTCATCAGGGAACCACCTACAGAGGGGACACCCGGATCCAGAGTTCACACCTGCAACTACCTGCACTTCAGGTTTATGACAAACGAGCACCGCTGGTATTGGCAATGTACAGTATGTTCTGGAGGCACCACACATCTCCGAAGCGCCGACCTGGGGAACGAGTTGTGTATGTGCATGTTTGGGAGTAACTCGAGCTGGTAAGGCTCCGGGCTCTGGATAGCCGACACCAGATACGGCCCGATCACCTGAGAATTCCAGACCCCCGCAACAGACTTTCACAGGATGTTTTTGGTGGCCACCCATACATGCTCGTTCACACACAGGTCCGGACCTGAACGTTTATTGCCACACATTCGTTTGTCAAAATAGGGTGAACTCTTTCTGGAACTGACAACAGAGGCGTCCCACTGTGTCACCACACTCATACCCCTGCTATTCACCAATGGAAACACCACCCTCCAACCCCTCTTCCTACGAGGTCTGCGCCTCTCAGGGTTGGCTAATTGGTACGCATGTGTTGTGCAGACTAACCTGTTAAGCGCCCAGGCCTAGTTGTAGGTAGGACAGAGTCTGAGACAGGCATCAGTGTCCACTAGTGGCTCGTCAAGCCACGGTGCAAGTGCTCGATACTCCATAGTCAGCGTCTATAGTGGTGTCCGCAGGTGCGACACCGTGCGCTCAGAAGGTCTAGAGGGACTCTTACCCTGTGTCCTTGGGGTAGAGTTCTGTGACCGCTTACTGTGCGCTCCGTGGCCAGGCTCTGTGAGCTAAACAGGCACCGGCATTTTTGTTCTGCGATAGCACGGCTCTGTGAGTTAACAGAGTTCGCTTCTGTTCACACTGGGTGACGTTAACCCACGTGTGACCTTTTCTACACCACTTTGTACTTCTGCCATTACTAAGCAGCAGTTTACCACCCCTGCACGGTGGACCCTGGGCTGCGAACGCACCTTACTATTATTTTATTATTTGGTGCGTTCCGCCAGCCCTAACACTTCCTCCTGATGTTTTTGGTGGACACCCACACGCACTCATTCACACACATGACCAGACCTGCACATTTATTTCCATGCATGCGTTTGCCAAAGGATGGTGAATTCTTTGAGGAACCGACAGCAGAGGCGTCCCCCCGTGTCACCAAACTCATACACTCACTACATACAGAGTGAACCACCACCCTCCCATGACCCCTCCTCCTAAGAGGAGTTCGAGACTCAGGGTTTACTTGTGGTGAGAGTTGAATCCTGCCCTACTCCCAGGTAGCAACTTAGCTGCCTCCAATGGAGAAGAAGGGGTAGGTTTACGAAGGATGGCAGATGGTCCCAACTCACCACTTCCCTAGACCAACAATCTATGACCTGATTGTGTTTCTTCAGCCAGGGAAGGCCTAAGATGATGGGAATTGGCAAATCCTCCAAGATGTAGCACGACAGGGACTCTTCGTGAAGAGTCCCTATACACAGGTTATTATTATCTTTTACTTGGGTCAGTAACACTCCCGTGGCTGAGAGGAGCAGAGTCATTTGCCTGGATGGAATTGGGTCTCGCCAGCATCCTATCGATAAGACTGTGGGTCTGAACAAAGTGAGAATCCACAAGATTGACCCCAGCTCCACTATCCACAAGAACTGGTACCATCTCAATCTCCAATTCAGCAGAAATGGAAAACTGAGATGTAAAGATGGAGGAAATATACACACCCTGGTCTTCTCCCTCCACACGATCAGGGGAATGCGACTGTGGAGATGAAGTGCCAACTTTGGTGAGAGATAGGCAGACATTAATGTAATAATAATGTGTAAGACGACAGTAGAAACATGTCCCCAACCCATGGTTAGCTGCAGGCAACTCAGTTTGAGAAGAGATTCCTCCCTCCTGCAGAGGAGGGATGGAGCACCTTCTAACTCAGCCTCTGCCTATCCCTAAGCTCCCTTAACGCCCTATGCGGGTCCTCCTCCTGCTGCAACAACCAACCTCGTCCCTAGCTGTCACCTCACTATACCCTGAGTAGTGCACTGGCTGGCAAGGACGCCAGCATCACCACTGCAGATGGTGAAGGTGGTGGTGACAAGCAAGAGACAGGCAAAAACGGGGAATAAAGAAACTTAGCTTCCAAGCTGCTGCTGCAAACTCCATACAGCAGAGGATTGGGAACAGGACCTCAAACAGTTGATACACGCTGACACCAGAGAGTTCAACAGTCCACACTCATTGGCTGGTCTCCAGAGAAACTCTAGCGCCAGCAGTTAGCTGATGCATCAGGTGACCATTTAAAGGATGTTGGGAGCGGTCAACACCCACATCAGCTGATTTGGCAATTCAGCAGCTACAGCACACTGCCAGCAAGGAATACTGACATTAACCCCCGCTGGCCTGAAAGGAAAAAAGCTACATTTAAACTATAGTGGAACAAGAGCTGCCATGCATCCAAAAATGGATCATGACAGAATAATTGCAGAGTGGACATTTTTTTAAAAGGATTTTATTGAAATAAATTCTACTTACTGTATAAATAAAGAGCATTGAGTTAAATGCCCCAAAAAGAAATCGTTAATATACTGTTTATGCACTAGTAAATAACTGTATGAAATGGACAGGCACCGTCTCTATGTTAATATAGCAAAAAGTTTATTTAGCAGCATATACAGTACATATAACATAAACATGTGAATAATAATACATAACACTAATTGGTCTAGATGAGTGGATAAGGTGACAACAATACACAGGAACACTGAGCAGCAGCAGGTGTTCAAAGGCATGCACAAAAGACACACTGTGGGGCAACAACGTCCTATCTATAAAATAACAATGGATCCATAAATATTTTCCTTAATCAAGTGTGAGGAGAAATAAACCCAGGGACACTGGTCCAACTACCCCTATCAGTCTGGGCAAGGGAACGGACACAAGGAGTCAGACATAAGTAAACAGCCCCCCGAAGAAGCCCAACACGCGAAATGCGCATCGGGGCTACGGCAGGAAAACACTAAGCTCCCCACATGGGTAAGCACCGTATCGGTAGCACTATTTGTGGCACTTTACTTATGACACCTTTGTAGGTTTTCAGTATTCAAGAGTTGCCCCTTCTCTACTCTGTCTTTGCTAATAGGTATTTTGTGGTCCCGGTTTGATATTCCTTGTTAAACTTACTGTATAAATAGTACGTTCTATAGCTTTTATATCTAACTAGCTATTGAACTCGTTCTATACCTGGGTGGTGAGTGCGTGTCTCTCTCTTTTCCTCTCTCTCTCTCTCTTCCCCTGTCTCTCTCTCGCTCTCTCACTTCCACCTCTCCCTTCCCCCTCTCTCTCCCCTTCCCCCCTCTTCCTTCTCTCTCTCTTCCCCCTCTATCTCTCTCCCTTCCTCTATCTCTCTCCCTTCCCCCCTCTCTCTCCCTTCCACTTCTCTTTCTTCCCGGTCTCACACTCCCTTCCCCCTCTCCCTTTCTTCCCTCTCTCCCTTCCCCCTAACTCGCTTCCCGTCTCTCTCCACCTCCCCCTCTCTGTCCTACCACCCTCTTTTTCTCTCCCCCTATCAATCTCTCTCCCTTCCCCCCTTTCTCTCTCACCACTTCTGTCCCACCCTCTTTCTCTCCCCCATCTTTCTTCCCCCCTCTCTCTCCCCCTTTTCCACCTCTCTCTCTTTCCCCCTCACTCTTCCCCCCCTATCCACCCTCTCTCTTCCCCCCTCTCTTTCTCTCTCTCCCTCTCTCCCCCCTCTCTGTTCCACCCTCTTTCTCCCCCATATCTTTCTCTTTCCCCCTCTCATTCTCTCTCCCCTCTCTCTGTCCCACCCTCTTTCTCTTCCCCCTCTCTCTCCTTCCTCTCTCTCTTCCCCCTCTCTCTTCCTTTCCTGCATCTCTCTTCCCCTTCCCATCTTTCTATTCCCCCTCTCTCCCTCCTTCCCACCTCTCTACCTCCCTCTCTCTCTTCCCCTCTCTCTCTTCCCCCCTCTCTTCCCCCTCTCTCTCTTCATCCTCTCTCTCTTCCCCCTCTCTCTTCCCCCTCTCTTCCCCCTCTCTTTGTCCCACTGTTTCTCTCCCCTATCTCTCTCTTCCCCTCCTCTTTCCCCCTCGCTATCTCTACCTCCTCTCTTTTCCCTTACCCACCTCTCTCTCTCCCTCCTTTCCACCCCTCTCTCTTCCCTCCTCTCCCCTGTCTCCCCCCTCACCCCCAACCCCCCTCTCTCTCTCTCACCCCCCTATGCTGGTAAATCTGCTGCTGCTCCAACCGATGTCCTGACATGCGCTGACTCCTGCACATGCGCTGGAGGCATCGGACAGAAGGACAATTCTCCGGTTATATTATGGATATATATTTCAATTTCTCCTTTTCAAGATATGTATCCACTGTCAGTAAAGGAGGACGCTGTCTACATTCAGACACAGGAAACCTATATAGCCTGTTTTTTCTGCTACTTTTTGTCCACATATATTCTGTGACCGTGCCCACCAAAATAATTTTGTTATTTGACAGCCTTTGGCTTGATCTCAAGCCATGGCGATATGATGGATGAACGCTCTGTAAGTGGAGGCCAGGACTGTAGTCATGACCAGAGACACTGAAGCATCTGTGTCCCGACCTTCCCTCACAGAAAACTGTATTCCTCTTCTTAGCGTACCAGCATCTCCAGGTCCAGGTCCCCCCAGGCACTACCCAGGCGGCGACGGTCCCTCTTCCAGGTGACCCCCAATTTAATGGAGACACAGTCCAGGATAACTTGAACATGCTTTTTACTAAACACTTCACACGTTACATCCACAGTTGACACACCATGTAATTCACTTGTCTCCTCATCTCTCCCTGCTTTGCTGTCGCTTCTGTGCAGTACACGCCCAGACCGGACCATCTCAGACTGCTCCCCAGATCCTTTCTGACCTAACCATGCCATGGTGACAATTTCTTCTGCCTGCTTCGCCTCAGACTCGAAATCATCAGTCACCCGGTTTGGTTGCCGCTGGTAAAGCATCTGGCCCATCTGTACCGATCCCGTCAAAGTTCCAACTTCCTACAACTCCTCACTTCAACTGACTCCTGCCCTAAAGGTGTCTGCCCAGACTGAGTTGCCACATTTTACTTCTCATGTACTGGCCCACTGCAATGATGCCCAGTGGCCGTGGATAACGTGGGCTGCAGCTATTAAATGTTGAGTGGCTGCTGAGCCGTCCTGGGCCTACAGCCCATGTGGAAACTTCAGGCACCCTGCCCCCATCTGAACTAACTTCCTAAAAACTCCTGTCTTACCACCCAGCAGCCCTCCTACACTTAACCCCGTATACACTTACTACGAACTATACCTACAGTGCACACTAGTATGCCCCCATCTAGTGGTTCCCGCAAATACTACAGTTACCCTTAGTAATAAAGAACTACAAACCCTATGATGCCCCCTCTGTTGTCCGAAGGTTACAATTCACTTTCCCTAAACTGTACATGAGCATTAGTAAACATTATTACATTATAAACAGTATTACAATAAAGGAACTCAACATAATATACATAGTTCTACAAAGAATGGTAACACATGCATGAATGTGGCAGTACCATAAATGTGAGCGGTAATACATATTACTATGCAGCAGTACCACCAATAATAACATTGGAAAGTACCAACATTAACACATGTAAACATCAATACATTGAGTACACTTAGAATTACCTCCTTGCTTCCCTTCCTCTATCTCACCCCCTAACAGCTCTGTAGGAAGATCGATCTTGTGCAAGCCTAAATAGGTCCACCAGGGTCTTCTCAGCTGTTATCTTGATCGTATCACGCCATCAGGTTGCTGGTCTTCTGCACCAAAATACACAATAATAATTGATTAGTGCATTCATATTGCATTTTTTTATGCGTTTTATCCCTTATTTGATGCATTTTGTTCCAGATTACAGATTTGAAGCGGTTTTTAATGCATTTTTTGTACATAAAAGCTTTGATTCTGCTCTTAAAAATGCAACTGCACTTTTATATGCATTTTTTCAGGCCCCCCTATAGAAGCCTTGAAAGCAAATCTGTCACCAGGTTTTTGCTATATAATCTGAGAGCAGCATAATGTAGACACAGAGACCCTGATTCCAGCATATGTGTCACTTGCCGGGCTGCTTGTTGTCATTTTGATACAATCCCTGTTTTCCCTGCTGGAGATCTAACAGTGCTCTGAATGCTGAGCTGTGTATAACCCTGCCCACACCGCTGATTGACAGCTTCCTGTCTACACTGTACGTTGTCAGAAAGCTATTTATCAGTGCTGGGGGACATGATTACACAGATAATGCCTAGTCCTGTAGTGATAATCTCCTGTTAAAAAAGTACTAATTTTATTGAAACAGGAAACACACAGCCTAGTAAATGACATATCCCTAGAATCAGGCTGTTAGCCCCCTACATTATACTGCTCTCAGATTACTTGGCAAAACCTGCAGACAGATTCCCACTGAAAGAAAAATGCACCGAAAACTGCACAGCTCAAAGCATCTTTAACTGCTTAGGCCTCTTTCACACTTCCGTTTTTTCTTGTCAGTTTAAATCCGCCGAAATGGCGGAAAGCGGATCCGTTTGTAACTGATGCAAACGGATGCCACCGGAGCGTTTTTTTGACGGATCCGTTGAATGCAGAATTTTAAAGGAACCGCAGTCCGGGAAGGAGAGAGAGAGAGAGAGAGAGAGAGAGGAATACATGAGGAATAACTCTATTTCTGGCCATTTATTACAGCGTACTTGTAACCAGCATTTTCTGCAATTTCTCCTCTGCAAGCTGTATCTCTTAATTTGCATTTGACTCTGATCTGGTGGTCATAGTATAGATACTATGATCTCTCCCATGCACAGCAAAACTCATAGAGAGAAGGATTCCTGTTCTTCATTCCTTAGTACAAAGAGAGATGTAGCACCACCATGTAGGATATTATAAAGTAGTCATGATCAGTGTAGCTGTGAATCCAACTCTCAGTTGAAGTCTTTTGTCTACCTTTGGCTGTTTCCTTACTATGGTCCTCCCTCCTCTTCTCCTTCTCCTCTTCATAGAGTACAGTTGTGCTCAAAAGTTTACATACCCCGGCAGAATTTTTGCTTTCTTGGCTTTTTTTCCAGAGAATAAGAACGATAACACGAAAACTTTTTCTCCACTCATGGTTAGTGGCTGGGTGAAGCCATTTATTGTCACACTGCTGTTTTCTCATTTTAAATCATAATGACCCTGATCAAAAGTTCACATAATACCCTGGTGATTTTGGCCTGATAACATGCACAGAAGTTGGCACAAATGGGTTTGAATGGCTACTAAAGGTAAAATCTTCACCTGTGAACTGTGAAAAATGCCAGCCAGGAAAATTGTTCAGGATGCAAAGAAAAACCCAGAAATAACATCAGCTAAAATACTGGACTCTCTGAAAACTAGTGGTGTGGCTGTTTCAAGATGCACAATAAGTAAGCACTTGAAAAATCGGCTGCATAGGCGAGTCGCCAGAAGGAAGCCATTACTGTGCAAATGCCACAAAATAGCTCACCTACAATATGCAAACCAGCACAGAGACAAGCCTCAAACCTTCTGGAACAAGGTAATTTGGAGTGATGAGACCAAAATTGAACTTTTTGGCCACAACCATAAACATTACATTTGGAGAGAGGTCAGCAAGGCCTATGATGAAAGGAACACCATTCCTACTGTAAAGCATGCAGGTGGATCACTGATGTTTTAGGGATGTGTGAGCTACAAAGGCACAGGAAACTTAATCAAAGTTGAAGGAAAGATGAATGCAGCACATTATCAGCAAATACTAGAGGCAAATATGCAATCATCAGCCAGGAAAGCTGCACATGGGAAGTACTTGGACGTTCCAACATGACAATGATCCAAGTCGTCCTGTTACTGGCTACAGCAGAACAAAGTGAAGGTTCTGGAGTGGCCATCTCAGTCTTCTGACCTCAGTATCATTGAGCCACTTTTGGGAGATCTCAAGTGCGCAGTTCATGCTGGACAGCCCAGGAATTTACAGGAACTGGAGGCTTTTTGCCAAGAAGAGTGGGCAACTTTACCATCTGAGAAAATAAAGAACCTCATCCATAACTACCACAAAAGACTTCAAGCTGTCATTGATATTAGAGGGGTCAATACACGGTATTAAGAAATCGGGTATATGAACTTTTGATCAGGGTCATTTGGCTTTCTTCTGGCGACTTAACCATGCAGCCCATTTTTCTTCAAGTGCCTCCTTATTGTGCATCTTGAAACAGCCACACGGCTAGTTTTCAGAGAGTACAGCATTTCAGCTGATGTTATTTCTGTGTTTTTCTTTGCATCCTGAACAATTTTCCTGGCATTTGTCACAGGTAAGGATGTTGCCTTTTGTAGCTGTTCAGACACATTTGTGTCAACTTCTGTGTCATTTGGATGTTTTGGGTTGTCATTATGATTTAAAAAGAGAAAACACAGTAGTTTGACAATAAATGGCTTCACCCAACCACTAACCATGAGTGGAGAAAAAGTGTTGGTGTTATCATTCATATTCTCTTTTGAGCACAACTGTATAATAAGCTATGTAACCTACTGTAAAAAAATACACAAGCAATCACACTGGCACTCAAAAGCTGTTGGTGACTAAAGCTGCTGGTAGTTAGACAGGCTCTGTGTGCCGGCCTGTCTGAATACTGATTAAGAACTATAAATTAAAGAAGAAATTACTGCGCTACTACCCAATACAAACAAGAAGGGAATGCTGCTCCTGTTGGCAAAGGCAAAAAGTGATGGGGATCAAAAAAGTGTTGAAGCAGGTGGTGTATCTTGGTAGCGTCCTCCCATTAGTGTGCCTCCCTGGGGCTTGCAAAAGGTGAATGGAGACAGCGCGCTATAGTACTTTATATAATGGTAGGAGAAGAGGAGTGAGGACCATAGTGAGGAAACAGTCAGAGGTTGGCAAAAGACCTCACATCAGAGCTGGATTCACAGCTACACTGTAGCCTCGTAAGTGGAGAAAGAAGCAGAATTCTTTGATAAGACATATTACAAAGTGTCTTATATTCACCTGAACTGTTAATTTATGCAAAGTTTGTTGAAAGTATATTTCCATTTAAATCATTGCTATAGTAGAACTTTTTACATTGTGTCCTTTCTGTTATTTTTCCACGTAAAGGTCATTTTGCTTTATGTAGTATATCCACTAGATACTTATTAAACTTAGGGTTATTGTCATTACTACCAAAATGTTCTCCTTAATGTGCTATAAATGTCAAACTTTGCCAACTATTACAGTTGATAATAGTTTAAAGGTCACAAACTGATATTAAAATAATATTATGTTTCACTTGTATCTGAATGACAGAATTAGGGCCATTGAATGAGTAAAAAAATGAAATAATTGTAACATTTGTATGGACAATTCTTGATGGTTATTAGACAAGTTGTGACATAATACAGGTGCATCTCACAAAATTAGAATATCATCAAAAAGTCAATTTATTTCAGTTCTTCAATACAAAAAGTGAAACTCATATATTATATAGAGTCATTACAAACAGAGTGATCTATTCCAAGTGTTTATTTCTGTTATGTTGATGGTTAAGGCTTACAGTCAATGAAAACCCAAAAGTCATTATCTCAGTAAATTAGAATACTTTATAACACCAGCTTGAAAAAATGATTTTAAAATCCAAAATGTTGGCCTACTGAAATGTATGTTCAGTAAATGGACTCCATACTTGGTCGGGGCTCCTTTTTGCATCAATTACTGCATCAATGCGGCGTGGCATGGAGGCGATCAGCCTGTGGCAATGCTGAGGTGTTATGGAAGCCCAGGTTGCTTTGAAAGCAGCCTTCAGCTCATCTGCAATGTTGGGTCTGGTGTCTCTCATCTTCCTTTTGACAATACCCCATAGATTCTCTATGGGGTAAAGGTCAGGCGAGTTTGCTGGCCAGTCAAGCACAGTGATACTGTTGTTTTTAAACCAGGTATTGGTACTTTTGGCAGTGTGGACAGGTGGGAGGGGTTTAAATTCTTGGAAGAAATGTTAATAATTAGAGATGTGTCACTACCTGGGATCTTGTCTTGATCGTTGTGGAGGATGTTCCTTGTCCATTGTCTGCCCCGCCTTGTCTTCTTCTTGGTGACTGTTTTTTCCTGTCGCCTAAAAAAGGACCTCTCCTGGTAGAAAATCTCTTGTTGTCGGAACTTGAGTAAGTGTAATCGGATGGTGCTCGTCTGGGCCGATAAGAACTTTTTGAAAAAAAGGAGTCTCTCCATCTGTAGACCCGGTTGTTTTTATAATCTGATAAAATTAAATATATTGGGAGCGCTAGTACTATAGGAGGGATTTCTGCCGCAAGAAAAAACAACACACCACTTAGTCGTTGATTAAAATACAAATGATGTAGAAAATGTCTGCGCTGAATAAACCACACAAATCCAAAAACAAGGATTATAGAAAGGCACAATATGACAATAAATTACAGATAGATATGGGCGTCTCAATTGATCAATGTATACAATGCAAAATAAAATGCAAAATAAAATATATTCACCGGACTTATATGTTCTGAGAAAATCACGATCCCCAAAAATCACACTGATTAGAACTATTAGGCAACAGCATGTGGAAATAGAAAAAAAAAAAAATTTTTAAAAGAAAAGATCAATTATATATGTATTTAATGGACACATAAATATTGGAGACACTTCAAGGGGATATCTGTGTATAGCTTTGATACATTCAAAAAGGCATTAGAGGCCTCATAGAGGGTCCCAGAGTGTAGCGATTTGTATGGGAGCTAGTAAAGTCAGAGCTCCGTCGCTACAATAGTAATCAAATGCTCTGTTATGCACATGCAGTGTCTAAAAACAAAATAAAAGTCATTTAGTCCAGCGATAACTACTGAGAGAACTGTCCCGGCCGGTGACAGTCTCTGATTACTCACTGTACGCTGCTCCCTCGATGCGCCGGCGTTCTTCACAGCACGGTGCCGCCGGCTGCAGTGGAGTTGCAGGACACAGTGAGTAATCAGAGTAATCCCTTTTAAACCTTCAATTACGTGGGGGTTCCTGAGGGACGGTTCGGATGAATATGGCACCGGCATGTGGTTCCCTAACAGCAGCTCGCAGACGTCGACGTCGCGTCACTGAGGGGTTTTCTGCGCCACGTAATTGAAGGTTTAAAAGGGAACCACGCCTAAGACGGACCATCCCTGATGAAGGAAGCCGTGCACTTCCGAAACCGGTTGGAAGGATTTGGTCCGTATTACTCACTGACCTCATCCACGTGACTTTCTGACGTCACAAAGGTCCTGCAACTCCACTGCAGCCGGCGGCACCGTGCTGTGAAGAACGCCGGCGCATCGAGGGAGCAGCGTACAGTGAGTAATCAGAGACGGTCACCGGCCGGGACAGTTCTCTCAGTAGTTATCGCTGGACTAAATGACTTTTATTTTGTTTTTAGACACTGCATGTGCATAACAGAGCATTTGATTACTATTGTAGCGACGGAGCTCTGACTTTACTAGCTCCCATACAAATCGCTACACTCTGGGACCCTCTATGAGGCCTCGAATGCCTTTTTGAATGTATCAAAGCTATACACAGATATCCCCTTGAAGTGTCTTCAATATTTATGTGTCCATTAAATACATATATAATTGATCTTTTCTTTTAAAAAATTTTTTTTTTTTTTCTATTTTCACATGCTGTTGCCTAATAGTTCTAATCAGTGTGATTTTTGGGGATCGTGATTTTCTCAGAACATATAAGTCTGGTGAATATATTTTATTTTGCATTTTATTTTGCATTGTATACATTGATCAATTGAGACCCCATATCTATCTGTAATTTATTGTCATATTGTGCCTTTCTATAATCCTTGTTTTTGGATTTGTGTGGTTTATTCAGCGCAGACATTTTCTACATCATTTGTTTTTATAATCTTCTGCATCACGTAGAAACTTCTGCCTCTTCTTCTGCTTAGAATCCTGGCGATGTTGTGTAAGGGTACTGGATAACTTGGTGCCGAATTTTTCTTTAAATATCTTGGAGTGGTATCCTATTTGTGCACCCCATTCCTAACTGGAGTGCCACGCAATCTTTTCTATAAGCCTGCACCAGCAGATGACATGGCTCCCCAAACCATCATTGATTGTGGATACTTCACACTAGACCTTGGAAATCAAGGTCCCAGAGTCTGGAGGAAGAGTGGCGAGGCCACAATCCAAGCTGCTTGAGGTCTAGTGTGAAGTTTCCACAATCAGTGATGGTTTAGGGAGCCATTTCATCTGCTGGTGTAGATCCACTGTATTTTATCAAGACCAAAGTCAGCGCAGCCGTCTACCAGGAAATTTTAGAGCACTTCATGCTTCCCTCTGCCAACAAGCTTTTTGGAGATGGAAATTTCATTCTCCACAAGGACTTGGCACCTGTCCACACTGCCAAAAGTACCAATACCTAGTTTACAAACAACAGTATCACTGTGCTTGATTGGCCAGCAAACTCACCTGACCTTAACCTCATAGGGAATATATGGGGTATTGTCAAGAGGAAGATGAGACACCAGAACTAACAATGCAGATGAGCTGAAGGCTGCTATCAAAGCAACCTGAGCTTCCATAACACCTCAGCAGTGCCACAGGCTGATCGCCTCCATGCCATGCCACATTGATGCAGTAATTGATGCAAAAGGAGCCCCGACCAAGTAGTAAGTGCATTTACTGAACATACATTTCAGTAGGAAACATTTCAGATTTTAAAATCATTTTTTCAAACTGGTGTTATAAAGTATTCTAATTTACTGAGATAATGACTTTTGGGTTTTCATTGGCTGTAAGCCATAATCATCAACATTAACAGAAATAAACACTTGAAATAGATCACTCTGTTTGCTATGACTATATAATTAAAGAGTTTGACTTTTTATATTGAAGAACTGAAATAAATTCACTTTTTGATGATATTCTAATTTTGTGAGATGCACCTGTACGTATGATATGAGTTACATAAACCACTTCCTGAAGAAAACATAGTCAAATGTGGTGAAGAGTCCACCAGGATATTACCATAAGAATGATATGTTGATCAGAGAGAGATTTATTATTCTTAATTAGGACCACAAGGATGTTCTCTATTCTATACCCAATCCCTGGGGTTCAAGACTTTTTAAAAAGCCCTAAAGGGGTTGTTCTCCCTCAAGAAATATTTGTCCCTGCCACAGTTTTGGTATAGAAAAACAAACTGCATTTTAGTCACTGTCCACAGGTCCAAAAATCAGTCCCTGCCACTGCTCCCGGTGTCTGGCATTGGCTGCAGCACTGACCTCGCACTGACAGTGCTGCAGCCAATCATTGATGACAGGGGCTCTGAGCAAGGCACTCTGTCAACAGTGGCAGAGCCATTGAGCTCACTGGCTGTCAATGTAACATCAGCGCTGCAGGCAATAATGGACACTGATTGCAGTGGTGAACACTAACTGGTGGATCCGATGATGGTGAGTACAGTGCGGTTTGTTTTTTGTTATACCAAACTGCGTCAAGGGAAGAAGATTTCCGGAAAGGATACAACCCTTTCAATAAAATGCAGTATTAGCATGTAGAAGCTGTGTCAGTGCCCTTTGCATTAAAACTTAGGAACATACCCCTCACCTCATATGCAGTTGCAGTCAACCCTCATTTGTATGTTGCAAGCATCTTATTCAAAATCCCACCAAAAAATGCATATGTTGTTGTAGACAGACAACCGTAATGGCCACTCCATAATTTTCCAAGAGTTCTGAAACCAAGCATTGGAGGACTTTGAGATATTTTGTGATCATTATACTGCTGTAAGGTGACAGGTCCAATAATGAAGGCACAGAAGGCATGACATTTTCTCCTAGGATTTCCTGATACTTCATTGAATTTAACCCTCCAAATGCTGTATGAACCCAGTGATAGAAGAAGCAAAGCAGCCCCAAAGCATCAACAAGCAACAGCGATGCTTTATTGTAGGAATCACCGAGCCACCGCCATGCTTCACTGTAGGCAATGTGTACTTTTCCGCATATGCTTCATTCATTCCACTCCAGGCATACCATCCTGAAAATTACAGTTTTGTTCCTTCACTCCACTGAACAGAATCACAAAACTGTCACTTTTTGTGTTTTTGACCAAATTGGAGCTTTCTTTCATTGTTATTTTTGGTCAGTAAAGGTTTATGTTAAAAGTCTGGGCATGGAGAACTTCAGCACAACTTACTGAGCAAACTGAAAGCTCATTGTCTTCTGCCATCAAAATCTTGATGCAGGTTCTTTTGCAATCAGTCAAAATGTTTTTGACCAGTAGATGAATCTGATGGCTGCCACTAATACTTTCCTTTTTTGTCACATCCAGGAGGGATAACCAGTGTTCCTTTATCTTTACACCTGCAAACTATGCTTCTGATTGTATCGCTAAAAACAGTTCATGGTTTTGCTGTCTTTTTGTACTCTTTTACTTGTTTGTGCAAGGCAATGATCTCTCCTGTTAACTTTTTGGACAAATGGCTTATTCAGACATCTGCTTTTCGTCTACGAGCTCAACATGTGATTTTCACTGATAGAACTTGTACCTATGATAGCTAATGAGGCTATTCACATATTTATTTTTTTTGCTGATCCATGCAAAACCACGGAGATATATCTGTTTTTTTATCTGAAAGTTGGATCAAAAACAGCACTTCAAGTCAATGGGTTTGTGAAAATAATCGGACAACCTTCAGATGCTTTCTGCATGCTGCCCATTATTCTCGGATTGATAGGAGAATCTGGAGAAACTTCATGACTAAAGGTGTACAGAGACCTGAAATACGTTGATACGGGTCATGTGAATTTGTAGCGCTGACTGTGTGTCACGGGGTTACGGTGACAGAGAGGAGCCAGAAGACCTCAGCATCTTATTGCTCCTACTCCTGTGCTGAATAGAAGCACTTCACCTTCTTTTTAAACAGTGTAAATTTCTATTGGCAGTACAGGGGTTAATCCACCATGTTGAGATCTCTGGCAGCTAGGGCTCTCAGTTGAGCACTGTTAGCCACTCCTATCCCCTATATAATCTGGGTCCTGTCTGACACACATCATCAGAGATAGCTTATGCTGCATGGCTGGGAGGATTGTGTCATGATCACGTGTGTCAGGACGCAGATGTTTCCGCAAGGCGGACCCATAACACACGTGACCCTGGATACACCGCCTCCAGTGGGGCGCATTTAAATAATAAAACGTGCAGGTGGATACGCCGCCTCCACCTGGCGAATTTAGGTATTACACATTATACATACAATAATCAAATAATAAAGGGGGAACCTGGGAAACTTTAACAATGGTGGGCCCTGCGATAGGGAATGGGGACATGGAGACCTCCTAAGCTCCCCTGAGCCAGTGTCCCTGCACTCCTTACATTCCCTAAACAGGCTCCGCACCTGTCGCCGCACGCGTACCTTAACGCCCTTGCTCACCCTGACCCTAAACCCTCACTAGGGAATGGGTCGATGCGGAGACTAATCCCACCACTGCACCAACAACACACATGAGGAAAGAGACAATACAGGGGAAACACCACTTAGCTTTGCTCTGTTGCGTGCGCTCCTAGCAACAGAGCCCTCCACCTGAGTGCATCTTCTCCTCCACCCGGATCCATCACCATAACAGGATCCTTCACCTTAGTGCAACCTTGGAGCAGAGTCCAACACCAGTTGCAGCTGCTCAGTACCAGAGTCCCAAGGAAGTGTTCAGCTTCTGCCACGAAGTCAAGCATGCTTGAGTCCAGCTCAGCGGCCAAGTCCCACATGGTGAGTGCCACTCTCCATAGTAGCCACTCCACCAGACCATGCAGACACTTCCCGCTGACTCCATCACTGCGACCCCACCACGCCATGCGAGCCCTTTGTCCAGACACCATAGCTGCAACACGTCCCCCCTGGCTAAGCTGCGCAGGACTCCTCACCAGCTCCATCCTTCCTCCAGGCTCTCCAACCCAGAGTGAACAATCTCACAATATCACAGGCAGTGATTGAACACCCTGAGCACACCTTTATAGGGTGTCACACCTGATCCATAATTAAGTGAACATTAACCTAAACCTAAGGTGCGATACCATTCCCCACCACCGGGCAACTTAGAATGAACGACACCACGTGATAATTCTAATGGCCACCGGGGGCAATCACGACACACTTTGGAACCAAAGGAAAAAAAGTTCACTTAATGCATTTAATACCGCCAGATCCAACACTGGATCATGACAGTACCCCCTCCTCAATGAGGGGCCTCTGGACCCTCAAGACCACCCCTCATCAGGGAAACACCTACAGCGGGGACGCCCAGACCCTGAGTTCACCCCACCATTACCTGACACCTCAGGTTTATGACAAACGCACCGCTGGTAATGGCAATAAAGTTCATTTTGGAGGCACCACTCATCTCCACAGCGCCGACCTGGGGAACGAGATTATGTATGTGTATGTATGCTAAGAGCTGATCAGACTCCACAACACATTTCCAAGATGTTTTTTGGTGGCACCCATACATGCTCGTTCACACACAGGTCCGGACCTGAACGTTTATTGCACACATACATTTGTCATAACTTGGTGAACTCACTCTGGACTTGACAACAGAGGCGTCCCCCTGTGTCACCACACTCACACCCCCACTATTCACCAAGGGACACCACCCTCCAACCCTTTCACCATGAGGACTGCGCCTCCTAGGGTTGGTTAATGGCGAGGGTAGAGATTTGTCCCTACTCCCCCGCAGCACACCTGCTGCACACACCAGGAGGAGAAGGGGACCGGGAAATGGAGGAAATATACTCTCACTGGTCACCTCCACACGACCAGGAGGGCGGCTTCTTCGATGGTATGAAGATTTGGCGTAAAACCCCGCAGACTATCACACCAGTCAGCTCACCACAGGGGCGTACCCCTTCACCTCAGGGAATACCAGGCAGCTCCGTGGGGCACCATTCCTCCCACCTGCCTGGGTGCGCCCGCCTGCATGAACCAGTCCTGCTCCCCAGCAGCGACTCTAGGGGGTTTTAGTACCATAGCCGCAGGAATATGGAGGAAAATATATATATATACTCGCTGGTCGCCTCCACACGACCAGGAGGGGCGGCATCGAAGATTTGGCATGAGCCCCGCGGACTATTCACCAATCTGCTCACTACAGGGACGTACCCCTTCACCTCGGGGAATACCAGGCAGCTCCGTGGGGCACCATTCCTCCCACCTGCCTGGGTGCGTCCCCTGTAAGAGCAAGTCCCGCTCCCCAGCAGTGACTACACACCTAGTCTGCTCACCACAGGGATGTACCCCTTCACCTCGGGGAATACCAGGCAGCTCCGTGGGGCACCATTCCTCCCACCTGCCTGGGTACCTCCCCGTGCGAGAGCAAGTCCCGCTCCCCAGCAGCGACTCTAGGGGCTTTTGCCAGACCGCAGCCGCCACTTTTTTTTCTCTCTGGTTATCTGAGCAGAGGCCCCAGACCGTGATAACTGCTGCTGCAGCGGCTCTAAACACCTTGCCGCTCCCCACTCACATCAGTGAGGCCCGGCAGCAATTACTCAGCGGTCTCCACATGGCCAAAGCTCACCAGAAAAAAAAAACTGTAGGGCCTGTGATAATGTCATGATCACGTGTGTCAGGACGCAGATGTTTCCGCAAGGCGGACCCATAACACACGTGACCCTGGATACACCGCCTCCAGTGGGGCGCATTTAAATAATAAAACGTGCAGGTGGATACGCCGCCTCCACCTGGCGAATTTAGGTATTACACGTTATACATACAATAATCAAATAATAAAGGGGGAACCTGGGAAACTTTAACAATGGTGGGCCCTGCGATAGGGAATGGGGACATGGAGACCTCCTAAGCTCCGCTGAGCCAGTGTCCCTGCACTCCTTACATTCCCTAAACAGGCTCCGCACCTGTCGCCGCACGCGTACCTTAACGCCCTCGCTCACCCTGACCCTAAACCCTCACTAGGGAATGGGTCGGTGCGGAGACTAATCCCACCACTGCACCAACAACACACATGAGGAAAGAGACAATACAGGGGAAACACCACTTAGCTTTGCTCTGTTGCATGCGCTCCTAGCAACAGAGCCCTCCACCTGAGTGCATCTTCTCCTCCACCCGGATCCATCACCATAACAGGATCCTTCACCTTAGTGCAACCTTGGAGCAGAGTCCAACACCAGTTGCAGCTGCTCAGTACCAGAGTCCCAAGGAAGTGTTCAGCTTCTGCCACGAAGTCAAGCATGCTTGAGTCCAGCTCAGCGGCCAAGTCCCACATGGTGAGTGCCACTCTCCATAGTAGCCACTCCACCAGACCATGCAGACACTTCCCGCTGACTCCATCACTGCGACCCCACCACGCCATGCGAGCCCTTCGTCCAGACACCATAGCTGCAACACGTCCCCCCTGGCTAAGCTGCGCAGGACTCCTCACCAGCTCCATCCTTCCTCCAGGCTCTCCAACCCACAGTGAACAATCTCACAATATCACAGGCAGTGATTGAACACCCTGAGCACACCTTTATAGGGTGTCACACCTGATCCATAATTAAGTGAACATTAACCTAAACCTAAGGTGCGATACCATTCCCCACCACCGGGCAACTTAGAATGAACGACACCACGTGATAATTCTAATGGCCACCGGGGGCAATCACGACACACTTTGGAACCAAAGGAAAAAAAGTTCACTTAATGCATTTAATACCGCCAGATCCAACACTGGATCATGACAGATTGTAGTTGGTGGTTATTGGAGTAGGCGGCTGGTGAATTTATCTGTGACTGTTGCTTGGATTTGTGAGTGTGATAATTCCCTTTCTTCTTCTACTTTGGTTTAACCCCATCCGCCACTCCCTGATGCATTCCTCTGAGTGTATATTTTTATGCCTGATATTATCTGTTTCCCCTGTTCGTTTTACTTTGTTCGTCTGGTTGGTGTACTACAGTGCACTGCTGCTCCCCTCTTTCCTGGGTGAGGGAAGGGTACAAAGGAAGGACGGATTCAGGAGAGAAGGCAAGGTAAGTGGCCCTGGCAACTTCACCTTCAGAAGTAACCCGGGGAACAGGGCGAGCTAGGGTGCCCCCTAGCATTAGGGACAGGAATGGGGCCCTGAGTTACACAACAATAGAGTCGTGACACTATGTATGACCTCCGAATTGCTTATGTGAATAAAGAATCACTGTTCGTGGAGCTGGAGTCTCTTCATTTTGCAAACTTTTTTTCTCAACTGAGAAAAACTGGGAGCAAATTCTGATGACACTCTTCTGAAATTCTGATCAAAACTCTCATATGTGGAAAAAAATAGACATCTGAAGAAAGCCTAACATAATTCAACCATAACTGTTAACAAACTTCTAGTTAGTCCAGGTTTTGTATTAGTTTTATCTCAAGCACATCTTAGGCAATTAACGGATCCCGTGATTAATGACATCAGCTGTGCTTAGACCATTCCTGATTTCCAAATGCGTACTGTTACGAGGGATTCTACTTAGGGAGTGGACTGATTCTAAGATTTCAGTAGTCATTAAAAATGGCAATTTGCGCTGAATTTGTAAAAACCCCTTATTATAGTTGTGTTCAGCTATTAGAACTATTAGGCTACGTTCCCACGATGAGCTTTTGGTGAGTTTTTGATGTTGCAGATTTTCTGCACCATATCTGCACCCATTAAGTAAAATAGGTTACTTGCATGTTTTTGGAAGCATGTAGCGTAAAAAACTCATCGTGCGAAAGTAGCTTTATTGTTTGGTTTGTTGGAAACACCGGAAAGTTTGTAAATTTTTCAAATAAATCTAAATTGCAATGAGGGTTGAATAATAATTTTGATTGCAATTGTAAATCAAAACTTCAATCATTTAAATTCTATAGTGAAGGTCGTGAAGTGTAGGAAGTGACAGCACATCTGAGATCGTTATTATCACTACAGAGTCGCGGAAAGGAAAAATGCTGCTTACATACAATGATAAAGTACGTAAATGCTAACTAAAGTGAATCTGTCAGCAGGTTTTATCTATTGAATCTGGGAACAGCAAAATGTAGAGGCAGAGACTCTGATTCCCAGGTATGTGTCACGCGGGACTTAGTTCAACTAAGGCTGAAATACCCGGGGCCCCTGTGATGTCCCTTTAACTAGGGGAAACCCTGTCTGACCCTCAACCCAGGGTTTTTGCTGATGGTGCAAATGCCTGAGCCTCCAACCTTTCCTTATCTCCTGCTCAGCCCTGCACTTAACCCTCCACCCAGTGAGGAGACACACCACCAAAGCCCCCACACAAATTATGACAGACAGGGAGAACTTAAACTGCACTGCGCCGCTCGCACACAGGAATATACAGTAATGTGAACAGGGCACAACTAAACACAAATATGGGAAGGAGAAAGGATAACAACGGATCATACGCCACCAGATACGAATCTCTCTCTTTTCAACACCTCCACTCCAGACCGGAACCACTTGGTATGAAACACAAGCTATAATCGGCGACGCCCATAGGCCAGCATGACTATTTAAAGACCATGGGCGTGACTAAACATCCAACCTGGTCTCCAGCAAGATTAACCCCCGAGAGCCTGAAGATCAAGCCGGCGCCACTGAGGCTATAGTGGATGGAGGTGGAACTACCTCTGCCTGCCGGACGCTGTGGTGTGAACAGCGTCCGACATGACATTACCCCGTCTTCTACGAGGGACCCCTGGACCCTCAAGACTCATAGGACCCGGCTTGTCCGGATGACGATGGTGAAAGGAACTGACCAGCCGATTCGCATGTATGTCTGAGGCTGGAACCCAAGACCTCTCCTCCAGACCATACCCCCGCCAGTGCACCAAATACTGAAGAGTACGGCGTACTACTCGAGAGTCCACTACCTTGACGACCTCAAACTCTAAATCGCCATCCACCATGACTGGAGTTGGCATCGGCGTCGTGTCCACCAAGCCTACCACCTTTTTCAATAAAGCCCTGTGAAACACGTTGTGTATCTTGTACACCGCAGGAAGTTCCAACCGATAAGCCACTGGGTTAATGATGGCAGAAATCCTAAAAGGCCCAATAAACCTTGGACCCAGTTTTAAAGATGGAATTTTGAGTTTTATGTTCTTCGTAGCCAACCACACCCATTCACCCACACACAGGTCCGGACCTGGCACGCGTCTACTGTCAGCCACCCGTTTGTACCTAGCACTCATGCTCAACAAACGCTGTTTCACCCTCCTCCAGACCGATGACAATTGGGCTCCTAGCTGATCCTACTCCGGGACACCCCCCGAGTCACCCTGACGTAAGGTACAAAACTGAGGATGTTGACCGTACACACAAAAGAATGGAGACTCTCCCGATGACTCTTGGCGGTGATTATTTAACGCGAATTCGGCCAGAGGAAGAAAAGTAGACCACTCCTCCTGGTTGTCGGACACAAAGCATCGTAAATACTGTTCTAGATTTTGGTTCATGCGCTCAGTTTGTCCATTAGACTGTGGATGAAACGCCGATGAATGTGACAACTTGATCCCCAAACGTGAGCAAAAAGCTTTCCAAAAGCCACAAATTGCGTACCCCTATCAGATACTATGTCCGACGGAATTCAGTGGAGTCTGACCACCTCCTTCACAAATACCTGAGCCAACGTCTTTGCATTGGGCAATGAAGACAACGCCACAAAATGCGCCATCTTTGAAAAACGGTCAACCACCACCAGGATGACCGTGTTCCCCGATGAGGCTGGCAAGTCAGTGATGAAATCCATGGAGATTTCTGTCCATGGCCTATTGGGTACCCCCAGAGGCTGTAGCGTGCCAGCAGGATGGGTTCGGGGTGACTTAGCCCTAGCGCACGTGATGCAAGCTGCCACGTATGAGACCACGTCCTGCCGGATTTTGGCCACCAGAAACGACGCGATACCAGCTCTAAGGTGCCCTTCACCCCTGGATGACCAGCCAGTACCGAGTCGTGGTGTTCCTTCAACACCTTAAGCCGAAGATGCAGGGGTACAAATGATTTGTTGGCGGGAAGTCCTGGCAGTACCTCCTCTTGGGCCTCGGCAATCTCCGCCTCTACCTCCGTCGTGAGAGCCGAGACCACTACCCCTTCCTGGAGGATGGGTACCGGCTCTTCCCGAGGTTCTCCCCCCGGAAAACACCTAGACAAAGCATCCGCCTTGGTGTTTTTAGCCCCGGGACGGTAAGTCACAAGAAAATTGAAACGAGTAAAAAACAATGCACAGCGGGCCTGCCTAGGAGACAGACGCTTGGCCGACTCCAGATAGAGCAGGTTCTTATGGTCGGTGATGACTGTGACCTGGTGAGCCGCCCCCTCCAAGAAGTGTCGCCATTCCTCAAAAGCCAATTTGATGGCCAACAACTCCCTGTTGCCGATATCATAATTCCGTTCGGCCGGCGACAGCTTCTTGAAGAAGTAGGCGCATGGATGCATCTCGCTCAAGGACGAGCCTTGAGACAGTACTGCCCCCACTCCCACCTCCGACGCATCAACCTCCACCACAAAAGGTTTAGACACGTCTGGTTGCACCAGAATGGGGGCTGAAGCAAAACTATTCTTCAGACGCACGTATAGCCACCTCAGGCCAGCTCGCCAGATCGGCACCTCTTTTTGTCATGTCCGTGAGCGGTTTGGCGATAGTCGAAAAGTGTTTTATAAATTTCCTATAATAATTCGCAAACCCAAGGAACCGCTGGAGTGCTTTCAGACTCTCCGGCCTCTCCCATTGCAGCACCGCTTGCACCTTAGCGGTGTCCATTTTAAACCCGGCTGCGGAAACAATATATCCCAAAAAGGGCAACTCCTGGACAAAAAATAAACATTTTTCCAGCTTAGCATAGAGCTGGTTCTCCCGGAGCAACTGTAACACCTGCCTGACTTGCTCCAAATGAGTGTCCCGATCGCTAGAATAAATGAGGATATCATCCAGGTATACAATCACAAATCTCCCCAGGACATGAGCAAATACATCATTAATAAAATGTTGGAAAACGGCAGGCGCGGTGGTCAACCCAAACGGCATAACCAGACTCTCAAAATGACCCTCAGGAGTGTTAAACGCCGTCTTCCACTCATCCCCCTGACGGACCCTTATGAGGTTATACGCCCCCCTGAGGTCCAGCTTGGAAAACCATTTCGCCCCCGCTACCTGGTTGAACAAATCCGGGATCAACGGCATTGGGTAGGGATCACGGATAGTAATCTGGTTTAACTCTCGGAAATCCAGACACGGGCGTAACCCCCCATCTTTCTTCTTAATGAAGAAAAACCCCGCGGCTACAGGCGAGGACGAAGGCCGGATGTGTCCTTTGCTCAGACTCTCCGCGATGTAGTCTTTCAGAGCTTGTCTCTCAGGACCAGAAATATTAAACAGCCTGGCCTTAGGTAATTTAGCCCCGGGTTTTAACCTAATCTCACAGTCATAGGCTCTATGTGGAGGCAGTTCTGAGCAACCCTTCTCAGAGAAAACATCTGCGAAATCCTGCAAAGCCTCAGGCAGGCTGGGCGTCACGGCGGACACACATGTGGCCAAGCAATTGTCTTGGCAGAAACCACTCCATTGTACTATGTCCTGAGTTTTCCAATCAATTACCGGGTTGTGCCTGGACAACCATGGAAAACCCAGGACCATTTGTGCTGGGAGATTACGGAGGACCCTGCATGCAACAGACTCAGAATGTAGGACCCCAATGTGGAGTTTCACCTCTGCCACAAACTCCGTAATCTCCCCTTGAGGGAGGGGAGCAGCATTAATGGTAACCACCTGTATGGGGTGAGGAAGTCTTTCGATCTTAAACCCGGCGGTGTGTGCAAACTCCTTATCTATGAGATTGGTGGCGGAACCGCTATCCACAAACACTGATATAGGTAGCTCTCTGCCCGCGATAATAACCTTGGCAGGGAGCATACATTGAGATACCATCATGGAGGATATGCATACGCTCAGTTGGGTCTCCTCCATACCCTCTGAGCTTAACAGTTTTCCGCCGGTGTGACCCTCTTAGGTAGTACCGGGCAAACGTTAACATAATGACCTCTTTTACCACAGTAGAAACATGCTCCGGGCTTCCGGAATCCCGGAGCGCGACGCTTAATCTGTGCCACGCCAGCAATCTGCATAGGTTCAGGGGACTCATCTACTTCAACCACACTTGCACCTCTGCTTTCCCCCAGAGGTAGCGTCTCCTGTGCCCCCTGACGAAAACGGCGATTGATACGTATCACCAAACTCATGGCAGACTCCAACGATGCCTGAGTCTCATACATCAGGAGGGCTTGTTTAACCTTCCCTGATACCCCATGAATAAACTGGCTCCGCAGTGCTGGGTCATTCCACTGTGTGTCTACGGCCCAACGGCGAAATTCCGAACAATAGTCCTCTGCCAAGCGCTCCCCCTGGCGGAGGGCGCGGATTTTAGATTCCGCTAGAGCCAGTCGGTCAGGATCATCGTAAATGAGCCCGAGGGCAGAAAAAACATTATCGACAGAATGAAATATAGCAGAGTCAGCTGGTAAGGAAAATGCCCATGCTTGGGGGTCACCACTCATTAATGACAACACCAGCCCTACCCGCTGGGCCTCATTACCTGAGGAGGTAGGGCGCATGCGGAAGTATAACTTGCAGGCCTCCCGAAATACGACAAATTTGCTGCGATCCCCTGAAAAACGTTCTGGCAGCGGAAACGTCGGCTCTGCACCGATACCTGCAGATGCCGTTTGCACCTTTGCTACTACCAGGCCCTGCTGCTGAACTGCCCGTTTCAACTCGGAGACCTGTAAGGACAGCGCCGCCAACTGGCGGGTTATGGAATCTAATGGATCCATGGACTCCTGAAAAATGTGGGCCGATTATAATGTCACGCGGGGCTTAGTTCAACTAAGGCTGAAATACCCGGGGCCCCTGTGATGTCCCTTTAACTAGGGGAAACCCTGTCTGACCCTCAACCCAGGGTTTTTGCTGATGGTGCAAATGCCTGAGCCTCTAACCTTTCCTTATCTCCTGCTCAGCCCTGCACTTAACCCTCCACCCTCCACCCAGTGAGGAGACACACCACCAAAGCCCCCACACAAATTATGACAGACAGGGAGAACTTAAACTGCACTGCGCCGCACGCACACAGGAATATACAGTAATGTGAACAGGGCACAACTAAACACAAATATGGGAAGGAGAAAGGATAACAACGGATCATATGCCATCAGATACGAATCTCACTCTTTTCAACACCCTCCACTCCAGACCGGAACCACTTGGTATGAAACACAAGCTATAATCGGCGACGCCCATAGGCCAGCATGACTATTTAAAGACCGTGGGCGTGACTAAACATCCAACCTGGTCTCCAGCAAGATTAACCCCCGAGAGCCTGAAGATCAAGCCGGCGCCACTGAGGCTATAGTGGATGGAGGTGGAACTACCTCTGCCTGCCGGACGCTGTGGTGTGAACAGCGTCCGACATGACAGTATGTGTCACTTATTAGGCTGTGTGCTGTAGTTTCAATGCAATCAGTGTTTTATCAGCAGGAGATTAAAACAAAAGGACTACAGATGTCTCCTGCAGATCAGTCAAACTAATTTGTAAAACCCCGCCCCCACCACTGATTGGCAGATTGATATAACATACAGGAAGCTGCAAGTCAGGATCCGTGGGAAGGGTATACACAGCCCATAAGTCTACATCTTCAGGAGAGAAAACAGGAATTCTATAGAAACTGCACCAAGTAGTCCAGTAAGTGATAGATCGCTGGAATCAGGGTCTCTGTTTCTACATTAGAATATTAGAATGGTAGAGTTAGAAGGAACCTCCTGGGCCATCTGGTCCAACCCCCTGCTCAAAGCAGGATTCACTAAATCATCCCATACAGATGTCTGTCCAGCCTCTGTTTGAAGACTTCTATTGAAGGAGAACTCACCACTTCTCGTGGCAGCCTGTTATGCTATGATCAGATTCTATAGCAAACACCTGCTAACAAATTCCCTTTAATTACTGCTTGCTGTGATTTCCTGCTGTGGTAAAGGCGGAAGGAGATGTTTACCATGCAGAAGACATATTTGAATACCTTTTAATATCATCCATACACATTATTCATTTTGATCTTCTCCAGGTTGCCAATTTTATATTGAGGACTCTCATTAATGAACACATGCATGTTAATAGCTCTACTGTAACACTTCTCATAGGAACCGAGTACAGAAATACTTGAGAGCCAATGTCCATACATATCATGTAGTTGTTTCAGCCTCTGTCAGAGGGGGCAGATGTACCTATTCCTAGAATCTCGGGTTTTCTACTGCTATGTCACATCTTATTACATAAAGGGCAACACTCCTGTGTTGTCTCATTAGTGAATTTCCTATTGCACTTTGGTTCTATTCTGTCTCCCGCTGCTGCCACTCAACTTGTACGTCTCTTGTTAACATGAAACAAGGTGAGAAGTATTTGTTTTTAGAGGTAATAGGGATTTTTGTCAGCGAAGAATCTTGTTTTATTTTCAGCCAATTCCTTTTCTTTTTGTGTAAAGCTTATGTTTCCTATCTGTCTATTTGTATAAGAAGGTTAACAGCTTGTCAGGTGCTTTAGTTGAATTTCCACCATTCCTGTCTGCATCTAGTAAAATTCTATGTCGTCTATGATCAGTTTTTCTTTTCTTTTTTTTTTTTTTTTTGCTGTTCTCTTTTTATTACTTCTGTTTGTGCCTTTATTCCGGACAAACAAGACTTTCTTTATTGTGACATACTGTTTTATACTATTGTTCCTGTTTTTGTAGAGAGTGTGGTTATGTCTATGGCACTGAAACGTATCGAGTAGATATGCTCCATTACTTGTCATAGCTTTCCATGATAATAAGCAATGTTCTCTGTGCTTTTCAAAAGTGATAGAGTTAAAGAATCCAAAAATACATCTTTAGTCCAGCCGGATGGATAGAGCATAAAATCTTCTTTATTGAATATTGAGTAAAAACATGCTGCAACAAGGTAATATCAGAAAATTAGGTAGAGTGGTTAACCCGCTCTTAATCACGACATATGCGCTGTGGCTCATTTTTTTATGCTCCATCCATCTGGCCTGAATAAAGATGTATTTTTGGATTTTCATTGGTATGCTTCACAGGAGCATGATCCGTGCCTCGGATTCAGCATATCTACACTGAGTGGGCTGGAACATTTTTTACTTTGTAGAATTAAAGAATAAAACACTTTGAAGACGAATTATACCTGTAATTGGACTCCTTGAACTCATTTTTAGGCTGCTTTAATGCTTTCCTTTCCAGGTCGCTCAGCTTAAAGAGAACACTGATGGTAAAGGTACAGTATTTTTTTTTGTCCTGCAGGCTGCAACAGCAATTTCAATATTTCCAATTATTTTCTTTATAGTAGGCACCTAGACAAAAAAAAAGCTATGTTATAAAATCACCAGATGATTTACATGGCGGAGTGTTGTGTACATGCTCTGTGACATGTGCAGAGTTCTCTGTACTGAGAGGGGGAAGGAAGGAGAAGCTAAAACTAACCTATTACCCACTGAAATCCTGCCTTGCTCACAGTGTACACAGCCCAAGCCGAAAAGTCATTTGTTCAAGAAAGAAAGTATTACCCTTTTGTGAGGATTCATTGGTGTGGAAACTACAACAACGATACTGACACACTAAAAAAGAGAAACCAACACCAATAAAATAAAACTATTTTTCACATGAAATGTTATGGGTAATTTTACTAAGAGATCATCCTTTAAAACACATCATTCCTAAACGTTAGTATCAAATATGTTTACTATCTTATGTGTGATCTATGACTTTTTTTTTACTAAACCAATGTCCTTGTATCTGTTTGTTCTTATTAGGTTTACCGAGTTTCTGGATCCTTTCCAGCGTGTTATCCAACCAGAAGAGATCTGGCTGTATAAAAATCCCTTGGTACAATCAGATAACATACCTACCAGGCTGATGTTTGTAAGTTTAACACTGATATAAATCGAAGCTTTATATCATTTAATTGAGTCCTTAAATTCTGTGTTGATTTTGGGTTTAGTGATAAAACTCTTGATGCCCGGTGCCACCTTTAAGAGAAGTTTACTGAAGACAGAATTATATAGTATTGATATAAAATCTATAATCATTTCTGTAAATTCTCTAGCTCCCCCTAGTGGTGGCTATTCAGCTATAATTTTAGTATTACTGATATCCCCAAGATATTCTTTACATGTTTTGAAAGTGAGGTCTCACACCTGGGAGAGGACCCCTTCATCTTGTGAGAAAGTGAGGTTTTCTTAAAGGGGTCTATGTAGTTAATGTAGATTATGGAAGGAGGTGAGCAAGCCTCCAAATTTTTCATAAATATCTGCAGTCCACTTTAGCTTTTGTTAAGGTCCTCATACATATTACCCTAATGGGGGCAGAACCTACTGATAACCAAGGGGGTATTGGCCGACTGATGATCTGGAGAGATACCGGTCGCGCATGTTTGATTTGTTTCAGGAAGGGGGCAAAGGCTGAGGTCCGTGATGACACTTCGTTTGAATTTCCTAGCATCACTGGGATTCTGAAATAAAGCGTCTGCAAAAAAATGGAAAAATGGAAACCAGTTGCATAGTGTAGAGAGGGAAGGATAGGGAATTTTTAATTCAAGTATATCTATATTAGAAATCAGTATAGATTTAGACATTTGAGATTTAGGATGAAAATTGCTTTGTATGTCGGACCACCACTTTAATGTTCATTATGCCTGCAATTCAACATTTCATCCCTGGATATTTTTTCCATTTTGTACAGGCCATTTCATTTCTGACACCCCTGGCTGTCATTTTCGTGGTGAAAATCATCCAGCGGACAGACCGAACAGAGATCAAAGAAGCCTGCTTGGGTATGGAACATTTAAGGTTAAGTTGAAGTTTTTTCTTTCTTGTTAGTTACACAACATTTGTCGGTAAATTATTTATAATAACCCTTAGGTAAGTCCTCTACAGTGTGTGTATGTACATGAGTGTGTATGTGCTATGTGTATACATGCATGTATGTATATATATGTGTGCTGTGCATACATAAGTATGTATGAGCTCTGTGTATACATAAGTGTATATATGTGCTCTGTAGATACATGTGTGCCTGTATTATGTGGTCTGTGTATACATGTTTGTGTTCATATATGCTCAGTGTATACGATACGATACGACACACTTTATTGATCCCAAGGGAAATTATGGTATCACAGCATTACAAACAAAACATTATGAACAGCATTACTAGATTACAAACAGCATTACGAGTAATTACTAGACATGTATATATACGTATGTATGTGTATATATACACTATGTATGTTCTCTGTGTATACATACAGTGGGTGAAATACCGTCATGGCCAAAAGTTTTGGCTTCCTTAAAATTGTTCCGCTGTTCCCACCTGGCCAGGGAATCATAGGAAAAAGAATTCCAGCAATGAGCATTTTTCTTCCAAGAGATTGTTATAACACTTATTAAGTATTTCTTCCAAAAAATTATTCAAATTACAGATTTTTTTATACACATTTATTTCCTTTTCTGTGTATTGGAACAACACAAAAAAAACTGAGGAAAAAAAAGGCAAATTGGACATCATTTCACACAAATCCCCCAAAGAGTGCACACCAGGCACTCGAAACACGTCAGGCAACTTGATTTTAATATGGCCTAATTTACCACAGTAAAATGTATTTTTTTCTTTATTCCTGGAGTGCCGTCAATCTGCCTTTTTCCCCAAAAATGGTCCGGACAAAATTATTATCACCCTAAACTTAATATTTGCTTGCACACCCTTTGGAATAAATAGCTGCAGTCAATCACTTCCTATAACCATCCGACACCTCTTACATCTCTCAACTGGAATTTTGGACCATTCCTGTTTAGCAGACTGCTCCAGGTTTCTCATACTTGAAGGCGCCTTCTCCCAACAGCAATTTGAATATTTCTCCACAGGCGTTCCATGGGTTTTAGATCCGGACTCATTGGTGGCCACAACATGATATGTATGTTGATAGAATGATCTATCAGTGATCTTTCTTTCCCCATCATTAATCAACAACCTGTTTAAAGAATCCGGTACACAAGAACCGGACAACTTCAGTATTGTCGACCGTGCTCATATAACAGCTCATGTAAATGCAACCAAAATGTTTGTGTGATGGTGCAATATGTTAGCATTTGGGGCTTCACTTTTAACTTTCGCCCAGGGGGCCCTACTTTGTCTAAAATCGGCCCTAGTACTCGGTTATCTCTGGCAGTTCCATAGTGAGTAGAGCAATGGGCGCATGTGCAAAGGCCCCATTAATATCTGTTGATACGAGTTAGCGCTTTAGTTACGGTAGTTAATAAGTGTAATTTTTTGTAGAATTAGACCTCTTTAACCGCTCTTGTGTTATTTCTCATTCAGCTGTCTCCCTGGCATTGGCACTAAATGGAGTTTGCACTAATACTATCAAACTGATAGTGGGAAGGTAGGTGCAATGAATAATGTTTGCAGTAGAAATATCTCCGGAATTCAGTGCCATTCGTCATACAGTCTAATACAAATAATGTTTGCCAGGGAACGTCTGCTCCTGTCATGTCCGCTCTGTCTGCATGTCTGATTGTCGGCTCTTCATCATTAAAAAATCATTTTCCAGCAGTGAGAGGAGTATTATCGCCACTGTGTAATAGATGTGAATATGAAATGCGTCCTACATCTCTGCATAGCATCTTCATTATTCTTCATGAATCTGAGTTAGTTTAGAAGTAACAACTTGAAGAAACCTCATCTAGAGTTGTTTGTTTGGGAAGTTTTAGTTAAAGGGGTTGTGCAAAACATGGCTGCTTTGTTTCACTTGGAGGCTTGGAGGAAAAAAAATTACAATTTTCAAATACAGATGTGTTCTTCATCACCTTTGTTTTTAACTCACCCTTTCACACACCATGTTCTTGCTCTGTCGCCCCTCATTTTTGGGTGTATACACCTACTGGAGGTGGATACCCTGACACAGTCTGTTACGTCTGGGTGTCTGTCTGCAGTAGGTGCATATGACCACACGGAGGCTCTGTCTGCACAGCTATAGCCTACGGCCCCATCTGCGCATATGCCCAAATCCTATTTTGCAGGGGATTTGAATATAAGGCCTGACAGGACCACTGAACTTGGGCAATAATTCAGTGCAAAAGCGGCCTAAACAAAGTGACAACGGGTTTGAAAAAAAAAACGGATTTTGCGTCACTCTGTCACTAGATTTCTATGTCATATTTGTCTGTATGTGTATGGGGCCACCTAGTGATCATGATAGTAATTGCAGCCTGCTATGTTTTGGAGTTTATTTAGCTTTAGAGAATTAATCTCCTTAAATTCCTGAAACTCGTTTTGCCATGATTAACTTATTATGCAGGGAAGGGGTAAATAAATATTACATTTTTATACTTGCCTGCTCTAGATACTCCCATCATATGTTCTCTGCTCTCTTGAGGTCTTTGGTCTTTTTGACTTTGGTCTCCCATTCTTCTCGACTTCAGTCTGGGAACTTCTGGTGCAGTCTAGGCTTTAGGATGTGGTCAAGTAGGACACGATGCACATCAATGACGTGTGTTGCATCCCAGTTGTGAGGCCTACACAGCGCCAGAAGATCCAGCACAGAAGACTAAAAATGAGAAGACCAAAGGTCCAAAGCAAGCAGAGTACTAGGTGGGAAGCTGGCGTTGTAAGACTGGTTAGGGGTGAGCCTAGAACAGATGAATATAATTGTTTATTAACTTCTGACCTCTTCTAGGACGAATAAAGAATCTAGGAAAAATTGTGATTTGTTATGAACTGATTTGCTCATCTCTAGTCTGGTTTGGTGAGAATATGGAGTCCTTAACCCAACTCAGAAAAAGATAGAGGTGGACACATTTGCATTAAAAAATAAATAAAAATGATATTTATTAAAAAAAAAGAAGACATGCTTTAAGATACTGTATGCTACATTGCCGATCATGTGCATCATTTATTGACACCACAGAATGTGGTGACAACTAGTAAGATATGGGTAGAAATCACACATAAATATCTAAAGTATTATTTACCTTTGGAATCCACTAAAACCAGCCAAACACAGTAGATGACTGTCGGCCAAACGATGGTAAGGCCAATTGTTCCACCGGCAACCTTCTCGGGCGGCTCTACCATACACAGAAGCACTTGTTCAGCCGAGCGCTCTCGTGTTCTCTATGTCCGGCTGCAGCATATCTATGGGAGACGATATGATTGGCAGTCCGAAATCGGGCATGCCGATCAACATCTCCCCCGACAGTCAATTGTCCTGGACCCCACTACACATTAGACTGTTGACATTGGTGGGTGTTGGGGGAACCTAATTCCTAACAGTAAATGAAGGCTGTATTGCTGGCACTGCCCTGTCCTCATACCTTGCCCCACAGTGAAGAAATGGTACTGTTAATTAATGTTTTCGTTAAAAATTTTTAGGCCCCGTCCAGATTTTTTCTATCGGTGTTTTCCTGATGGGGTATCCAATGAAGAGATGCACTGCACAGGTGATGCCAGTCTCGTGTCAGAGGGCAGAAAGAGCTTCCCGAGCATTCACTCTTCCTGTGAGTATTCCTCTTCATCTGACGTCCATTCCATCAGGACACCTAACCTCATTTATTTATATATTATGCTTTGCTTTTATAGCATATTCCATATAACTTTACAGAGATTATCATCTTTGTCCCCATTGGGGCTCACAATCCCCTATCAGTATGTCTTTGAAGTGCAGGAGGAAAAGCAAAGAACCCAGAGGAAACCCACGCAAACTCTTTGTAGATGTTTGTCCTTAGTGAGATTTGAACCCTGGAGGCCAGGACCTCAGCGCTGCAAAGCAACAGTGCTAACCACTGAGCCACCATACCACGTATAAACTAGACTCAGTATATACCGGTACGGATAACATGGCTTTAGTGTATCTCTTGTGTTACACTGGAATTAGTCTTTATGCTGTTTAGTAAGGGGTATTCTAATTCCTTATTTGCTGAGCTTTTCATGAATATATGTCAAATATGTTGAGAATGTGTTGTATTTCTGTAGAAACTAATAAATATGTTACTAGCTGAAGAGCCTGGTGTTGCCCGGGAATAGTATCCCCTGTGTATAGTATATACCTGTATGTTATCTCCTTTTGTACAGTATATAGTATATACATCTGTAGGTCATCTCCTCCTGTATATAGTATATACTTGTATGTCATCTCCTTCTGTATATAGTATATACAGTACCAGTATGTCATCTCCTCCTGTATATAGTATATACCTGTATGTCATCTCCCCCTGTATATAGTATATACCTGTATGTCATCTCCCCCTGTATATAGTATATACCTGTATGTCCTCTCCACCTGTATATAGTATATACCTGTATGTCCTCTACACCTGTATATAGTATATACCTGTATGTCATCTCCCCCTGTATATAGTATATACCTGTATGTCCTCTCCACCTGTATATAGTATATACCTGTATGTCCTCTACACCTGTATACAGTATATACCTGTATGTCATCTCCACCTGTATATAGTATATACCTGTATGTCCTCTCCACCTGTATATAGTATATACCTGTATGTCCTCTACACCTGTATACAGTATATACCTGTATGTCATCTCCACCTGTATACAGTATATACCTGTATGTCATCTCCACCTGTATATAGTATATACCTGTAAGTCACACGTCTGTACACGGTGGAGGCGCAGTCTCTGCTGAGACGTTTCAGTGGCCCTTGAGAAAGCAGCTCTTGCCTCCCTTTCTTCCATTTCTATACTTCTTTCTGTAAGTCTTGGCTCCCTTTCTTCTTTCTGTAAGTCTTGCTTATTGAGGCGTAATACAGCTTTTCTCTTAGAGAAAGCAGATTTCAACCTTGTAGGAGTGTAATACCATTTAGTTAGAAATTGTAAAGAAGGACTAATTTAGAGTGGCATTAGTTGTAGCTGTGTAAATAAGTTTAAAGCGAACCAGGCATTGTCAGGTTGATGCTGTTACACCGATTAAAATGATACCTGGGTTGGAGAAATCCATCTTCATGCCAGACAAAGAGAAGTTCCTGATTCTGGGCTCCCCCTGCAGTCTGTGTCAGAGGGTAGTCTTTGTCAGCACGTTAATAAATTGTGTTATTTCCAGCTTTACAGAAGGACGATAACACCATAGAAATGACAATTGTCTACAAGGAAAACTGCTGCTCATAGCAACCAATCACAGCTCAGCTTTCATCTTTTAAACAGCTCTGGTAAAATGAAAGATGCTTAGTGATTGGTTGCTATGGGCAACACAGGCAATGTAACCTGTTGTGGTGAAGAAGATGTGCCTATGAAATAGATATATTAGATATTTATCATATACTGTGTGTATATATATACTGTATGTGTATATATATATATATATATATATATATTAGATTAGATATTTATTATATATATGTATATGTTACATGTTTATTATATGGGGCTTTGCATGTGGAGTGGGCGGGGTTGTGTGGAGTGGGCATGGCTTGATGGACACACAAACAATCACACACACACGCGTGGTCAAAGCTTTTGGTACACCTCGTTAAATGACAGAAAAACCCACAACGGTGACAGAAATAACTTGAATCTGACAAAAAATAACAATAAATCAAAAATCTATGAAAATGAACAAATGAAAGTCAGACTTTGCTTTTCAACCATGCTTCCACAGAATTTTTAAAAATAAAACTCATGAAATAGGCCTGGACAGAAATGATGGTACCCTCAACTTAATATTTTGTTGCACAACCTTTTGGGGCAATCACTGCAAACGATTCCTGTACCTGTTAGTAAGACTTCTGCACCTCTCGACAGGTATTTTGGCCCACTCCTCAAGAGAAAACTGCACCAGTTGTCTCGTGTTTGAAGGTTGCCTTTTCCAGGCGGCATGTTTCAGCTCTTTCCAAAGATGCTCAATAGGATTTAGATCAGGGCTCACAGAAGGCCGCTTCAGAATAGTCCAATGTTTTCCTCTTAGCCATTCTTGGGTGTTTTTAAATGTGTGTTTTGGGTCATCCTGTTGTAAGAGACTCACCACTCAACTTTAGTATGATCAAGAATAAGCAATTTTAATTATGTCTACACAGTGTAGTAAACAGAAACGTTTCGGTCACAAAACAAGATCTCCATTAGTCACAACAAAAATAAATTTAGAAAAACAAAAGAAAAATAAATGCAAACAAAGTATGTACAATAATCTTGGTCAATTAGATTGACAAGCAAAGTACAGAGATTGCAGGTGCTAAAGTATCAAAGAACAGACTAAAATAAGGAAGTAGTCTTAGATGGAAAGCAAAAGGATCACTATCGTGAACACTATAAGGGGTGTAAAAGATGTAAGGGAAAGACGTACCCAATTACTGTTACTGCGAAGTAGAAGTGGACGTAATTGTATTCACTTGCAATATGACTGTTGCTATAATAGGAAAAAATGAGAAACGGTATGGAAATGGTGGTGACATTAAGTGAGTGGAGGGTGGGAATGAAACGGGTTACATACCAAATTGTCATTGCAGCTGCCACTTATAATGAAGTGGTATAGCCAAATAGATATGGCCAGCCTATGGATAAACGTATACAGATAAATATTGTGGAGCGCAGCTGAGCGGAAAAGCTGCTGATAGGACATGTAAAAAACTGACCTTAGTGGAGATAGCAGGATGGACGCAGTATCCACCCCTGGTCCCGTTTAGAGTGAGCACTATACCATGCTGGGTGAAATAGGGGAGGGGAGTGATCAGAAGGCCGCTTGCAACCAATAGGTGTCCGGTATGCTAAAACAGGACGTGGCGTCACCGGAAGTGCATGTCAGCGGTGTCTGGTGCGTTCCACCTATGTAAATCTGCGTTCCTCAAGGTGGAAGTGCATTTTCTAAGAGAGATGGAGTGATGTTATGTGCAGACATTGTTAGGCGTCGGGTTCCTGCAGTGGCACAACAGGAATCCAGAGCCTCACATTCTGCGGTCTCCCATTTTCCATCGACCGCAGAGGAACTTGCTCAGCAGCTCTGTCATTCCAGACGCTCTGCCCAGACCTGCTCTGTGCCACGTTTGGGTCAGCAATAGCAATGCTGGCTGCTCAGCAGCAAACCTCTCCAGAGGCTGTCCTTCCGTCGCTCCACTGAGCATGCTCACGAGACGATCTCCTTTTGGAGATCGGGAGTCACATGCACAGGTCCTTCTCCAGATCTGATTAATCCATCTCAGGGATCCGGAAGCTTCCGGAAGGTCCTGGCTATAAAAGGTTTGCATGGCCAATCGGCCATGCGCTAGTATAGTCTCTAGTTGCTTACTGTGTGAATGATGATGGATGCATGAACCTGCAAATGATTCATTAAGATCCCCTCCCTCTGATATTATGAATGTGTCTAGGGACTTTAGAGTCAGCGCCAGCCAGTGGCAAGTTACTAGTCACATTAGCATCCTCCACAGTGCTAGCGTCTGACAGTGTGCTTGCTACCGGGCATTGTTGATTAGTGGCAGTGTCTGTCGCCGCGCTGCAGTTTGCAGCTCCTCTTGGCATCCGCAGTTGCGACGCCACACGCATGGTATGTCTAGACGGACTCTGATCCTCTGCCTAGGGCCCAGCTCCTGTGACCATATACCGTGCGTGCACTTCTCTGAGACCTGTGACGTTAAAAGGCTCAACCTTTTATGTTTAACTCTTAGGTGTCTCTGTGAATAAACAGATTGCTCAGCGCACCCCAGGTGACGTCTAACCCGCGTGCGTTATATCGCCTTATTACACATCCGCCATTATCTAGCAGCAGTGTTTACACCTTCTGCACAGTGGACCCCGGGCGGCGAATGCACTTTACGTTATTTAATATTTAGTGCGTTCCGCCATCCCTAATATTATACTAGCGCCTGGGTCTGGCTAGTAATGGTGGACCAGCAGCAGCTACTGCAGTATATTCGGCAGCTGGAGGGCAGGTTGGCTACTCTCGAGAGTGCCACCTCAGCGGCGAAGTTTACTGAGGCTGCTGCTCAGGCAGTCACAGAGGCTGTCTCACGTGTGTCCACGTCCACACCTGCACCGACAGTTTCCCGCCTCCCGTTGCCCGATAAATTTTCTGGCGACAGCGCCTCCTGCAGGGGTTTTGTGAACCAGCGCTCTATCCAGCTTGAGTTACTGGCCGTGTGATTCCCTACGGAACGGGCTAAGGTGAGGTTTATCGTTTCCCTTCTGTCGGGCAGGGCGTTGGAGTGGGCCACGCCACTGTGGGAGCATGGTGACCCAGAGGTTCGGACCGCTGCTCAGTTCCTAACATCCATAAAGCATGTCTTCTTGGGGCCACGGGTTACTCACGACACCTCTCTCCAGCTACTAGCATTAACTCAGGGATCCTTCTCAGTCAGCCAGTGCGCCGTCCGTTTCCGGACACTGGCTTCCGAGCTGGAATGGTCTGATAAAACCCTCATCCCTGTGTTCTGGAGAGGTTTTGCAGAGCATGTTAAGGATGCTCTCTACCAGAGAGGTTCCCGTAAGTCTGGAAGAGCTGATTGCCATTTCCACCCACATCGATCTCCGTTTTTCTGAGGGCGGGCTGGAGCGTGCTCCAGCCAGACGGAAGGTTAGCCTGGCTCCCAACCTCTTTGAACCTCTAGAACCACCCGAGCCGGAGAGTTTACCTCCAGAGCCCATGGAGGTGTAGTGCGCCAGTCTCAAGATGCATCCGGCACAAAGCTCCACACGCTGTTGCCAGTGTCGACAGTCTGGTCACCTGGCTAACAGGTGTTCGCACTGGCCGAAAGACCAATCGCGTCCACTGGTAATTGGTGGGGGTCTATTCGCTATGGAGACCTTCTCCCCCAAACTGGCGCGCCAAGGGACGTTAGATAGCGGTGATTCCTCTTGGGAGGTACAGGTCACAGTAGATTCCGGGGCAAAAGGGAACTTTATGTCTTCGTCCTTCACCCAACAACACGCTATCCCATTGGTACCACTCCCTCTCCCAGTGCCCATCAGGGTGGTCAATGGGGCGACCTTATCATCCCAGATTACCCACCAAACATCACCCCGTAGGCTCTCAATTTCACCGTCTCACCAGGAGACGCTTTCCCTGTTCATTATGCCTGAGTGCATCGATCAGGTGCTCCTCGGGGTTCCCTGGCTCCGTTGTCATTCCCCTCATATAGAGTGATCCTCGGGGAGAATACTGGGATGGAGCAAAAACTGTGTGGGAAGGTGCATGGGGAAAAGCGTCCTAGTAGCCTCTGCGGAGGTGCCTGCGGATCTTTCCACGCCCCCTACTGGGAGCCTGAAAACTGGGGCTCCGGTTGTCCTCGAGTCAGTGCCACCGGGCAAGACCTTTGTCCCGCCTCACTTACGGCCCAAGGTTCTCGCGTGGGCACACGCGTCCAGGGTGGGTGGTCACTTTGGCTACAAGCAGACCACAAAACTCCTGGCAAGGTCTTATTGGTGGCCGCACAGGGCTCGGGACACTAAAAAATACATTCAGGCATGCGCCTCTTGTGCTCGGAGCAGCTCCTCTAAACAGAGGCCGGCTGGGTTACTGTATCCCTTGCCGGTGGTAGTCCGGGCAGTGGAGGTTCACGACAGTTTGAGTCACACCCTGCATGTCATTCAAGCCTCTAAAGTGAGAATGAAGACGCCCGCCGACACACATCGGCGCCCCGCTCCAACTTCTGCTCCTGGCGACTTAGCCATCTCTGACGCCTTCCACGTGTCCCTTTTCAAACCTATTCACATGTCCCGTTTTTCCGAGTCATCTGCCGGGACATCAGACTTGTCTTTGGACGAGTTTGAGGTCTACACCACTGTGGGACACAGGGTGGTATGTGGCAAAAAACCTTATTTGGTGGATTGGAAGGCTCAGGGGGGAGAGGGCCCTAGGGGGGGTAGTGTTGGGCATCGGGTTCCTGCAGTGGCACAACAGGAATCCAGAGCCTCACATTCTGCGGTCTCCCATTTTCCATCAACCACAGAGAAGCTTGCTCAGCAGCGCTGACATTCCAGAAGCTCTGTCCAGACCTGCTCTGTGGGTCTGGCTGTTGCTGCCACCTTTGGGTCAGCAATAGCAATGCAGGCTGCTCAGCAGCAAACCGCTCCAGAGGCTAAGTCCTTCCGTCATTCCACTGAGCATGCTCACGAGACGATCTCCCATTGGAGATCGGGAGTCACATGCACAGGTCCTTCTCCAGATCTGATTAATCCATCTCAGGGATCTGGAAGCTTCCGGAAGGTCCTGGCTATTAAAGGTTCGCATGGCCGTTCGGCAATGCGCAAGTATAGTCTCTAGTTGCTTACTGTGTGAATGATGATGGATGCATGAACCTGAGAATGACTCATTAAGATCCCCTCCCTCTGATATTACGAGTGTGTATAGGAACTTAGGTTTAGAGTCAGCACCAGCCAGTGGCAAGTTACTAGCCACATTAGCATCCTCCACAGTGCTAGCGTCCGACAGTGAGCCTGCTACCGGGCATTGTCGATTAGCGGCAGTGTCTGTTGCCACGCTGCAGTCTGCAGCTCCTCTTAGCGTCCGCAGTTGCGACGCCGCATGCACGGTAGGTCTAGACGGACTCTGACCCTCTGCCTAGGGCCCAGCTCCTGTGACCATATACCGTGCGTGCACTTCTCTGAGACCTGTGACGTTAACAGGCTCAGCCTTTTGTGTTTAACTCTTAGTCGTCTCTGTGAATAAACAGAGATCGCTCAGCGCAACCCGGGTGACGTCTAACCCGCGTGCGTTATATCGCCTTATTACACGTCTGCCAATATTTAGCAGCAGTGTTTACACCTTCTGCACGGTGGACCCCAGGCGGCGAACGCACTTTACGTTATTTAATATTTAGTGCGTTTCACTGTCCCTAACAGAGATGAAGAGTAGTGAGGTCCAGAATATGGATAGGACATTCATGACTAATATAAGCGGCTCTAAAAGAAAAGGAAAAAGAGAGACAAGGTTATTATTAATTCATGGTGTGGGAACCTACTCTGGCACCTTCCTACAGCTGTGCACATGTCACTTTATTTCAGTATCCTGTTGCAAGACCCATGACCTGCGACTGAGACCAAGCTTTCTGACACTGGGCAGCACATTTCTCTCTAGAATCCCTCGATAGACTTGAGATTTCATTGTGCCCTGCACAGATTCTTGACACCCTGTGCCAGATGCAGCAAAGCAGCCCCAGAACATAACATAGCCTCGTCCATGTTTCACAGTAGGGACAGTGTTCTTTACTTGATATGCTTCATTTTTCCATCTGTGAACATGGAGCTGATGTGCCTTGCCAAAAAGTTCCATTTTTGTCTCATCTATCCATAGTACATTCTCCCAGAAGTTTTGTGGCTTGTCAACATGTAGTTTGGCAAATTCCAGTCTGGCTTTTTTATGATTTTTTTTCAACAATGGTGTCCTCCTTGGTCGTCTCCCATGAAGTCCACTTTGGCTCATACACCGACGGATGGTGCGATCTGACACTGATGTTTTTTGAGCTTGAAATTCACCTTTAATCTGTTTAGAAGTTTTTCTGGGCTCTTTTGTTATCATTCGTATTATCCGTCTCTTTGATTTGTCATCAATTTTCCTCCTGCGGCCATGTCCAGGGAGGTTCGCTACAATCCCATGGAGCTTAAATCTCTGAATAATATATGCAACTGTAGTCACAGGAACATCAATGATGGAAGAGTACTTAGAGTAAATTCTAACACAGAATTATTATGATTGTTTTCCAAAAAGGATCCAACAGCGTGTAAGCGGTGTGAACCGTCAAGAGTAACCATCATTTATTTGTGTTTTTCATAAATCATTAGTATGCGTGAAAATAAGAAACTAGGTAATATATCTTATTAGAGAAATTGGCTTCTTTCTCTTCCTGGACTGTTCTTTCAATCTCAAAATTGTCAACTCTCAAGTAAAGTCTGTATTCAGATTTTTCCATTACTGAGTTAGAAGATGGCAGTTGGTGTTCATAAAGTTCTGTGAAGAGTCAACTGTCATTTCTGGAGAACTTGCACAGAATGTCTGTGTCTACCACTAGCTCCTCCTCTCCATAGAATCCTATCAGCACCAACTGCCATCTATTTTCTCAGTAACTGGAAAAATCCATCTTCAGTGATTACAGATTTTATCCATAATTGAGAGTGAATGATCAATCCAGGAGGTGAAAGGCATACACATCTCAGATAAGAACTATAGTATCTTTTTATGTGTAGCAATCATTTGTGCAATAAACAATAAAACTATGGCTAGGTCACATTCACACATTCAGTATTTTACATCAGTATTTGTAAGCCAAAACCACAGTGAAAAATGCTGAAGTGGTGACGTGTTTCTATCATATTTTTCCTCTGATTGTTCCACTCCTGGTTTTAGCTTAAACATAATGATATAAAGTGCTGACGAAATACTCAATGCGTGCACGCCATGCATTTGCGCTTTCTGCTTTGGTTGTACTCCCCTGTTACATATTGCTGCACAAGGCAGCAGATTCTCATTTTGGGATAAAAGCTTCTGGCAAGCAAGAGGAAAATATTCTTTTTATGCACTTTGCTATTTTTTACTTTTATTCTTTGGATTTTTAATTTACTTTATTTATTATGCTTAGTTTTATAGCACCATCAGAGTTCATGGCATTTTACAGACACCATTACCACTGTCGCCAATGGGGCTAACAATCTATATTCCCAATCAGTATGTCTTTGGAGTGTGGGAGGAATTCAGAGAACCTGAAGGAAACCTACACAAACACAGGGAGAAGATACAAACTCCTTGCAGATTTTGTCCTTTGTGGGATTTGAACTCAGGATGCCAGTGATACAAAGCTAACTGAGCCACCTTACCACCTGGCTAAAGACCATTGAACCCTCTAAAGCTGGATTTACATGGGGATATTTCTGCTCAATATCCATCAGCACTTGCTCATGGCCCTTTTACTCAGGATAAGGCCGGGGTCAGACTTGCGAGAAACTCTCATCAGTCTCGCACATCAATACCTGGCACTGCCGCCGGCACTCGGGACCGGAGCGTTCAGCTGCATAGAAATACATGCAGCTGAATGCTCCGCTTCGAGTGCAGGCGGCAGTGCTGGGTATTGATGTGCGAGACTTGTGTGAGTTTCTCGTAAGTCTGACCCTGGCCTAAAACAAACTGCAGGGGAATCAAAGAATTATACCAGTTATAAGACTCACCACAAATTTTGGAGAGGAAAATAGGAAGTCGGCGAGATATTGATCTGCGCATCTGCCGCCTCCAGCTGCCTTTTTCCTGAAGCCCACTTAAGGGAAATCAGTGGGAAAGTAGAAGGACTCCATCCAACACTGACATTTTCTGACACCCCATAGCCCGCAGCCACGCAGAACCGAGACCCGCAGCATCGCTCCTCTCCTACTGCTGCCACGGGCCTCCTGCAGCAGCGACCCTGCCTCCTGTGACACCGCTCTACCACAGCCACCCTCCCCTCCCATCCCGGTAAGCTACATTCGGATTATAAGACGCACCAACATTTTCCTCCCAAATTTTTTGGGGGAACAAAGTGCGTCTTATAACCAGAAAAACACGGTAATCTAATCAAGCGAATTAGCCTCCAGTAATTTAGAGAGGTTTACGTTTCCTTCTGATGAGCTTTAAACACATGCAAATAGTTTAAGACTGCAATGCCAACAGGCCAACAGCCCGCCAGCAACATTGACTTTGAGGGCCCCCAGTTCAGTTACATGCAAAAATTACTTTACCCTCATTCACAAATTTACCTGTTACCTTTGCGTCTGTGTCATAATAATCTAGTTTGTGAAATTATGAGATACTACCTTTTCCTATAGACAGAGAATCAAGTGTATTGTGCCATCTGCTGTTCATATAGGAGGCTGGGGGTCCACTTCTGCACAGATGCCTAGCGAGGAATTCGTGGACCAGTCATACCCTTCATGTAGAATTGTACTGGTTGCATGTTTCAAAAGCTCCTCCCTGAAATTAATTTAAAAAAAAATACAGAATAGTACAACTTTTCATTATATCAATTTATTTATTGCTGACAGAGAAATGCATTACTTACCATAGGTCTTAGAGATACATTTTGGATGGATGATGAGGGCATAAATGGTGTAAATATACTGTACATGAACAACTCCTGATATTTGATGTTGAATATGCAAGGTAACCATTTGTGTGATCATCCCAGTTAATGTTATTATGAATACTTATTGTTATGAATACTTTAATCCTTTAAGATACAAAACTCTGTTGTGTTTCCAAACTGGATTTCAGCACCTAACAATATATTAATACATTTATGACAGTGGTTGGAGGTGCAACTTGTCTGGACCTGTAAACATTCCCCCAAGGCTTTAAGTAGACGTCTGGGAGCTAAGATGAATGACTTGCTGTATTGCTGGTTGCAGCGGATGTCTGGGGAGATGAAACAGCTAAATTCTTAGTAGATTATTCCTACAATGGAGCAGAAGATAAATGGGAAAATCTTTCCAACTCCTTTATGTTCTGGTTGAACCTGAACATCTCCTATGGGAGAGGCTGCGAGCGCTTTACTTGACATCAATGCAAGTTTGCTAATATTCACCAAGACTGATATTTCCTTCAGGGTAACAGAAGTGACGTTTTTATATCACAAAAAACACCTGTCTTATTAGCTGAAACATTGCCAAGTCATAAAAAGATGCAAATATGCAAATTTCCTCATTTATGCAAATTCAATTTTAATAGACAAAATAGGAATTTCTAAAAACAATTTATAATGTTTATTTGCAAATCTAAGCCGTGTTCTCTAATATATGTACTATATAAACATAGTTTTATGTATTCACAGGCTGTAGAAACGGCCCCATTCAGGTGCACAGAACTGGCATTGCATCACAGAAAATCTGCCGCTTGTTAATATACCCGCAGCTGAAGCCCAGACATGTGTCACTGGGGAGTCGGCCTGAAAAATAATGCAAACGTCGACAACATCACACAATGGCAATGTGATAACTGAGCAGAGCGCTCAGGAACTGTCTACATGTTTGTATAGGAAATATAGCAGTGGCGGGTAGAGTTGAACGACTTTGGTCGGATCAGGTTTCATGAAACAAAATTTGTTTCAGATGAAACTGGTCCGACTAGGGCAAAAAAAAGTCGGAGTTTCGTCCGAAACCCGACCCCAATCCAAGTCAATGGGGATTAATAGTCGGCATTGAGAGGATGAATGTCATCCGCTCAATGCCGACTTTTATTTTATTTTTTTTATTTTTATTTTATTTTTATTTTTTTGCCCTAGTCGGACCAGTTTCATCTGAAACAAATTTTGTTTCATGAAACCCGATCCGACCAAAGTCGCTCAACTCTAGTGGCGGGGTTATGGAGTTTTATTGCAAAGGCTCCTTAGGAAGAAAGTAAGCAACGCTTTTCAGAAGAAATAAACTCTTGCCTACTTGGTCTCATGTAAATGTGTCGTTTAAAAAAAATGATAATTCTTTTGGCAATATTTTTCTATATAATCTTTATTTTAAGAAAAAGTGATTCTGCAACTTTCACTCTTTACACTGGGGTTATGTTATACTTCTAGTCCTGCTAGAGTTCTAATTTTTATTTTTAATAAAGATTGAGATTAGTGATGAGCAAATGTGTTCGGATAAGGTGAAAAGAGTGACTTTGGCGTTCTAGGAGAATATGTTCAAGTCCCCGTGGCTGCATGTCTTGCGGCTGTTCGAAAATTTGTCCAAAAATGTGAAAAAAAAAATGCATTTAACGCAACCTGCTTTAAATAATAATTGATATTCGGATGACATTCTCTTTAAAGAGGTTGTCCAGGACTTGATGAGTAGCATATTGGTTCAGGCACCCCACTATTTAGCTGTTTGTGACTCTTCAGCGCCCTGATATACGTATATATATATATATATATATTTATATATATACACATATATATAGTGTACAGAGCATTCTTGGGTACTGAATCCTAGCTCATATTCAGGTAATAATCAATAGCAACTGATCTGCCATACCCAAGAACGCTCACTACACAGTGTTGAGATTGGTGCTGTTCCAGCTCTGTACAATTTGGCACATTAAATTGCAGGGCGAGCTGCAAACAGCTGATGCATAGTGTCAGACACCCAACAATCTGACATTAATAGCTAGACCTGAACGGCCTGATATGGGAAGGATCGAGTTTGAATTGACTTTCCTGAAATGTCCAGCACCATTTCTCACACTATAAAAGCATCCAGAAATGGGATAACGTTATTTTACGTTGCCGCACAAACCTCCCCATAATGCTCTGCAGCTATGTCATCTTACAGATTACCACACCTTGTACAGTGGTGGTCAGTACCTGGGCCATCACAGATCAGCAGTTCCCAGTGGAGCACAGGGTTCTCTCTCTCCTGTAGAATGTAAGCTCTTATGGTCAGCAAGGTCCTCTCTTTCTCACCTGTAGAGTGTAAGCCCTTATGGGGTTTTCTCTTTCTCCTTGCCCCCATGCATATTTTCTGAGCAATTACAAGCTTTCCAGTATTGAGATTTGCGCAAAAATTAATTTGCCTCAAATCAAATTTTGGAGTTGGTGACTCTAGGTTAAGCACCTGTTCACACTATGCTTATGCTTGGATGTGACGGTCAGTTTTTGAAATTTGTATTCATTTACCTTCTGACTGAGCACTCCACCTGTTAGCCGCAGGCGTTTTTAATCAAAGCAGGGCCGCTTCCCATCCACAGAGATATAGACTTCAGTCTAAACAGAGGGTTTTTCATAGGTTCCCATTCAGATGGAGAGTTCAGTCTTAGTGAGGATTGGCATAGATAGGGTCCTGGAAAACGAGAAATGCCTTACTTTCTCTATTTTCCATACGTCTAATGCAGCAATGCAATTAATTTTTCATTTTTCATGTTTGCATGTTATGGCGCTACAGTGTGCTTCCTTTTTTGTTTGAACCCTTTAATATGAGTCAGCCACTCTCAAAGCTACATCAAGTGATCTTATTTAACCAGCAAAACTTTGCTTGAGTCTACAGTGTCAAGGAGCAAGTTTCCCAAAACAGTTGACTGTAGATAGGTGTCTCACGAGGCAAATATCCCCAGTCATGTTGGAAGACTTGTTAATATTTGATTAACATGTAGGTTATTGTATACCAATAAAAAGCACTTGGGCAATAACTGCTGTGTTCTGGAAAGAGCTTTTTGTATAGGAAATATACAAAGTTACCTTAACTTCAGGTATTGACAACGCGGGCACCACCAATAAAGGAAGTCATTAATGGCCGAGTAGGAGACATGGGAACATAGAGAGGAGGTGAATGGAGTGGTAAATGCACAGCAGCGGGGTGCCAGCTATTCTCTTCTTATTAGATTTCAGATAAGTGGTTTTGTTGGTATAATCAGGTTTTAAAGCATCATTATTAACACAATAATGGCTTGTGGTTTATCGATAGGGAACGCTCTGTACCCTGTACATCTGCAGTATAATAATGCTAATTGACTAAGCATTCATAGTTTAGTAATAATGTGCCTTCTATTGTATGTTTGCGGAAAGTTGAGACTAGCTTTATACATTATGTATCACTCAAGAATGTGTCTCATCATATCATAAATGAAGAGAGTTCACCTGGTTCAGTAAAATAACCTTGAATAGTTATATACGGTATAAACTTGCAGTTAGTTTTACTATGCTTTCCAAGATGTAGAGAACTGTTCCCTCCTTCCACGGGAGCAGTGCCGCTGTCCTTGGTGCTGTCTGCTCTATAGCTAATGAGACCATTGCATTTAGGTTTTAAGATTGATGGATTTACACTCGGAGTCCACAATTTTAGGTGAGTTATAAAAAGCAGCTGTGCTTCTCAAGGACCTGACGCATTACAAAATATGCCCATTGATTTCAGTGGGCACTGCGTAAGGGTTTCCACCATCATGGTGCTGTCAGTAAACTGAACACTTGCTGCCAGGTTCCCCAGAAGATGACAGATGATTTTAGGAGGTTCCAGCAGCCAAGCAAACTGTAATCAACTTAATTTCAGGAAATCCTTCTAAGAAAAGGATTGTAAAAAGCAAATAAACCATGTAAAAGGGTTATCTGGGACTATTTTTTTTTTTTTAATATGGGCCTAAGAACTAACAGGCAGGTCGTTGCTAACGACCTGTTTGTTCTGCCGAGCACTAACTGAAAGCAGACACCGACCGCTCCTGCAGGCAATTCTGCTGCTTCATGTCAGCAGAGCAGATCTTCCTCTTCCGGACTGCTCTGTCAAGAGGGTGTGACTGCCAACATCTGGATGATTGACAGTCGCCTTCCCCCAATTAGGCTGCGAAGAGGTGGATGTCAGTCAGTATGACATGAGCAGTCACACTTTGTCAAGTGAGCAAAGCGGAAGGGAAGCAGCTGCTCTGTCAATATGATGACAGCGGAAGTCGGCACGAGTAGTTAGTCACAGCTCTGAGCCAGCAGAGATCATTGGCAGACAGAACAGGCAGGTAGTTAGAAATTGTCTGCCTGTTAGTTCATAGTAAAAAATAAAAAAAAAATAGCCCCTGATAACCCCTTTAGAGTTATAAATACTTCAATCAAATTGTATGATTATTTTTAGGCTAAACCAACTCTTGTGTTAAAAGCGATCCATCACAAGGTTTCAAAATACAAAGTGCAAACATTATCAAACAGATCTCTCATACCTGTTGAGTCTGGTATACTTACTTTGAAATAGAATGGTTGTATAATCTTTTCTGACTTGATAGTAAGATGAGCATTTTAATATATAAAGATGGGCTACAGCTCATCATAAAACGCTCATTATAATATCAGGTTGGAAAGCTTTCTAATGGGATTAAACAGCCATGTTGACAGGGATTTTCAACGTAAGTACACATGCCTCATCGGGTCTAAAAGATCTATTTAATAACATGCGCAGTTTGTGTGGTGAAATCTGTTGACAGATCCTCTAAAAGTCTCCACGTATTATTTTATGCAGTTTTTCCACTTTTTTTTACCAACACTTTGGAAATCTGTTGGTCTACATTCATGTTACAAGTTCAGAGAAGGAAAAGTTCCCAGTACATACTCCTAGCATATCCATAGGCAACTGTTTACTACTCAGATGCCATGAAAGTGTCATTTTACCTGGCAGATTTTTGTCCGTAACGATTTTTTTATCTGTATCAGAAAGCCAAGTCTGCTGCGCTATGTTATGTCCTAAACACCTCACAGTTTACCTTTTTTATCCGAGCCTCTGGGCAATATATGCAGCCGTATGTCTATATGGTGCCATATACTGACTGTCTAGGCTCTTTTATGAAACTATTCTATAATCAGGTCTAATTCCTAATAATTCATTAACAGATCCGTAATCTGAGCTGGATTTTTTCACCTATACTTTGCTCGGCCATACAATGTTATTCAGATTGGAGCTAAAGTTAGTACACTATATGAGAAAAAGAACACATGAACCAATCATTAAATTCAGATTCTTTCATCAGTCCCATTGTATAACATCCAGCCCCTCGACATGCCTCCTGCCTTTACTACCAAGTGTGAAGGATGACTTGTTCTAAAGGGCTCAGTGATCTCAACGCGGTCCTGTAATAGGAGCCACTGGTGTAACAAGTCAGATCATTAATTTTCTCCCCTCTATTCCCCAATCATCTGTGGGTGATATTATTTAAAAGTCAAAGGAACCGCAACAACCTGACCATGAAGTGGAGACCACGTGACGTTACAGATTGTGGAGGAGCATAATATATAAAAGTCACTAACACTCTGCTGACTCCATAACTGTATAGTCCAAACCTCCTCTGGCATTAGCACCAGCACATAAACTGTGCCCCGGCTGGGAGCTTCATGTCTACATGCAAGTCATATCACCAACACAATGGAAAGTGTCAGATGGAGTGGTGTAAAGCAACCACCACTGGACTCTGGAGTGTTTTATGGAGGAGTGGATTGCGCTTTTCTATCCAGAAGTTTGATGTACAAGTCTGGTTTGACGAATGCCAGGAGAATCTTACTTGCCTGATTGCATTGTGCCAATTGGAACATTTGGTGGAGGATCGATAGTGGATTTTCTGTTGTGCCCAGTGCACAAAGCAAGGTCCCTAAAGGCATGGTTGGGTGAGATTGGAGTGAAAGAACTTGACTAGCTGTGCAAAGCCCTGACCTCAACCCCATCCAACACCTTTGATTGTAAGGTAGAAGCTGCTATATGTATGGATTTCAAATGAGACATGATAAAAGCCCCTGTAGGTGGAATGTGTAGGCATCTAATACTTAAGCCATATGGTGTATATCCATATACACGACATTCGTCATGTTTTAATATCATTAAGTTTCTGTGTTTATCTCATCCTCTTTGTGTTACTGTACATCCATTATTAGTCATATATACACAGATTTCACGTAAATCAACATTACAGTTCATGACTTACACCAGCACGTACCATGTTCCTTGTGAATATCCCCTGCAGCCCCGAAGGGCAGGCATTTTTTCCTCTTCTATTATTACATTATGCTGTCAGAGCTCCACATGAGGAAGATATTAATTATTAACTTGCTTTCTCCACTCGCCTTATATCTTTGAAGCTCACAATGGGTGTAATAATAAAAAATGTGCCCAGTGATATATTGATATCATGGGAAGAATATATCAAAGCAAGGTCTGTCCAACCTTGTATAAATCACACATAACAGTGCAGAGAAAGGCTTCACAAAACATTATGCAATAACAATTTTGTTCCAAGCTTGCAAACTGACACTGGTTTTCGGGTCAGTGATCATCAGGGGAAAAAAAGACTCGTATGTTACAAAAATACAGAACTTTCAGACATTTACTAAAATTCATATATAGAAATTACTGTGATAGGGTCAGCAGTGAAAGTCACATGTATTACTTATATTTAGCCATGATTATTAAAAACAATATTTTTTAATGTATAAAATTACCGTCCATAATTTAACCTCTTTACCACCCAAGCCTATTTTTACGTTGTTGACCAGGCCAAATTTTACTATTCTGACCACTGTCACTTTATGTGGTTATAGCTCTGGAACGCGTCAACGTATCCCACTGATTCTGAGACTGTTTTCTCGTGACATACTGTATGTGGTACATATGATAGTGGTAAAATTTGTTCGATATGACTTTAGTTTATTTGTGGGGAAAAAATAGGAAATTTGGGGAAAAGTAGAAATTTTTCAAACTTGTTTATGTCCTTAAATCATAGAGATATGTGTTAGGCGTCGGGATTCTCCCTCGGCACAGGAAGAATCCCAAGCCATGTCTTCTCCTGCGGCCTCCCATTCAGTCTCGGCCGCAGTGGATCCTGCTCAGCAGAGACGTCGGTCTCAGCGTATTGCTCAGACCCGTGCTGTGCGATTGACTTCTGCCGCCTCTCCTGGTTCAGCTATAGCAATCAACAGCAAACATCGGCGAGAAGTTGATCTTGAGACTAAGAGTGGGTTTTGTCCTACTGAGCATGCTCGTGAGGTGGCAACCTCTCATTGGTGGTCAGCAGTCCACTGCTCAGGTCCTCAAGCAAGCCCAGATTGGTCCACTAGCAAGGTCCTGGGAGACTGGGATCTATAAAAGGATCTCATAGCCACATGGCCGTGCGCTAGTATAGACTATGTGGTGTGTGTTGTATGCACGTATGATTGTCTCTGGTGACTGACTCCTTATGAAACCCCTACCGTTGGAATGCATGTGTTGTTCAGCCCTGCCAGCTAGTGCCTAGGCTCATAGTGCAGGTAGGCGGCAGTCAGTGCCTAGCGTCAGAGCCAAGTAATGGCATTGCTTGTGCGACACCATGCGCATTGTGGGTCTGGTTAGGCTCTTACCCCAGCGTTTTAGGGGCTGAGCCTAGAGACCTCACTCGCGCCATATCTGCTGTGCCCTGTGACAGTTAACAGGGAACAGCATCCTTTTACGTTGTTGCAGCGGCCCTGTGGAGAAACAAAGTTTGCCGCTGTTCACATCGGGTGACATTTAACCCACGTGTTTTCTGTGCTCAACCGCCATCTTGTTCCGCCATTACTTAGCAGCAGGTTCCATCTTTGCAAGATGGACCCTGTGCAGGCGCCGGGAAAGGTCAGAGAGGCCCAGCGCCTGCATACTGCAGGATTTTCCTGTGCCCTCAACAGGGCAGAGAAGTACACCTGCACAGGAGCGTGGTGCCGAGCAGACTATGTGGATGATGCAGGAATGCGTCATCCACACGAACAGAAGGAGGGCGGCATCGTAAGAAGATGGGAGGCGTCGGACTAAGTAGAGCGACACCCGTCGGACCGGATCGTCCCACAGGTGAGTATAATAAAAGTTACTTTTCTTACCTTATAGGTCGGGTTGGGGGCAGATATACAGCATTATACAGTAGAATGCTGTATATCAGCCCTGAAAGGTGGTGGCCGTAACTCATATAGGCCAAAGCTAGTGAGAGGTTGCCTTTAAGGGGCTTATATGACAGAAAATACCCAAAAGTGAAACCATTTTAAAAACTGCACCCCTCAAGGTGCTCAAAACCACATTCAAGAAGTTTATTAACCCTTCAGGTACTTCACAGGAATTAATAGAATGTGGAAGGTAAAAATTAACATTCAAAGTGAACCTGTTATCAGGATTTTGCTAAGTAAACTACAGACAGTGTGAGGTTGGCGCCATTATACTGGGTCATGTAATGCATCTTGTGGTTGTGTCATATTTATTTGTAATTTTCAGTTAATGAGATTCTCGAGCTTCGAGGCAGGCTTTGGGCTGGGCTTTATGTGGTGCTCTGCTTAAATATTCATCTGTATGGCTAATGACAGGTCACTGATCTCTCGATGACCTACCCCCTAATTTAAATGCTGCATATCATATTGTGTGGTAACAAAAAAAAGAGCATTCATGAAAATGGTGCCATCGGCGGCGCCTGCACTGTAGCATGATACAATGCCTCATATGCAGATATGCATTGATTCTTTAGTCCTATAGTATTGTAGGGGAAAAAAATTGTTTCCAACAAGATGGCACCGGTGGCTCCTGCGCAGTAGCATCTATCAGAAAGCAATCTTTACTAACATTTATGAATACATGCGTCATTAAAAGGAGCTCACTGATACTGGTGAGGTCCCATAATAGAACGACACTGGTGAAACAAGGCATTTGATAACATTTTTTCCTTTCTAAATATTCGTTGACCAAGTGTGTGTTATTATTGAAAAGTGGAAGCGTTTAGGAATCACAGCAACTCATCCATGAAGTGAAGATTAGAGATGTGTGAAACTGGTCAATAAAGTTCAGGGTCCGTACCAAACACCTACTTTTCGGGCATGGACCTCGAACACGTACTTCTCCAGAATATCCATGTTGCTGTTTGGGTTCGTTACTCCAGTTTAAACACTGGCGGCTCTGATTGGTGGTAAGATTATTACATCTGCGCGCAAGCAGGTGAGGCTGAGAGCGTTCATCAGCCGGCACCCGTGTCATAAATACATTTTAAAAAAGGGTGTAAGTTCCCCTGTATTTTTGATAACCAGCCAGGCAAAACTGACAGCTCTGGGTTCCAACCTTCACATATCAACTTTAGCATGCCTGGTTACAAAGAATAGAGGGGTCCCCTTGCTGTTTTTTGTTTTTTTAAATTATTTAAATAAATAATGTTAAAAATTGGTGTGCTGTCCCCCTCATTTTTGACAACCATCAACAGATGCAGGCAGGTAGAGATTATGAAAGGAACCGCAGGTGCAAACAAGACAGTCTGACAGAGAGATGAGAACTGGCAGGTGCAGCTGGCTCTGCTGCTGTCGAAGTGAGCACTGGCGGGTGAAGCTGGCTCTGCCTCAGTCAAGCTGAGCACTGGATGGAGCAGCTGGCCCTGCTGCCATCGAGGTGAGCACTGGAGGGTGCAGCTGGCTCTGCTTCCGTCGAGGTGAGCACTGGTTAGTGCAGTTGGCTCTGCTGCCGTTGAGGTGAGCACTGGCGGGTGCAGCTGGTTCTGCTGCCTTTGAGGTGAGCATTGGCGGGTGCAGCTGGCTCTGCTGCCATTGAGGTGAGCACTGGTGGGTGCAGCTGGCTCTGATGCTAGTACAGGGACCTGAGAACTGACAAGCGTGTTAGAAACAAACTCCCAATATTGCACAGTCACCACCATGTTGGAGGAGGCAGTTTAAATAGTAAGTGACCTCCAGCTATTGGCTGGTAACACTTTAGAGCAGGGGTCCCCAACCACCGGTCCACGGCCCAACACCGGGCCGTTGCAGTGCTCTTGCCGGTCCGCGGACACAAGGGGAGCCAGCGGCGGTGCAGCAGCTGATACTCACCCTGCATCCCTGTCGGCGCGGCGGCTTCATCCAGCGCTGAGCGGTCAAGTGTACCGCTCATTTAAGGTCATGAATATGGACGCCACATAGGCGTGGCATCCATATTCATGGACCTTAATGACCGCTATGCACAGGAAGGAGCTGAAGCGCCGCGAGATGCAGGGAGGGAAGTTCAGCGACGGGAAGGAAGTTCAGCGACATGAGGGTAAGTATGATGGGGGAGGATGGGGGAGTACAGCCATACATACACGGGTGGGAGCGGAGCCATATATACAAGGGAGGGAGAGTGGGAGCGGAGCCATATATACAAGGGAAGGAGAGTGGGAGCGGAGCCATATATGCAAGGGAGGGAGAGTGGGAGCGGAGCCATAAATACATGGGAGGGAGAGAGGGAGCGGAGCCATATATACAAGGGAGGGAGAGTGGGAGTGGAGCCATATATACAAGGGAGGGAGAGTAGGAGCGGAGCCATATATACAAGGGAGGGAGAGTGGGAGCGGAGCCATAAATACATGGGAGGGAGAGTGGGAGTGGAGCCATATATACAAGGGAGGGAGAGTGGGAGTGGAGCCATAAATACAAGGGAGGGAAAGTGGGAGCGGAGCCATAAATACAAGGGAGGGAGAGTGGGAGCGGAGCCATATATACAAGGGAGGGAGAGTAGGAGCGGAGCCATAAATACAAGGGAGGGAGAGTGGGAGCGGAGCCATAAATTCAAGGGAGGGAGAGTGGGAGCGGAGCCATAAATACAAGGGAGGGAGAGTGGGAGCGGAGCCATAAATACAAGGGAGGGAGAGTGGGAGCGGAGCCATATATACAAGGGAGGGAGAGTGGGAGCGGAGCCATAAATACAAGGGAGGGAGAGTGGAAGCGGAGCCATATATACAAGGGAGGGAGAGTGGGAGCGGAGCCATATATACAAGGGAGGGAGAGTGGGAGCGGAGCCATATACTTTATACAAGGGAGGGAGAGTGGAAGCAAGGCCATATATACAAGGGAGGGAGGGTGGGAGCGGAGCCATGCATACAGGATGGGACAGGGGAGCCATGGATACAGGATGGGACAGGGGAGCCATGGATACAGGATGGGACAGGGGAGCCATGTATACAGGATGGGAGCGTGGGAGCAGAGCCATGTATACAGGATGGGAGCGTAGGAGCGGAGTCATGTATACAGGATGGGAGAGTGGGAGCGGAGCCATGTATACAGGATGGGACAGGGGAGCCTTGTATACAGGATGGGAGAGTGGGAGCAGAGCCATGTATACAGGATGGGAGAGTGGAAGCAGAGCCATGTATACAGGATGGGAGAGTGGGAGCGGAGCCATGTATACAGGATGGGACAGGGGAGCCATGTATACAGGATGGGAGAGTGAGAGCAGAGCGATGCATACAGGATGGGAGAGTAGGAGCGGAGCCATGTATACAGGATGGGAGAGTGGGAGCAGAGCCATGTATACAGGATGGGAGAGTGGGAGCAGAGCCATGTATACAGGATGGGACAGGGGAGCCATGTATACAGGATGGGAGAGTGGGAGCAGAGCCATGTATACAGGATGGGACAGGGGAGCCATGTATACAGGATGGGAGAGTGGGAGCAGAGCCATGCATACAGGATGGGAGAGTGGAAGCAGAGCCATGTATACAGGATGGGAGAGTGGGAGCGGAGCCATGTATACAGGATGGGACAGGGGAGCCATGTATACAGGATGGGAGAGTGGGAGCAGAGCCATGTATACAGCATGAGAGAGTGGGAGCAGAGCCATGTATACAGGATGGGAGGGTGGGAATGGAGCCATGTATACAAGGAGGGGACACGGGAGCCATGCATACAACAGGGGGAGCCACACAGAGCTGGACAGGACGGGGGAACCACACATACATTTTCTGATGATTAGAAAATAATCAGCATGTACAGTACTCCAGTACAATTTTTCTTAAGTGCTCAATGCTCCATTTCCTTGTAGGTTCCAATCATCATTAGCAGTGACGTTCATCAGTAGAAGTAGCCCAGTGCTCCCACTGAAACAGAGAAACAAGCCAGGTGCTCCCACTCATTCAAAACCTATGGTTAGTTGAGTCACATTATAAATGTTATAATTAAATGATAAGTATGCACTGCTAAACTACAACTGCGTCCATAGCCCCGCCCCCTTATGACCAAAGCCCCACCCCTGTCACACCTCCATCCCCGCCCTGCCGGGCCATGGAAGAATGGTCTTGCTTGAAGCCGGTCCCTGGTGCAAAAAATGTTGGGGACCACTGCTTTAGAGGTACACGTGCGTCCCCTTTAACCCCTTCACCCCCAAGGGTGGTTTGCACGTTCATAACCGGGCCAATTTTTACAATTCTGACCACTGTACCTTTATGAGGTCATAACTGGAAATTTGGCAAAAATTTTGAAAATTTCGCAATTTTCCAACTTTGAATTTTTATGCCCTTAAATCACAGAGATACGGCACACAAAAAACTTGATAACTAACATTTCCCACATGTTTACTTTACATCAGCACAATTTTGGAACCAAAATTTTTTTTTGTTAGGAAGTTATAAGGGTTAAAAGTTGACCAGCGATTTCTCATTTTTACACCACCATTTTATTTTTAGGACCACATCACATTTGAAGCCACTTTGAGGGGTCTATATGATAGAAAATACCCAAAAGTGACACCATTCTAAAAACTGCACCCCTTAAAGTGCTCAAAACCACATTCAAGAAGTTTATTAACCCTTTAGGTGCGTCACAGGAATTTTTTTGAATATTTAAAAAAAAATGAACATCTAACTTTTTTTCATAAAAAAAATACTTCAGGTTCAATTTTTTTTATTTTACCAAGGGTAACAGGAGAAATTGGACTGCAAAAGTTATTGTGCAATTTGTCCTGAGTACGGAGATACCTGATATGTGGGGGGGAACCACTGTTTCGGTGCATGGCAGAGCTCAGAATGGAAGGAGCGCCGTTTGACTTTTTCAATGCAAAATTGGCTGGAATTCAGATTGGACGCCATGTCACGTTTGGAGAGTCCCTGATGTACCTAAACAGTGGAAACCCCCTACAAGTGACCCCATTTTGGAAACTAGACCCCCCAAGGAACTTATCTAGATATGTGGTGAGAACTTTGAACCCACAAGGGCTTTACAGAAGTTTATAACGTACAGCGGTACAATTAAAAAATCATATTTTTTCCACAAAAATGATCTTTTCACCCCAATTTTTATTTTCCCAAGGGTAACAGGACCCTAAAAGTTATTGTGCAATTTGTCCTGAGTACGCTGATACCCCACATGTGGGGGTAAACCACTATTTGGGCGCATGGCAGAGCTCGGAAGGGAAGCAGCGCCATTTGACGTTTTTGGCTGGAATTGAGATCGGACACCATGTCGCGTTTGGAAAACCCCTGATGTACCAAAACAGTGGAAACCCCCCACAAATGACACCATTTTGGAAACTAGACCCCCTAAGGAACTTATCTAGATGTGTGGTGAGAACTTTGAACCCCCATGGGCTTCACAGAAGTTTATAACATAAAGTCATACAATTAAAAAATCATATTTTTTCCACAAAAATGATCTTTTCACCCTCAATTCTTATTTTTCCAAGGGTAACAGGACCGTAAAAGTTATTGTGCAATTTGTCCTGAGTATGCTGATACCCCACATGTGGGGGTAAACCACTATTTGGGCGCATGGCAGAGCTCGGAAGGGAAGCAGCGCCATTTGACGTTTTTGGCTGGAATTGAGATCGGACACCATGTCGCGTTTGGAAAACTCCTGATGTACCAAAACAGTGGAAACCCCCCACAAATGACACCATTTTGGAAACTAGACCCCCTAAGGAACTTATCTAGATGTGTGGTGAGCACTTTGAACCCCCCAGTGCTTCACAGAAGTTTATAATGCCCGGGCGTGAAAATAAAAAAATTGTATTTTTTCCACAAACATGATCTTTTAGTCACCATTTTTTTATTTTCCCAAGGGTACCAGGAGAAATTGGACCCCAAAAGTTGTTGTCCAATTTGTCCTGAGTATGCTGATACCCCATATGTGGGAGAAAACTACTGTATGGGCACACGTCGGGGCTCGGAAGGGAAGTAGTGACGTTTTGGAATGCAGACTTTGATGGAATGGTCTGCGGGTGTCATGTTGCCTTTGGAGAGCCCCTAATGTACCTAAACAGTGGAAACCCCCCACAAATGACACCATTTTGTAAACTAGACCCCCCAAGGAACTTATCTAGATGTGTGGTGAGCACTTTGAACCCCCCAGTGCTTCACAGAAGTTTATAACGCCCGGGCGTGAAAATAAAAAATTCGTATTTTTTCCACAAACATGATCTTTTAGTCACCATTTTTTTATTTTCCCAAGGGTACCAGGAGAAATTGGACCCCAAAAGTTGTTGTCCAATTTGTCCTGAGTATGCTGATACCCCATATGTGGGAGAAAACTACTGTATGGGCACACGTCGGGGCTCGGAAGGGAAGTAGTGACGTTTTGGAATGCAGACTTTGATGGAATGGTCTGCGGGTGTCATGTTGCCTTTGGAGAGCCCCTAATGTACCTAAACAGTGGAAACCCCCCACAAATGACCCCATTTTGAAAACTAGACCCACTAAGGAATTTATCTAGATGTGAGGTGAGCACTTTGAACCCCCAAGAGCTTCACAGAAGTTTATAATGCCAGGGCATGAAAATAAAAAAATCGTATTTTTTCCAGAAACATGATCAATTAGTCCCCAATTTTTTCATTTTCCCAAGGGTAACAGGAGAAATTGGACCCCCAAAAGTTGTTGTCCAATTTGGCCTGAGTACGCTGACACCCCATATGTGGGAGAAAACTACTGTATGGACACACGTCGGGGCTTGAAAGGGAAGCAGTGACGTTTTGGAATGCAGACTTTGATGGAATGGTCTGCGGGTGTCATGTGCGTTTGGAGAGCCCCTGATGTACCTAAACTATTGAAACTCCCCACAAGTGACCCCATTTTGGACACTAGACCCCCCACGGAACTTATCTAAATGTGTGGTGAGCATTTTGAACCCCCAAGTGCTTCACAGAAGTTTATAACACTCGGACGTGAAAATAAAAAAATCATTTTTTTCCACAAAAATGATATTTTTGTCCCCAATTTTTTATTTTCCTAAGGGTAACAGGAGAAATTGGACCCCAAAAATTGTTTTGCAATTTGTCCTGAGTAGGTTGATACCCTACATGTGGGGTAAAACACTGTTTGGGCGCATGGCAGAGCTTGGAAGGGAAGAGCAACATTTGACTTTTTCAACTCAGAATTGGCTGGAATTGAGATCAGACGCCATGTTGCATTTGGAGAGCCCCTGATGTGCCCAAACAGTGGAAACCCCCCAATTATAACTCCAACCCTAACCCCAACACACCTCTAACCCTAATCTGAGCCCTAACCCTAGCCCTAACCCTAACCCTAGCCCTAACCCTAGCCCTAATGGGAAAATGGAGATAAATACTTTTTTTTAATTTTATTATTTTTCCCTAACTAAGGGGGTGATGACGGGGGGTTTGATTTACTATTTATGGCGGTTTTTATATTTGGCAGCTGTCGCACGCTAAAAGACGCTTTTTATTGTAAAAATAGTTTTTGCATCACCACATATTGAGAGCTATAATTTTTCCGTATTTTGACCCACCGAGTCATGTGAGGTCTTATTTTTTGCGGGACGAGTTGACGTTTTTATTGGTACCATTTTAGGGCACGTGACATTTTTTGATCGCTTTTTATTCCTATTTTTGGGACACAGAATGAACAAAAACCAGCGTTTCATGAATTTCTTTTGGGGGGGTGCGTTTACACCGTTCTGCGTGCGGTAAAATTGATAAAGCAGTTTTATTCTTCGGGTCAGTACGGTTACAGCGATACCTCATTTATGTCATTTTTTTATGTTTTTGTCGGTTTTATGCAATGAAAACTATTTTATATAAAAAATAATTATTTTTGCATTGCTTTATTCTGCGAGCTATAACTTTTTTATTTTTTCGCTGATGATGCTGTGTGGCGGCTCGTTTTTTGCGGGACAAGATGACGTTTTCAGCGGTACCATGGATATTTATATGCGTCTTTTTGATCGCGCGTTATTACACTTTTTGTTTGGCGGTATGATAATAAATCATTATTTTTTGCTTCGTTTTTTATTTTTATTTTTTAAGGGGTTCACTAAAGGGGTTAACTAATGGGACAGTTTTATAGGGCGGGTCATTACGGACGCGGCGATACCTAATATGTGTACTTTTATTGTTTTTTTTTTATTATTTCCAAAAAATGGATTTATTGGGGGAATATTTTTTTTTTTTTTCTAATTTATTTGGCGATTTTTTTTTTTAATTATTTTAACACTTTTTTTATTTTTTTTTTTACTTTATTAAATAGTCCCAGGTGGGACATCACTGTCCTGTGACAGATCGCTGATCTGTCACATCACAGATCACTGTGACAGATCAGCGATCTGACACAGGCACTGCAGAAGGCTTCCTCATGCCTGCGCTTTGCAGGCACTGAGGAAGCCAGCTTCCTCAGGCCCCCGAAGGCCCCCGTCGCCATCTTGGATTCGGGGGCCTGGAGGAAAGGAGCCCCCCGCAGCAGCGCTGCACATTGCGCTGCCGTGGGGGGCTCAGGGAAGCACGGAGGGAGCCCCCTCCCTGCCGATGCTTCCCTTTAACCCCCGGTACACCGCGATCATGTTTGATCGCGGTGTGCAAGGGGTTAACGTGTCGGGGGCGGTCCGTGACCGCCCCTGACACATTGTGCCGGGTGTCAGCTGTGATAATCAGCTGACACCCGGCCGCGATCAGCGGCGCTCACCACGTGGGCGCCGCTGATCGCGCTAGACGTACTATCCCGTCCATGGGCATAGGGGCCCAGGTCCCATGGACGGGATAGTACGTCTCATGTCAGGAAGGGGTTAAAGGGAATCTGTCACCTATTTTTTGGTATATAAGCTGCGGCCACCGCCATCAGGGGCTTATCTACAGCATTCTGTAATGCTGTAGATAAGCCCCCGATGTAACCTGAAAGAGAACAAAAATGAGTTAGATTATACTCAGGTCAGGAGGGTGTCCCGGTCCGGTCCGGCACCTCCCATCTTGTAGCGATGACGTCCTCTTCTTTGCTTCCCGTCGCGGTGCAGGTGCCCTGCTCTGCCCTGTTGAGGGCAGAGCAGAGTACTGCAGTGCGCTGGTGTCGGACCTCTTCCGGAGCCGGCGCGCTGCAGTTCTCTGCTCTGCCCTCAACAGGGCAGAGCAGAGAACTGCAGCGCGCAGGCTCCGGAAGTATAATCCCCTGGTAAGTATAATCTAACTCGTTTTTCTTCTCTTTCAGGTTACATTGGGGGCTTATCTACAGCATTATAGAATGCTGTAGAAAAGCCCCTGAATGGCGGTGGTCGCATCTTATATACCAAAAAATAGGTGACAGATTCCCTTTAAGAAAGAGGAAGTGTGCACACGCTCTCTAAGCACAGTGCCTGAAGATCTGCTAGGAGTGCAGGCACCACGGGCAGCAGCAGACCCAGAAAGAGCAGGATGGGAGCTTTGGCAGTGAGCATGCTGATGTCTCTGCAGAGATAGAAGGACTGCAGGCAGAGATGTAGGGGTTACAATGAGCTGCTGCAAACACAGCCTCAGTGACTGGTGGTGACATCATCGAGGATATCGCAGGTCATTGAGGCTGCATTCCCAACTGGGCCTGTGAATTGCGGTCACCTCAGTGAGATCACCACTCGCACCATGAGACAAAGTCTCAAGATGCAGAGCTGAGTTCAGTAAGTTCAACGTTGCGGTGAACTTACGGAGTTCTTGTGAGCTCACTCACTGCAGCTAACTCACTGCTCAGCGCTGCACTATGAGGCTCTGTGCCCACTTTACGTTCTTTATGCGTTTCTGCCGCAGTGGAAATGCTTAAAAAACGCTAATAAAACGCACCCCCATGCAATCCTATGGGATTCCGCAGCTGCTGTGCCCATGCTGCGGATTTTACCGCTGCGGAAGTGGAATCACAGCGTGTTCATTATTTCTGCGGAATCGCAGCGATTCCACTGCCATAGGATGGCATTGAAACGCTCACTTTACACATGTGACTATGACCACCATGCGTAAAGTGAGCGCTTCATGTGTGGATGATACCCAGGTTCTGGAGGAGAGGAGACTCTCCTCCATGCCCTGGGTACCATATCCCTGTAAAAAATTGAATTAAAATAAAAAAATCGGGATATACTTACCCTCTGATGATCCCCAGAGCTCTCCAGACTCTTACAGCCACACTGCATGCATCTTCCGTTCCCAGGGATGCATTGCGCGAATCACCCCAGATGACGTCACGGTTGCGTGACCGCTATGTCATCTGAGGTGATTCTCGCAATGCATCCCTGGGAACGGAACTTGCTTATTTTTTACATTCTATCTTTTATTACTGATGCTGCATAGGCAGCATCCGTAGTAAAAAGTTGATCACACTTGTCAAGCACTATGCTTGACAAGTGTGACCAACCTGTCAATCACTTTCCAAGCAATGCTTCAAATCGCTTGGAAAGCACTAGCATTCTGCAAGCTTAAAATGCTTGCAAAACGCTAGTGTTTTGCGGGAAAACGCATGCAAATTCCACATTCCGCAGCATTTTTGCAACGTGGGCACTTAGCCTGAGACTTTTTTCATGGTGCGAGCACAGTACTTTTATCAATATCGTATATATATATATATATATATATATATATATCTCTATGGATTTTGTAGATATATGATGCGTAAAAAAGAATATTCTTTCCAATGTCACTGTCATCTAAAGGGTTTTCCCAGTATTTCTAATATTGATAGTTATCCTCTCTTCTCAGCAATACTAATCTGGTTTAGTAAAACACTTTTTAACAGATTCTTTATTTTCATGTATGTAAATGACAAATTTAATCTGGAAGAGAAACATTGTAAATCATTGTTTCTTTCGAATGGTTTCTAACATTGGTTACCATTATGTTCTTCATGTTTCATCTAAGAGTACTGTCAGCTCTCCTCCACCAATTTATCTACATGCTGCTTTAATAGGTTGTGCTTGAATAGACACAACACTATCAAGGAAAGCGCCTCAGAAGAAAGACTCTCCCTGTTCAGTGAAAATATTTTGTCCCAGTGTAGTACCTATACCTGTTCTGACTCCATGAGTGTAGAATGAGGGCCTGACATCCACAAGTGGGTGTTTTGCTTACAGCGAGACACCCTGCAGGATGACTGGCATTTGCCAGAGAACACCAAAATTGGCACATTCGACATTGGTGCCCTGAGCTATTCACGGATGAGAACAGGTTCACACTGAGCACATATAACAGAGGTGACAGAGTCGGGACACTCCGTGGAAAATGTTCTGCTGCCTGCAACATCCTCCAGAAGACTGGTTTGGGCTGCCCAGCCCTACATGTGCTAGCAAGAGGTACCCTGACTGTCATTAGGTATAGGGATGAGATCCTCAGATTCTTTCTCATGGATGACAATACTAGGCCTCATGTGGCTGAACTGTGTCAGCAGTTCCTGCATGATGAAGTCATTGATGCTGTGGACTGGCCTGCCCGTTCCTAGACATGAAACCAATCAAGCACATCTGGGACATCATGTCTCATTCCATCCACCAATGCCACGTTGCACCACAGACTATCCAGGTGATGACTGATGCTTTAATCCAGGTCTAAGAGGAGATGCCTTAGGACAACATCTGCTGCTTCATCAGGAGCATGCACAGGTGTTGTGGAGAGGTCATACAGGCATGTGGAGGCCACACACATACTACTGAGCATCATTTCCTTGTCTCAAGGCATTTCCATTGAAGTTGGATAAGCCTGTAATTTGATTTTCCACTTTGATTTTGAGTATCATTACACATTATACATACAGATCTCCATGGGATATTAATTTTGACTTACATTGATCATTTTTATGTTTTATTGTTCTCAACGAATTCCACTATGTAATGAATAAAGATTTGCAATTGGAATATTTCATTTAATGATATCTAGGATGTGGTATTTTAGTGTTCCCTTTATTTTTTGAGCAGTATATATATATATATATATATATATATATACACAGTATAATATATATATATATATATAATGTCAAAAAGTTACAATATTTTGTCTTGTTTTCTGTCAGTACCATGCAATAATTGCTAATATATTTTCCTATACCTTTTCTGAACTTGTAAGATTTCTGTTCATATAAGCTTATTGCTTATTACTGTACACACACGGCAGTGCACAGCGTTGTAGTATATATCTCCACAGGGTAAAATTGGTCAGAGATGCTCACTGCCTTGGTATCTGTTCTAAAATTTAATTCTGTGTTTCCCTTTAGCAGTGAGGGTAACACGAGCTCACCGATAGCTGCAGGGAAGATTAGAATTGGATAGATGTCTTCTAGTGGTACAGCAGCATGCACACCAAATATGAATGGCTGTACGTGCCCTCTGAGGAGAGGCATGGAATTTGAAGTCTAACATTTCATATCAACATCTCCATAGAAATACTTTATCTATTTCTGTCATCAAGAAAGATTCTGACAACTAAGTTTCCACCAATCTGCGCTGTGTTTCAGGGTTGATCGCAATGTATTCTGAAAATTATTTATCTTTAATAGACATTGTCATGTAAGGTCAAGGCATTAGCTCTCTTGTTTTTGGTAGGGATTGCCACGGCTGCATATATGATGACTGAGTAACATCGATAACTCGCATACACTGTATGGACAAATTGTGTTACATAGAGAAGATGATTGAATCTTTTGAAATTCAAATTTCACCAGATTTAGAAAATTTTTCAAAATTTGCAGCTAATCACAGGTTTTCCAATTGCCCTGAAACAACATATTAACACTCTGAGGTCTACTAAGACTATATGCAACCTATTTCAGCTCTTTATAAAAAAATACAGCCTTAGTAATGGCAAAGTGACTTCCACATACTGTATATTGATAACTAGGAGGTAATTGTTCTTCTCTGCTGTTATCTAACACTCTATCTATACACTTTATCCTTCGTTTTGGGGCTTTTACTCCCAATTTCTACTATTAAGCTGTGCACTGGGAAATCCTCTCACTAAGCAGATTCCCCACAATATGGTTGCGGTGCTGCATTCCCTGCCTCGGCTTTTATACTGGCTGTGATAAACTGCATCACACTATCTCATGACTGCAAGGCATTGTTTAAAAGCCTGTCAAGTCACACCCAAGGTCAATTAAGCCATCTCAGGCTGATGCAGTCTTCTACATTGTATAACAGAGAAGTGGACATTTTTGGTGATTTGTGTGAATGGAAACACAAATTTGTTTTAGTTCTCTGATGACAGGGACTTTCCCAAAAAAATCAACACAAATTAAAATTGTATTGAATAGATTCAACTGTCTCTAGAACACATTTCCTTAAAAATACCAAGACACTAAGGCACTCACCAAGAAATAAAATCCATCTTCTTTATTATGTGTAAAACTTAAAACTGCAAGTTGTCAAAGGAAAATTAGAAGGTAGCGTTGACAATTTCCCATAAAATTATGCTTCCACAGACCAGAAACACCACATAACACCTAAAGGAGCTCTTATGGCCTCCCATTCTTAATCCATAGACATTAATATGGAGTTTTGATAACAAAACCAGGTAGCATAATATTACCAGAGGCTAAAGTGCAAAATAGCGCAAAAATAATCCAAAAACTGGAAAAAACACATGCTCCATACAAAATGCAAGAAAAAGGAGGAAACGGAGCATATATGTGAAATACAAAATTTATTTAGTACCATAGCTAAAAAGTCATAAGAGTCTCAATAAATACACATATAAACAGTACAGGATACAAAAAAGGAAGGACAAGGTATGGGAAAGAAATTCCAAAGAGTTGCTCCCATGTAATATCAAAGTGCTAGCACAATGTAAATTATCATTGCCAATGAAAGAATACACTGGGGCAACACTTGCCAATGTAGGGAGAAGGCGAGGGACACCAGAAAAAGACCCACAAGGATCCCCGACGCGCGTTTCGAATTTTTGTAAGTCGAGACACTAATTTTGGATGAGAGGACATGGCTCACAATCTCAATCTCCGTTCAAGTTAATCCCATGGAGATGAAGTTAGGAATCTGTGTAGCCATGTTAGACAGAGCTGGGTTTTTAATATATTCAATATGAATTCAATATGAGAGCAAACAAGAAGCCTACAGTAGCCACAAGGACAGACTAATTATCCAGGTAGATCCAAGACAGTTGAGTAAGGACATAGTATACTTTTTTGTTGGCAGTATGCTATAGAGCAAGGCGAGCTCAGCAGATTGATCTGTATGACTTGTATTTCAAGCCTTGTTTCCATTGGGTTGACTCACTCAATGTTCGTCAGCATTGCCTGAATAAGAGTGTATATAGATATAGCTGTCAGTCTGTTAGTAAGCCCACTGGACTCTTAAACCTTGAAAAAAGCAGAGATTTAAGATATACTGAATCATTTTTGCACAAAACTACTTCACTTTGAAATTGCCTGTATATGCACATACTGTATAATTTTACTCAGTTATTTTTCATGTTTATGTTCTAAGTAGTTCTGATGAAGGTCCAATATAGGACTGAAACGTTAATTTGATACAGATTATCTATTAAACTAGTTATCTATTTTTCTCCGCAACCTTCTGACTGCCAAGTTTTGGCTACTATATTACTTACGGGTTGGAACCCTACATGGGTACCTCTTCACACTTCAGGAGTGCTGCTTAGTTAGCAGCTATAATCTGCTCCGCTTTTCTTGCTTTATAAGAGGCCTCCTGAAGGTTGGGTGCATGTTTATCATGACCTTTCCCCTTTAAAGTGGTTTTACGGCATACTGCTTTCTTACTTTACTTGCTTTCTTTTTTTTTTTTTAACCCTGCTCTTTAACCATGCTCACATTTGCCATCATCGTATTTGCTCCACTAATCTTCACTCCTTCACTATCCCCAAACCCCTGCACCCTTGAACCAAATAACTATCTCCCCCTCTCTCTTACCCCCCCACCTCGCTTTATCTGCAGGCATACTCCTTAACCTCAGACCTCTCCTATTAAAATACAATACAAGACGATCACTCTCCTTCACCCACCTGCTTTCCCTTTCTCTGCTTCTTCTCACTGCTGGTGACATATCCCCCAATCCTGCCCCCCCCACCTCATACATCCCACTAATCCTCACCCCTATCTTACTCACACTAAGAGAAACTACCGCAATCCCTCACACTTAAAACCTGTGCCACTGACCCTTTCCCGCACCCTCTTTCTGGAGCACTTTGGAATGCTCGCTCCATCTGCAACAAGCTCCACGTGATCCATGACCTCTTTCCCTCCCGCAATCTTTCCTTCCTGGCCCTCACTGAGATCTGGCTGACACCCCCTGACACGGCCTCCCCGGCCGCGCTGAGTTTTGGCAGCCTCCACTTTACCCACACTCCTCGCACTGGCAACAGACATGGTGGAGGAGTGGGTTTCTGTTGTGAGTTCATTTTCCCCTTCACCAGTGGCGGATTATAATGAGGTCAATTTGGGCAGTTGCCCCGGGCCCAATGGGGTTAAGGGGCCCACAGCCCAGGCCAGTAAATTGCCCCATTATAATCCGCCACCGCGCAGGGCCGGATTATAGGCAGGGCAGGCGGGGCTTCAGCCCCGGGGCCCCCACCACAAGAGCTTCTAAGGGGGCCCCCACCACATTCCTGCTGGCTGCTGCAATGGCACTCCATCTTCTCCCCACCTAAAAGTGAGTGACCGTTGGGGCGGCATTATGTGCTCTGCTACCAGCAGCATCTACAAGTAGCGTGAACGCTGATGCTGCTGGTAGCGTGCAAAGGCTTGTGATGAGCTCACAGGAGGTAAGGTGTCAGGGCCCCCGATCATGTGACCCCTGTCTCCTCCCCTCCTGTGACCTCATCACAGGTCCTGTGCGCACAGCACAGAGCACTGAGAGCAGCCATGTATGTGGAGTGCGGCTCTGCGGGTGGAGGTCGGTGCCGGAGGCTCCATTATTCTCTATGTGGAGTGCGGCTCTGCGGGTGGAGGTCGGTGCTGGAGGCTCCATTATTCTCTATGTGGAGTGCGGCTCTGCGGGTGGAGGTCGGTGCCGGAGGCTCCATTATTCTCTATGTGGAGTGTGGCTCTGCGGGTGGAAGTCGGTGCTGGAGGCTCCATTATTCTCTGTGTGGAGTGCGGCTCTGCGGGTGGAGGTCGGTGCTGGAGGCTCCATTATTCTCTATGTGGAGTGCGGCTCTGCAGGTGGAAGTCGGTGCTGGAGGCTCCATTATTCTCTGTGTGGAGTGCAGCTCTGCGGGTGGAGGTCAGTGCTGGAGACTCCATTATTCTCTATGTGGAGTGCTGCTCTGCGGGTGGAGGTCAGTGCTGGAGGCTCCATTATTCTCTATGTGGAGTGCGGCTCTGCGGGTGGAGGTCAGTGCTGGAGGCTCCATTATTCTCTATGTGGAGTGCTGCTCTGCGGGTGGAGGTCAGTGCTGGAGGCTCCATTATTCTCTATGTGGAGTGCGGCTCTGCGGGTGGAAGTCGGTGCTGGAGGCTCCATTATTCTCTATGTGGAGTGTGGCTCTGCGGGTGGAGGTCGGTGCTGGAGGCTCCATTATTCTCTATGTGGAGTGCGGCTCTGCGGGTGGAAGTCGGTGCTGGAGGCTCCATTATTCTCTATGTGGAGTGCGGCTCTGCGGGTGGAGGTCGGTGCTGGAGGCTCCATTATTCTCTATGTGGAGTGCTGCTCTGCGGGTGGAGGTCAGTGCTGGAGGCTCCATTATTCTCTATGTGAAGTGCGGCTCTGCGGGTGGAGGTCGGTGCTGGAGGCTCCATTATTCTCTATGTGGAGTGCGGCTCTGCGGGTGGAGGTCGGAGCTGGAGGCTCCATTATTCTCTATGTCGAGTGCGGCTCTGCAGGTGGAGGTCGGTGCTGGAGGCTCCATTATTCTCTATGTGGAGTGCGGCTCTGCGGGTGGAGGTCAGTGCTGGAGGCTCCATTATTCTTTATGTGGAATGTGGCTCTGCGGGTGGAGGTCGGTGCTGGAGGCTCCATTATTCTCTATGTGGAGTGTGGCTCTGCGGGTGGAGGTCGGTGCTGGAGGCCCCATTATTCTCTATGTGGAGTGCGGCTCTGCGGGTGGAGGTCGGTGCTGGAGGCCCCATTATTCTCTATGTGGAGTGTGGCTCTGCGGGTGGAGGTCGGTGCTGGAGGCTCCATTATTCTCTATGTGGAGTGCGGCTCTGCGGGTGGAGGTCGGTGCTGGAGGCTCCATTATTCTCTATGTGGAGTGCGGCTCTGCGGGTGGAGGTCAGTGCTGGAGGCTCCATTATGCTCTATGTGGAGTGCGGCTCTGCGGGTGGAGGTCGGTGCTGGAGGCTCCATTATTCTCTATGTGGAGTGCGGCTCTGCGGGTGGAGGTCAGTGCTGGAGGCTCCATTATTCTCTATGTGGAGTGTGGCTCTGCGGGTGGAGGTCGGTGCTGGAGGCCCCATTATTCTCTATGTGGAGTGCGGCTCTGCGGGTGGAGGTCGGTGCTGGAGGCTCCATTATTCTCTATGTGGAGTGCGGCTCTGCGGGTGGAGGTCAGTGCTGGAGGCTCCATTATTCTTTATGTGGAATGCGGCTCTGCGGGTGGAGGTCGGTGCTGGAGGCTCCATTATTCTCTATGTGGAGTGAGGCTCTGCGGGTGGAGGTCAGTGCTGGAGGCTCCATTATTCTCTATGTGGAGTGTGGCTCTGCGGGTGGAGGTCGGTGCTGGAGGCCCCATTATTCTCTATGTGGAGTGCGGCTCTGCGGGTGGAGGTCGGTGCTGGAGGCCCCATTATTCTCTATGTGGAGTGTGGCTCTGCGGGTGGAGGTCGGTGCTGGAGGCTCCATTATTCTCTATGTGGAGTGCGGCTCTGCGGGTGGAGGTCGGTGCTGGAGGCTCCATTATTCTCTATGGGGAGTGCGGCTCTGCGGGTGGAGGTCGGTGCTGGAGGCTCCACTATTCTCTATGTGGAGTGCGGCTCTGCGGGTGGAGGTCGGTGCTGGAGGCTCCATTATTCTCTATGTGGAGTGTGGCTCTGCGGGTGGAGGTCGGTGCTGGAGGCCCCATTATTCTCTATGTGGAGTGCGGCTCTGCGGGTGGAGGTCGGTGCTGGAGGCTCCATTATTCTCTATGTGGAGTGCGGCTCTGCGGGTGGAGGTCGGTGCTGGAGGCTCCATTATTCTCTATGTGGAGTGCGGCTCTGCGGGTGGAGGTCGGTGCTGGAGGCCCCATTATTCTCTATGTGGAGTGCGGCTCTGCGGGTGGAGGTCGGTGCTGGAGGCTCCATTATTCTTTATGTGGAATGTGGCTCTGCGGGTGGAGGTAGGTGCTGGAGGCTCCATTATTCTCTATGTGGAGTGAGGCTCTGCGGGTGGAGGTCAGTGCTGGAGGCTCCATTATTCTCTATGTGGAGTGTGGCTCTGCGGGTGGAGGTCGGTGCTGGAGGCCCCATTATTCTCTATGTGGAGTGCGGCTCTGCGGGTGGAGGTCGGTGCTGGAGGCCCCATTATTCTCTATGTGGAGTGCGGCTCTGCGGGTGGAGGTCGGTGCTGGAGGCTCCATTCTCTATGTGGAGTGTGGCTCTGCGGGTGGAGGTCGGTGCTGTTGGCTCCATTATTCTCTGTGGAGTGCGGCTCTGCGGGTGAAGGTCGGTGCTGGAGGCTCCATTATTCTCTATGTGGAGTGCGGCTCTGCGGGTGGAGGTCGGTGCTGGAGGCTCCATTATTCTCTATGTGGAGTGTGGCTCTGCGGGTGGAGGTCGGTGCTGGAGGCTCCATTATTCTCTATGTGGAGTGTGGCTCTGCGGGTGGAGGTCGGTGCTGGAGGCTCCATTATTCTCTATGTGGAGTGTGGCTCTGCGGGTGGAGGTCAGTGCTGGAGGCTCCATTATTCTCTATGTGGAGTGCTGCTCTGCGGGTGGAGGTCAGTGTTGGAGGCTCCATTATTCTCTATGTGGAGTGCGGCTCTGCGGGTGGAGGTCAGTGCTGGAGGCTCCATTATTCTCTATGTGGAGTGCTGCTCTGCGGGTGGAGGTCAGTGCTGGAGGCTCCATTATTCTCTATGTGGAGTGCGGCTCTGCGGGTGGAAGTCGGTGCTGGAGGCTCCATTATTCTCTATGTGGAGTGTGGCTCTGCGGGTGGAGGTCGGTGCTGGAGGCTCCATTATTCTCTATGTGGAGTGCGGCTCTGCGGGTGGAAGTCGGTGCTGGAGGCTCCATTATTCTCTATGTGGAGTGCGGCTCTGCGGGTGGAGGTCGGTGCTGGAGGCTCCATTATTCTCTATGTGGAGTGCTGCTCTGCGGGTGGAGGTCAGTGCTGGAGGCTCCATTATTCTCTATGTGAAGTGCGGCTCTGCGGGTGGAGGTCGGTGCTGGAGGCTCCATTATTCTCTATGTGGAGTGCGGCTCTGCGGGTGGAGGTCGGTGCTGGAGGCTCCATTATTCTCTATGTCGAGTGCGGCTCTGCAGGTGGAGGTCGGTGCTGGAGGCTCCATTATTCTCTATGTGGAGTGCGGCTCTGTGGGTGGAGGTCGGTGCTGGAGGCCCCATTATTCTCTATGTGGAGTGCGGCTCTGCGGGTGGAGGTCAGTGCTGGAGGCTCCATTATTCTTTATGTGGAATGTGGCTCTGCGGGTGGAGGTCGGTGCTGGAGGCTCCATTATTCTCTATGTGGAGTGTGGCTCTGCGGGTGGAGGTCGGTGCTGGAGGCCCCATTATTCTCTATGTGGAGTGCGGCTCTGCGGGTGGAGGTCGGTGCTGGAGGCCCCATTATTCTCTATGTGGAGTGTGGCTCTGCGGGTGGAGGTCGGTGCTGGAGGCTCCATTATTCTCTATGTGGAGTGCGGCTCTGCGGGTGGAGGTCGGTGCTGGAGGCTCCATTATTCTCTATGTGGAGTGCGGCTCTGCGGGTGGAGGTCAGTGCTGGAGGCTCCATTATGCTCTATGTGGAGTGCGGCTCTGCGGGTGGAGGTCGGTGCTGGAGGCTCCATTATTCTCTATGTGGAGTGCGGCTCTGCGGGTGGAGGTCAGTGCTGGAGGCTCCATTATTCTCTATGTGGAGTGTGGCTCTGCGGGTGGAGGTCGGTGCTGGAGACCCCATTATTCTCTATGTGGAGTGCGGCTCTGCGGGTGGAGGTCGGTGCTGGAGGCTCCATTATTCTCTATGTGGAGTGCGGCTCTGCGGGTGGAGGTCAGTGCTGGAGGCTCCATTATTCTTTATGTGGAATGCGGCTCTGCGGGTGGAGGTCGGTGCTGGAGGCTCCATTATTCTCTATGTGGAGTGAGGCTCTGCGGGTGGAGGTCAGTGCTGGAGGCTCCATTATTCTCTATGTGGAGTGTGGCTCTGCGGGTGGAGGTCGGTGCTGGAGGCCCCATTATTCTCTATGTGGAGTGCGGCTCTGCGGGTGGAGGTCGGTGCTGGAGGCCCCATTATTCTCTATGTGGAGTGTGGCTCTGCGGGTGGAGGTCGGTGCTGGAGGCTCCATTATTCTCTATGTGGAGTGCGGCTCTGCGGGTGGAGGTCGGTGCTGGAGGCTCCATTATTCTCTATGGGGAGTGCGGCTCTGCGGGTGGAGGTCGGTGCTGGAGGCTCCATTATTCTCTATGTGGAGTGCGGCTCTGCGGGTGGAGGTCGGTGCTGGAGGCTCCATTATTCTCTATGTGGAGTGTGGCTCTGCGGGTGGAGGTCGGTGCTGGAGGCCCCATTATTCTCTATGTGGAGTGCGGCTCTGCGGGTGGAGGTCGGTGCTGGAGGCTCCATTATTCTCTATGTGGAGTGCGGCTCTGCGGGTGGAGGTCGGTGCTGGAGGCTCCATTATTCTCTATGTGGAGTGCGGCTCTGCGGGTGGAGGTCGGTGCTGGAGGCCCCATTATTCTCTATGTGGAGTGCGGCTCTGCGGGTGGAGGTCGGTGCTGGAGGCTCCATTATTCTTTATGTGGAATGTGGCTCTGCGGGTGGAGGTCGGTGCTGGAGGCTCCATTATTCTCTATGTGGAGTGAGGCTCTGCGGGTGGAGGTCAGTGCTGGAGGCTCCATTATTCTCTATGTGGAGTGTGGCTCTGCGGGTGGAGGTCGGTGCTGGAGGCCCCATTATTCTCTATGTGGAGTGCGGCTCTGCGGGTGGAGGTCGGTGCTGGAGGCCCCATTATTCTCTATGTGGAGTGCGGCTCTGCGGGTGGAGGTCGGTGCTGGAGGCTCCATTCTCTATGTGGAGTGTGGCTCTGCGGGTGGAGGTCGGTGCTGGAGGCTCCATTATTCTCTGTGGAGTGCGGCTCTGCGGGTGAAGGTCGGTGCTGGAGGCTCCATTATTCTCTATGTGGAGTGCGGCTCTGCGGGTGGAGGTCGGTGCTGGAGGCTCCATTATTCTCTATGTGGAGTGTGGCTCTGCGGGTGGAGGTCGGTGCTGGAGGCTCCATTATTCTCTATGTGGAGTGTGGCTCTGCGGGTGGAGGTCGGTGCTGGAGGCTCCATTATTCTCTATGTGGAGTGTGGCTCTGCGGGTGGAGGTCGGTGCTGGAGGCCGCATTATTCTCTATGTGGAGTGTGGCTCTGCGGGTGGAGGTCGGTGCTGGAGGCTCCATTATTCTCTATGTGGAGTGCGGCTCTGCGGGTGGAGGTCGGTGCTGGAGGCTCCATTATTCTCTATGTGGAGTGCGGCTCTGCGGGTGGAGGTCGGTGCTGGAGGCTCCATTATTCTCTATGTGGAGTGTGGCTCTGCGGGTGGAGGTCGGTGCTGGAGGCTCCATTATTCTCTATGTGGAGTGTGGCTCTGCGGGTGGAGGTCGGTGCTGGAGGCCCCATTATTCTCTATGTGGAGTGTGGCTCTGCGGGTGGAGGTCGGTGCTGGAGGCTCCATTATTCTCTATGTGGAGTGCGGCTCTGCGGGTGGAGGTCGGTGCTGGAGGCTCCATTATTCTCTATGTGGAGTGCGGCTCTGCGGGTGGAGGTCGGTGCTGGAGGCTCCATTATTCTCTATGTGGAGTGCGGCTCTGCGGGTGGAGGTCGGTGCTGGAGGCTCCATTATTCTCTATGTGGAGTGCGGCTCTGCGGGTGGAGGTCGGTGCTGGAGGCCCCATTATTCTCTATGTGGAGTGTGGCTCTGCGGGTGGAGGTCGGTGCTGGAGGCTCCATTATTCTCTATGTGGAGTGCGGCTCTGCGGGTGGAGGTCGGTGCTGGAGGCTCCATTATTCTCTATGTGGAGTGCGGCTCTGCGGATGGAGGTCGGTGCTGGAGGCTCCATTATTCTCTATGTGGAGTGTGGCTCTGCGGGTGGAGGTCGGTGCTGGAGGCTCCATTATTCTCTATGTGGAGTGTGGCTCTGCGGGTGGAGGTCGGTGCTGGAGGCCCCATTATTCTCTATGTGGAGTGCGGCTCTGCGGGTGGAGGTCGGTGCTGGAGGCTCCATTATTCTCTATGTGGAGTGCGGCTCTGCGGGTGGAGGTCGGTGCTGGAGGCTCCATTATTCTCTATGTAGAGTGTGGCTCTATGGTTCGTGACCCCCGTCACGTGACGAGGGGGGCCCACAGAGTCTGAACTGCCCCGGGCCCTGGCTGCCCTTAATCCACCCCTGCCCTTCACCATTGAGGTCTGATGAACTCCCTCTTCTGGTGAAGGAAGGTAGTGAGGCTCATTACCAAGCACCTGAGCTGGATGATGATGACTGGGTGACGGGAATTGCTGACTGGATATAAGGCAGCCGACGCCCTTCTGCCTTGCTGGTGATTTCTCTGAGGGATTCTAGGAGACCAGTCTGATTCCTGCTCCTCAAAAGCTAAGTTTTCTGCTCTGCTTTTTGCATTTGTGTTTTGGTTTTGTTTTGCCTTGTTTTTCTGGATTTCTGCCATTCCCTGCTGGGGTGAGCTGAATTCCTTTTTTCTCTGTCTTCAGAAAATACCCGAGTACTGATATAGTCTTTTTGAAGCCTAGCGTCTTCAGGGCTTTTTTCCCCATCAGTCTGTTGGCTCTTGTTTTGATAGGGTTTTGGCGGATTGCAGACAGCAGCTTTTCTATCCTGTCCTATTTAGTTAGCTTGGGCCCCATCATTGCTCAGCCTATCTTTCTATCTGTGTGAGTGTTTTTTCATCTTGCTTCACCGTCATTATATGTTGGGGGCTGCCTATTGCTTTGGGGTCTGCTCTGGGGCAGTTTAGATTTCCCTTTCTGTCTTTAGGCTATTTAGTTCTCCGGCTGTGATCGAGGGGTCTAGGGCACCGTAGGAACCCACCACGGCTACTGCTAGTGTTTGTTGATAGGTTCAGGGGTCTGCAATCCGATAGCTGCCAACTTCTCTGGTTTTCTGGACTTAGCTAGTATTTCTGTTTTTGCCTCCTACGGTGACTCATTTATAACAGGTTTCCTCCTTTCTAAAAACTGCTCCTTTCACCCTATCCAACCCCCACCCTCCCTTATCCTCCCTTCTTTCGAGGTTCACTCTATCCGTATTTACTCTCCCTCTAATCTCCAAATGGCCGTCATATACCGACCAATTCTCCACCTGGCTCCTCCACTTTCTCTCTTCTGACATCCCCACCATCATGGGGGACTTCAACATCCCCGTTGACACCCAACCAGCCAGCAGCCTCCAAACTCCCATCACTTACCTCATCCTTTGGACTTACTCAGTGGTCCTCCACAGCCACCCACACAGATGGACATACATTAGACCTCATCCTCACCCGCCTCTGTTGCCTATCTAATCTCACAACCTCTCCCTTCCCCCTATCTGACCACCATCTACTCACCTGCCCCATGTCCAGCCACTAGCACATCCTCGCAGAAACCTTACACACCTAGACATTCACAGACTCTCAGACTCTCTTCTACCTCTGTCCTCCATATCTTCACTCCACAACACGGACAGTGCCACCGCTTTCTACAATGCCACCCTCACATCAGCCATAGACTCAGTCGCTCCTCTCATGCATGGCAAAGTGCCACAAACCCATAGGCAACCCTGGCACAACAACCTCACCAAAATACTTCGACAAGCATCCAGGGTCACGGAGCGGCGTTGGAAGAAAACGCGCCTGCCAGACGACTTCACTGCTTTCAAACAAGCTACACTTGCCTAAATCAGCCCTCATCTCTGCTAAACAGACCTATTTCACAAACCTTGTATCTTCATTATCGCACAACCCAAAACAACTGTTCAGCACATTTAACTCTCTCTTCCGCCCACCACTGCCACCTCCAACTCCCCTCATCTCTACTGAGGACTTTGCCACCTACTTCAAAAACAAGATTGACCAAACAAGGCAAACCTTTACAGTTCCACCACCCCAACCACTCCACATACCAGACCTCAGCCCTTCCCTAATAACCTCCCTCTCCAACATCACTGAAGGAGAGCTTACTCATCTCCTTTCCAAATCACAACTCACTACCTGTGCACTTGACCCCATCCCTTCCCACCTGCTCCCCAACCTCACTAACATGATCATTCCAGCCCTAACCCATCTCTTCAACCTATCCCTAACTTCTGGTACCTATCCCTCTGCCTTCAAACATGCCACCATAACACCCATCCTCAAAAAATCAAACCTTGACCCAACTGCTATGCCCAGCTATCGCCCCATATCACTGCTCCCGTTTGCTTCCAAACTCGAACAGAATGTCCATGCTCAACTTTCCTCCCACCTCTCATCTAACTCCCTCCTTGACATCCTGCAGTCTGGCTTCCGTCCCCACCACTCCACTGAAACTGCCCTAACCAAAAATACTAATGACTTACTCACAGCCAAAGCTAACAGACAGTTCTCCATCCTCCTCCTTCTCGACCTGTCCTGTGCCTTTGACACAGTTGACCACTGCCTACTGCTACAGATTCTTTCTTCCCTTGGCATCAAAGACCTTGCCCTGTCCTGGATTTCCTCATACCTTTCTGACTGCACATTCAGCGTTTCCCACTCCCACACTACCTCCTCATCCCGCCCCCTCTCTGTTGGAGTCCCCCAAGGCTCTGTCCTGGGATCCCTACTTTTTTCCATCTATACTCTTGGCCTAGGACAACTCATAAAGTCCTATGGCTTCCAGTACCACCTGTATGCAGATGACACTCAGATCTACCTCTCTGGCCCAGATGTCACCTCTCTGCTGTCCAGAATCCTGGAGTGTCTATCAGCCATATCCTCCTTTTTCACCTCTCGCTTCCTAAAACTCAATGTAGACAAAACTGAACTCATTATCTTTTCTCCATTTCACGTATCTTCCCTACCCGATCTATCTATTATGGTAAACGGCATCATGCTCTCTCCCGCACCTGAAATCCACTGCATCGGAGTAACTCTCGACACTGCCCTGTCCTTCAAACCACACGTCCAAACTCTTGCCACTTCCTGTCGCCTCCAACTCAAAAATACTTCCAGAATCTGTCCCTTCCTCAGCCCTCAATCTACTAAAACTCTTGTACATGCCCTCATCATCTCCCGCCTTGCCTACTGTAGCACTCTCCTCTGTGGCCTCCCTGCTAACTCTCTTGCACCACTCCAGTCTATCCTCAATTCTGCTGCCAGACTAATCCACCTCTCTCCTTGCTACTCCCCTGTCTCCCCCCTCTGCAAATCCCTCCATTGCCTCCCAATTCCCCAACGAATCCAGTTCAAACTACTAACACTGACCTATAAAGCCATCGACAACCTTTCCCCTCCCTATATCTCTGAACTAATCTCCCAATATCTTCCCTCACATAATCTTCGATCCTCCCAAGACCTCCTACTCTCCTCCACACTTATTCGTTCCTCACACAACCGCCTCCAAGATTTCTCCCGAATATCCCCTATCCTCTGGAATTCCATGCCTCAACACGTCCGAATATCCACCACCCTTGGATCCTTCAAACGGAACCTGAAAACCCATCTTTTTAGGAAAGCTTACAGCCTACAATGACCATTCTGCCGCCTCACCACCGCCCGAGCTGCCGCCTCATCACCACCAGAGCTGTTGCACCCCCGACCTTCTGTCTCTTCCCCACTATCCCGTAGAGTGTAAGTCCGCAAGGACGGTCCTCTCCCCTCTGCACCAGTCTGTCATTGTAAATTTGTTTACTGTTAACGATATCTATAACTTTGTATGTAACTAACCCCCCTTCTCATGTACAGCACCATGGAATTAATGGCGCTATATAAATAATAATAATAATAATACTGACATAAAAGTTGTTCTGGTATGGGTTTGATATCTGGGTACTACATTTTGCACCCTTATCCATTTATCTTTCCTATCTGTGTATTTTGTTTTCTATCACTTCCCCAGTCCAGATGAGGCCTGGTTCAGCACGTGGAGAGGAAGGACATTAGTGATAGGAACCATCTATATGTAGGTACAACTTGATGTGGTTGGATGACTTTTGTACTTTTTAATTAAAAAAAAATGTTAACTATTGTCTTACGTCTTTATCATTTATTGTACATATTGGAGTTGATGTATTCATTAGTTGCAGTGTGCTGACAGATCGCGTATGTATATGTTTGCATATTGGCCTAATATTGGCAACATAACATATTTGTGAACCTGTGCACTAATTTAATACTAAAGTTTTGAGGGCCTAATTTTTTTTAACTTTTTTGTTGCCCACTGGACTCTTAAGCCTTGAGAAAACATAGGTTTAGGATATACTAAAAGCAGCTTTTCTCAATGAGCAGTGAGGCAGGCAATGTAATTACTGCGATATGGTAAAGGGTTACTCCCAGTCCCAACATTTCCACTTGAAAAGTGATAGATTGCTGAGCAGTGCGAGTCCACCTGCTAGGACCCACAGTAGTACTGAGGATGGGGCTGTGAAACGCCTCACGGGAATAGAACGATGGTCACGTCACCATTCCATACTCATTGTATTTGGTACTGATAGCCCAGTCCAGCCATCATCTTTTACTATTTCTGGCAGTACTAAAGGGAATGGCTAGTGCAGTGCTGCACATTTACTGGCACCTCTCCAGTGAATATCTGAGCCCTGTTCTCAGATAGTTGGTGTCCCATTGGTTAGACCTTCACCGATCAGTGAGTTGACACCTACCCTGTAAGAAAGTGATAACTTACAATGTTGGCATTAGCTTTATTTTTTGGTTCTTTGATAACAATTTTCTTATATGATGTGGTAATAAAAAAAATCTCAGTAAAATATGAATTATTGGCCGTCACTTAACCATTTCACTAAAACCGAGCGCTCAATCTTCTATTTGCAGGACATGTAGCCTGGTGACAAGGACAAAGTGGTACATGGTGAGAGTTAGGTTATTAGGAAGATTTAGACTTCACTACCGGAGCCGAATCTGTTGCTTAGATAAATAGGAAAGCTGAACCGCTGTATGTGTCGGCACATTTATCATCCCATGGCATCACAATGCTAAGTGATATGAAAATATGACTAATTTCCCGGTGGTGACAAGACAATTTATGTCATTCCGTAGCTTCAAGAGCTTTGTAATTTAGGCCAGTCTTTGGATTGAAATTGTTCATTATCAGCTGCTTATAATTACGCGGAGATTGTTTTGATCTTCTTTACTTGTGATTAAAGAGTTTCATTTTATCTGAGCCGTCAGCACCAGACCAGTTTGTCTTTTATGCAGAGGGCATGATGATGGTGCCATAAATTCATGGACCTGTGAAGAATGTAATGTAGCATCGTTTTCTTCCCCTGAAAAAATAAAAACTAACAAAGCTTCAGCTCATGAATTTGATATGATTTAATTTCAGGGCAGGGCTTACACTACCTGACTTTTGGTGGATTTTCTATGCACACAGAATGATCAGTCATAGATTGTTCAGTGTCCATAGCCTACCAATGTTTTCGACACAGATCCTATTTAAACAGGGTGATGTACTGCTTAAATAATTTCACCCTACAAATGAGCATTTTTCTCTTTCGATTGGTGATTGGCAGCCTGTTTACAATCCTCGACTATCTAAAAAAGGGCATTAGCCAGTGTAAGTAGCCATTGAAAATTCAGTTTAAGACGGCTATCACAAATCGCTGTGAAATGTCCAAGTGCGGGCCAATTTTTTTAGTGGACAGAACTCAGACCTATAAAGTAGAATGGATGTATTCACATCTCTGATAAAATCACAGAACCGAGAGAACGGACTGATGGTAGAACCCGGAGCTGCACATGGAGCATGTCACGTACGCAAATTGTGGACATGACTGGCCCAAACTTTAGTATGGCGGTTCAAACCCGGCTTAGGGCTGCATTCGTTCATCTGTGTGAGCATGTGCAAATGCCAGGTTCACTGGCGCAAGTCTCATCCACAAATTGCAGACGTGGCATGTACCATGGCAGCTCTGTCTACTTGTCTCCATATAGCGGATGAGTACTGGGGCTGATTATTTTTTCAGGAGTCATCCTAGTTGCTTCTGGGTTTTATTTTCATCCTTTTTTTAACTGAAACAGGTAGATCGTCTAAACTTTTGGCTATCCATTGACTCTTACCAACGGATCAGTTAAAAAAGGATCAAATTTAAAAGTACAAAGTACGACTTCACCATTTCATCAGTTTTTTTAGATTCCCACAGATCTTAATGGCTGATCCACAAAACAAATTAGAATAGGACATGCTCTATATCTCATGAACTGGAGACATGGACACATTTTTAAAACTGATATGTTTACGGATCAATGTAACTCTATGTATCTGTGCGCTGTCCAACATGGCCGTGTCGGACGTGTGCTGTCCGAGTAAAAATCGGAGAGGAGACTGATCAATGTTATTCAATTGAGCTGTTTAGATGACAGTTTTTTCTCCTGAACCAAGAATCTGTGTAGAAGAAAAATCATAGTGTGCCCTATTTTCTTCCATATATCAAATGATCAAAAGAGACTTTCCCATTCAAGACTTTGGTTGCGAAAAACAAATTGGATCTCATATAGCACATTTGTACAGCATCTGATTGTTATGGATACATGGTCATTGGTCATCATTAATCTAGCAAACTGTATTTGATCAAGTCCATTTTAAAATGTTGACGTATAAATACGGATTCCACACAGACATAAAACACAGACGCGTGGATAACACTATGGATGAAAATCATACACGTTTTCTAAATGAAAATTAGCCTATTTTTTTCACTCGTATGACCTTGACTTTTAAAGAGGTTTTTTCCATGATCAAAGTACATTTTAATGAATAGGGATTGCAATAATGATAAGTTCCACAAATGGATGTGTTAAAAAATGTTCATGTGCTCACATAATCTTAAAAATGTGCCCAGGTTCGGACTGGCCCACAGCAGAACAGGAGAAACCTCCGGTGGGCCCCGGTGCAAGTGTGGGCCACCACCTTCGTATATGAGCTGTACTTTGGCAATATACTTGAATCACTATTTACAGACAGAGGCAGCATCTTATTCATTTAACAATCTACCCAGTTTATTGCTATAGGAATTTGTAAATGAGAATAAAGTCATATTTGCCTGTAGCTAAAAAGTGCGGCCCTGGAGTTGATGCTACTGGTGGGCCCTTTGCACCCCAGTCCGACACTGAGTGTGCCTCCGCTACGTATTATGTTATTTGTTGTGTCCGACCATGCAGTGCCTTAGACAGGTGCAGAAGTCTCATTGAGAGTTTCAGAAATCGCTTGCAGTGATTGCGTCAAAAGATTGTGCAACAAAATATTAAGTTAATGGTTAGAGTTGAGCGACTTTTGGTTTTTTAGGGTCGCGTTTCGTTTCGTGAAACCCGACTTTTCCAAAAGTCGGGTCGAGCAAGATCGTCCGATTATAGGGAAAAGTCGGGGTCGTCCCGAAACACGAAACCCAATGTAAGTCAATGGGGAATAAAAGTCGGCAGTGAGAGGAGGACAGGAAACACACCTACAGTGCCCATTTGAATGCCAAAAGCATCAATTCTTCTTTCTTAAGCTTGTCAACCTTAATTAACTTCATAATACAAGTTACGCACTGAAAAATGGGGGTTATTTGGCTACAAACTGTGGGGGGGGGGAGGGCTGGCTCCAGGTTTTCATGTGCCCTGGGCGAAAGAGCGCCCCTTTAACACATACCACAACTCATCATGCTCCGATACGGCAGAGAAATAGCGGTATAGTCCAATGAAAAATACCTCACTTTTTACATCTCATGACGAGGCCCATCTATTTCTCCATACAGAATCATTGGTCCCATATAATGTTTGAAACAGTATATGATGAGCTCCACATAATGCTACAGTATATGTTGGTCCCCATGGATGAAGCTCCACTGTCTTATGGGCCCAAATAATGCTCCAAACATAATGGGCCCCATTTCTAATGCTCTAGTGTATAATGGGCCCTGTAAATGCTGCTCCAGTGTCTGATGTCCACCTTTGGAATGTTCCAGTGTATGGTGGGCCCCATCTATCATTCTCCAGAGTATAGTGCACCCCAAAAATTGCTGTCCCAACATTGAAAACAATCAAATAAGTCTCCTCGCTAGGGAATCCCTGTACTTATCTGGACAGGTGCTGTAGCTTGCTTAACAGCTCGCCAGCCGTTCTCACGCCCAGTATGGATTACACGTGATTGCACAAAGGTTAGAAAGGGTACCGTATCCCAGGATAACATGTATGGATAGCGTACACATTCAAAATATATGTCTCAGGAGGCAGGCTCAGACGGTGTTAGGCCCAGTATGGATTGCACGTGATTGCACAAAGGTTAGAAAGGGTACCGTATCCCTGGATAACATGTATGGATAGCGTACACATTCAAAATATATGTCTCAGGAGGCAGGCTCAGACGGTGTTAGGCCCAGTATGGATTGCACGTGATTGCACAAAGGTTAGAAAGGGTACCGTATCCCCGGATAACATGTATGGATAGTGTACACATTCAAAATATATGTCTCAGGAGGCAGGCTCAGACGGTGTTAGGCCCAGTATGGATTGCACGTGATTGCACAAAGGTTAGAAAGGGTACCGTATCCCCGGATAACATGTATGGATAGCGTACACATTCAAAATATATGTCTCAGGAGGCAGGCTCAGACGGTGTTAGGCCCAGTATGGATTGCACGTGATTGCACAAAGGTTAGAAAGGGTACCGTATCCCCGGATAACATGTATGGATAGCGTACACATTCAAAATATATGTCTCAGGAGGCAGGCTCAGACGGTGTTAGGCCCAGTATGGATTGCACGTGATTGCACAAAGGTTAGAAAGGGTACCGTATCCCTGGATAACATGTATGGATAGCGTACACATTCAAAATATATGTCTCAGGAGGCAGGCTCAGACGGTGTTAGGCCCAGTATGGATTGCACAAAGGTTAGAAAGGGTACCGTATCCCCGGATAACATGTATGGATAGCGTACACATTCAAAATATATGTCTCAGGAGGCAGGCTCAGACGGTGTTAGGCCCAGTATGGATTGCACGTGATTGCACAAAGGTTAGAAAGGGTACCGTATCCCTGGATAACATGTATGGATAGCGTACACATTCAAAATATATGTCTATACAGCATGAGGCAGGCTCAGACGGTGTTAGGCCCAGTATGGATTGCACGTGATTGCACAAAGGTTAGAAAGGGTACCGTATCCCCGGATAACATGTATGGATAGTGTACACATTCAAAATATATGTCTATACAGCATGAGGCAGGCTCAGACGGTGTTAGGCCCAGTATGGATTGCACAAAGGTTAGAAAGGGTACCGTATCCCTGGATAACATGTATGGATAGCGTACACATTCAAAATATATGTCTCAGGAGGCAGGCTCAGATGGTGTTAGGCCCAGTATGGATTGCACGTGATTGCACAAAGGTTAGAAAGGGTACCGTATCCCTGGATAACATGTATGGATAGCGTACACATTCAAAATATATGTCTATACAGCATGAGGCAGGCTCAGACGGTGTTAGGCCCAGTATGGATTGCACGTGATTGCACAAAGGTTAGAAAGGGTACCGTATCCCTGGATAACATGTATGGATAGCGTACACATTCAAAATATATGTCTATACAGCATGAGGCAGGCTCAGACGGTGTTAGGCCCAGTATGGATTGCACGTGATTGCACAAAGGTTAGAAAGGGTACCGTATCCCCGGATAACATGTATGGATAGCGTACACATTCAAAATATATGTCTATACAGCATGAGGCAGGCTCAGACGGTGTTAGGCCCAGTATGGATTGCATGTGATTGCACAAAGGTTAGAAAGGGTACCGTATCCCTGGATAACATGTATGGATAGCGTACACATTCAAATATATGTCTCAGGAGGCAGGCTCAGATGGTGTTAGGCCCAGTATGGATTGCACGTGATTGCACAAAGGTTAGAAAGGGTACCGTATCCCTGGATAACATGTATGGATAGCGTACACATTCAAAATATATGTCTCAGGAGGCAGGCTCAGACGGTGTCAGGCACAGTATGGATTTGACGGCCCAGATTACACAGCGGAGGAGCAGGGAGAGGTAAAGATTGCAAATGCTGGGGCCCTGCCCAAGCAAGGGGGGCCCACTCGTGGTCGTCGGTAATGGCACTGGGCCCCTCATAGCACAGCGGTGTGTCTGATGGCGGGTGTGCACCACCACCGTCAGAGACACTTGATTGCACTATGAGGGACCCTGTGCCAGTGCCCGCGCCCAAGAGTCGGCCTACCCACCTGTCCAGGGCAACGGCACTCGCACGGTGTCGTGCGGTAGGTGGTGACCCCGGCCATGGGGGGGGAGGCAGCACAGTTAGGGAGTTTTAGAAAGTGGCATATGTTGATGTTGGACATTCAGCTGATGCAAAAGGCGAAATAGGTGAAGTACCAGGAAGAGGTGGACCAAAGCAAGCCATTTTTCTGTTACCCTATGTGTCATCAGGGGAAGGTGGGACAAAATCCTTGGAAACCCATGCGTGGTTCATTTTAATGAAGGTTAGATCATCCACATTTTGGGTTGACAGACGGGTCCTTTTTTCTGTCAGGATTGATCCAGCTGTACTGAAGACTCTTTCCGATAGCACACTTGCAGCTGGGCAAGCGAGCTCCTGTAAGGCATATTGGGCCAATTCAGGCCAGGTGTCCAGTTTAGCGACCCAATAGTCAAAGGGGAATGACCTGTGTGGGAGAACATCGATATGGCAGGAAAAGTAGTTTGTAACCATAGTTGACAACTGCTGTCTCCTGTCACTTTCCATCGATGCAGTATTACCAGTTGTGTGAGTGGTATTTGAAAAATCAGTCCACAACATTGTCATGAAACCCCTGTCTCCAACGCCACTTCTGCTGTGTGCACCACGAACACCTCTGCCAAGCTGCCCCCGGCCCGTACGGCTCGTGTGAGAACCATCACCGCTGCTGTGTGCTGGGAATGCCTCAAGCAACCGATTTACCAGAGTTGTTTGTTTATTAGCCAATATTAGGTCAAGGTTCTCCTGTGGCATGATGTTTTGTAATTTGCCTTTATAGCGTGGATCCAGGATGCTGGCCAACCAGTAGTCGTCATCGTTCATCATTTTGGCAATGCGGGGGTCCCTTTTTAGGATCCGCAAGGCATAATCTGACATGTGGGCCAATGTTCCCGGTGTCAATGATGCACTGCGAGTGCTGGGTGGAGGAGCACTTTCTGGCAAATCCACATCCCTCCAGTCACACACAAACCCTGTACCAGACCTTGCCACGCCAACATTTTCACTTGCCCCACGAGATGCATCCTCCTCCCCTAAGTAATCATCCCCATCATCATCCTCCTCCTCCTCTTCTTCCTCCACCTCTTCCAGGAGAGGTCCCTGAGCAGACAATGGCTGAATGTCATCAAGGATTCCCTCCTCCTCTTCCTCCTCATCAACATTGGCTGCAGACACCTGCTCCTTAAGGTGCGTCAAAGTTTGCATGAGCAGACGCATAAGTGGGATGCTCATGCTTAGGATGGCGTCGTCTGCGCTTACCAGCCGTGTGCATTCCTCAAAACACTGAAGGACTTTACAAAGGTCTTTCAGCTTCGACCACTGCACACCTGTCAACTCCATGTCTGCTCTCAAAGTGCCTGGCCGTGTATCCTCCCACAAATGCATTATGGCCTGCCTCTGCTCGCACAGCCGCTCCACCATGTGCAGGATGGAGTTCCACCTTGTTGCAATGTCGATAATGAGGCGGTGGTTGGGAAGGTGGAGCAATCGCTGCAGCTTCTGCATACGAACGGAGTGTACAGGCGACCGGCGGATGTGCGCGCACAGTCTTCGCACCTTCTGGAGCAGGGCTGTTAACTCCGGATAATTTTTGAGGAAGCACTGCACCACCAGGTTCAAGGTGTGAGCCAAGCAAGGTATGTGGCTGAGTTTTGAAAGGGCTATGGCTGCCACAAAATTACGGCCGTTATCACTAACTACCTTGCCTGCCTCAAGATGTACACTGCCCAGCCATGACTCAGTTTGTCGCTTCAAGTACTCGGCCAGCACCTCGGCGGTGTGTCTGTCGCCCAAACACATCATCTGCAACACAGCCTGCTGACGCTTTCCACTAGCTGCTCGATAGGGGGACACATCGTGTGCAACAGTGGCAGCTGCAGATGGAGTGCTCGTACGACTGCGCTCTATGGACGAGCTTTCGCTTCTGGAGGAGGAGGGTCGAACGCCTACAGCCAACTGTTTCCTATACCGTGGGCTAGGCAGCACTGTCCCACCACCGCTGTCCCCTGTGGACCCTGCATCCACCACATTAACCCAGTGCGCAGTGATGGACACGTAACGGCCCTGGCCATGCCGACTGGACCATGCATCAGTTGTGAGGTGCACCTTTCCGCTCACTGACTGCTTGAGTGCATGGACAATGCGGTCTTTCACATGATGGTGGAGGGCTGGGATGGCTTTGCGAGAGAAGAAGTGGCGACTGGGTAGGTCATAGCGTGGTACTGCATAGGCCATGAGTTCGCGGAAAGCTGTGCTTTCCACCAACCGAAAGGGCATCATCTCAAACGAGATTAGTTTGGCAATGTGGGCGTTCAAACCCAGTGTGCGCGGATGAGAGACTGAGTACTTTCTTGACCTACTCATAGTGTCTGGGAGGGTGAGCTGGACTTGAGAGCTGCATATGGTGGAAGTAACGGTGGACAGGGCGGACTGAGAGAGGGTTGATGATGGTGATGGAGTTGGTGTTCTTTCTGATGGCCTAGAATCAGTCTTTCGTTGATATAACAGTGGGATTCCCTGACTGCTGTGGTCTTGCAACGACACCTCAACATTTGCTGCTGTGCTAACCGGTGGGCTTACAGTGGGGGAAACAATGTAGCGTTGCTGACTACCTTCGTTGTGATCAGTTGCACATGTGGCACTTGAGGTTTGGTGTTGTGTCCACGCTTGCAAGTGCATGCTGGTTAAATGTCTAAGCATGCAACTGGTATTCAAATTTTTCAGATTTTTCCCTCGGCTAAAGGTCTTTGCGCACTTCTTACAGATAACCTTGGCCTGATCATGAGGATTTTGTTCAAAAAAGTGCCACACTGCACTCTTCCTACTTTGGCAGACATTTTGCGGCCTAGCACGCTGTGATCTTTTGACCCTCTGGACAAGCTGTCCAGCAACTCTTTTGATGATTGGAACCTGTCTTTGGAGTGCTCCGGGCCTGCCAGATAACAGCTGTTGCGATGTCGATGTCTGCTGTGGATGCTCCTCATCTGAGCTATTGGAAGCAGCACCCTCTTCCCCCAATGGATGCCAATCTGGGTCAACAACTGGGTCATCCATCACCTCCTCTTCTATGTCATGTGCACCTTCCTCTGTGTCACCGTGTATGGTGGTATAGTGTGCGGGAAGGGGCACCTGAGTCTCATCAGGGTCAGAATCTGGCTCTGTACACTGCGAGGACAATGTAGTGCTCTGAGTGAATGTACCAGCAGAATCATCCATCAGCGGCTGTGCATCAGTGCACTCCATGTCAGATTCATCTTGGCCTGGGTAATTCACCATTTGACTTGATAATCCAGGCATGGTATGTGAAAACAGCTCCATGGAGTAATCAGTAGTATGGCCTGCGTCATCCTTCAATCTTGGTTGGGGTGAAGGACACAAGGAAAGGTGTGGTTCATGAACATGAGCCTCCAATGACGACTCAGTGCTTTTACTTTTTACAACTGAAGAAGAGGAGGCGATAGAGCTGGAGGCTGAGTCAGCAATGTAAGACAAAACTTTTTCCTGATGCTCTGGCTTTAAAAGCGGTTTGCCAACTCCTAGAAAACTAAGCGTTCGAGGCCTTATCTAGCCAGACGATGACGCAGGGTCAGCACCTCCTGCATTCGGTCCTATTTTGCTCTTGCCACTACCATCAGTCCACCACCAACACCATCATTACCAGCTGCCAACCCCCGCCCAATTCCACGGCCTCTTCCACCAGCCTTGCTCATTTTTGGTAGAAATGTAGACAAAATCCAACAAACTATATAGTAATGTAAAACAAGGTACAAGGTGTCTATATGACAGGGGAGATTTTGAATTTCTGCACACACTTTTGGACACTGGACACTTTTGGATTGTGTGAGGCCCACTGATATCTGAACGCTATGTGACAGGCTCGATGGCACTGCTGTGACAAAAGTGACTAGAGGATAAGGGAGATTTTGAATTTCTGCACACACTTGTGGACAGTGGACACTTTTGGATTGTGTGAGGCCCACTGATATCTGAGCGCTATGTGACAGGCTCGATGGCACAGCTGTGACCAAAGTGACGAGAGGATAAGGGAGATTTTGAATTTCTGCACACACTTGTGGACAGTGGACACTTTTGGATTGTGTGAGGCCCACTGATATCTGAGCGCTATGTGACAGGCTCAATGGCACTGCTGTGACAAAAGTGACTAGAGGATAAGGGAGATTTTGAATTTCTGCACACACTTTTGGACACTGGACACTTGTGGATTGTGTGAGGCCCACTGATATCTGAGCGCTATGTGACAGGCTCGATGGCACAGCTGTGACAAAAGTGACTAGAGGATAAGGGAGATTGGATTGCTTTTAAAAAAATCAGTTTGCGGAGCAGTGGGTAAACAGCAATGCCAGCCTGTCAGGAAGCCTTAGAAGGCAGCCCAACAACCAACACCACTGATACACCACTATATAGCCTCCCCTTGCACTGCACACACAGTGACTGGTGTGTTGTGCAGGCCAAATTGCTAGCAGCAGAAGCAGTTTTTTTTTCTTCTCAGCAGACAAAAAAAAAAAAATTGGGATTGCTTTTAAAAAAGCAGTTTGCGGAGCAGTGGGTAAACAGCAATGCCAGCCTGTCAGGAAGCCTTAAAAGGCAGCCCAACAACCAACACCACTGATACACCACTATATAGCCTCCCCTTGCACTGCACACACAGTGACTGGTGTGTTGTGCAGGCCAAATCTCTAGCAGCAGAAGCAGTTTTTTTGTCTTCTTCCCTGCCTAACGCTCTCCCTACAGAATCAGCAGCAACCTCTCCCTATACTAAGATCGGCAGAAGTAAGATGGCGGTCGGCGTGCACGCCCTTTTATACCCCCTGTGACGCCCACCAAAGCAAGCCAATCACTTGCATGCCCTTCTGAAAGATGGTGGTGACCCGTGCCTATGTCATCACGTTGCCCACAGTGTCCGTGGATCCTGATTGGCTGAAAAAGAGCGCAAAACAAACTTTTGAAACTCGACTTTGGCGCGTAAGTCGCCGACCTCGTGGCCGACCTCATCCTAGGGTCGGGTTTCGTTTCATGAAACCCGACTTCGCCAAAAGTCGGCGACTTTTGAATTTTTTCGACCCGTTTCGCTCAACTCTATTAATGGTACCATCATTTCTGTCCAGGCGATTAGTTTTAGTTTATTTATTTGTTTCATTTTACCAGAAAGGTTCTAATAGTTTAGCTATGAGTTTGTATGGTACTGTGTTTCGCTATAACTCCTTTTTTTTTAACTTGTGGCTTTTTTTTTTTTTTTCATTCTTCTACTTTTCTTTTGTTTCTGTACCAGGTTTTCACTGAAACATGTCAGAATAAAAAAGGACAGTATAAATTATCTATGCTTTTCCACTTAAAAACATAATTACCGTAGGATATAAGGATTTCTGAGACAATATTAATCTTTGAAGCAGGAAATATTAGTTATTAGAAAACGTAGTATTATTAGAATTAGTAGAATTATATTCTTGCTAATATAGGTATTAAAGAAAGAAAGTACAGTCATATGTAAAAGTTTGGGCACCCCTATTAATGTTAACCTTTTTTCTTTATAACAATTTTGGTTTTTGCAACAGCTATTTCAGTTTCATATATCTAATAACTGATGGACTCAGTTATATTTCTGGATTCAAATGAGGTTTATTGTACTAACAGAAAATGTGCAATCTGCATTTAAACAAAATTTGACCGGTGCAAAAGTATGGGCACCCTTATCATTTTCTTGATTTGAACACTCCTAACTACTTTTTACTGACTTCCTGAAGAACTAAATTGGTTTTGTAACCTCATTGAGCTTTGAACTTCATAGCCAGGTGTATCAAATCATGAGAAAAGGTATTTAAGGTGGCCACTTGCAAGTAGTTCTCCTATTTGATTCTCCTATGAAGAGTGGCATCATGGGCTCCTCAAAACAACTCTCAAATGATCTGAAAACAAAGATTATTCAACATAGCTTTTCAGGGGGAAGGATACAAAAAGTTGTCTCATAGATTTAACCTGTCAGTTTCCACTGTGAGGAACATAGTAAGGAAATGGAAGAACACAGGTACAGTTCTTGTTAAGCCCAGAAGTGGCAGGCCAAGAAAAATATCAGAAAAGCAGAGAAGAAGAATGGTGAGAACAGTCAAGGACAATCCACAGACCACCTCCAAAGACCTGCAGCATCATCTTGCTGCAGATGGTGTCACTGTGCATCGGTCAACAATACAGTGCACTTTGCACAAGGAGAAGCTGTATGGGAGAGTGATGCGAAAGAAGCCGTTTCTGCAAGCACGTCACAAACAGAGTCGCCTGAGGTATGCAAAAGCACATTGGGACAAGCCAGTTACATTTTGGAAGAAGGTCCTGTGGACTGATGAAACAAAGATTGAGTTGTTTGGTCATACAAAAAAGCGTTATGCATGCGCTGTATTGTTGACCGATGCACAGTGACACCATCTGCAGCAAGATGATGCTGCAGGTCTTTGGAGGTGGTCTGTGGATTGTCCTTGACTGTTCTCACCATTCTTCTTCTCTGCCTTTCGGATATTTTTCTTGGCCTGCCACTTCTGGGCTTAACAAGAACTGTACCTGTGTTCTTCCATTTCCTTACTATGATTCTCACAGTGGAAACTGACAGGTTAAATCTCTGAGACAACTTTTTGTATCCTTCCCCTGAAAAGCTATGTTGAATAATCTTTGTTTTCAGATCATTTGGGAGTTGTTTTGAGGAGCCCATGATGCCACTCTTCATAGGAGAATCAAATAGGAGAACTACTTGCAAGTGGCCACTTTAAAAACCTTTTCTCATGATTTGATACACCTGGCTATGAAGTTCAAAGCTCAATGAGGTTACAAAACCAATTTAGTTCTTCAGGAAGTCAGTAAAAAGTAGTTAGGAGTGTTCAAATCAAGAAAATGATAAGGGTGCCCATACTTTTGCACCGGTCAAATTTTGTTTAAATGCAGATTGCACATTTTCTGTTAGCACAATAAACCTCATTTGAATCCAGAAATATAACTGAGTCCATCAGTTATTAGATATATGAAACTGAAATACCTGTTGCAAAAACCAAAATTGTTATAAAGAAAAAAGGTTAACATTAATAGGGGTGCCCAAACTTTTACATATGACTGTATATGTGGATACCTGCAGCGTTATGGAAAAAAAGGATCCTTTTCAGTAATAGTGTAAAGGTTACGTGAAGAATAATATCTGGACTTGTACTGTAAGAAATGTAATATAGTGGTAAGGGAATTAGCAAAGAGGAAACTGTGAAGTTAGATTGTCATCAAGAGTACACGGTGCGATTATTACACAGTGCGCTGAATATTGTATAGCAGAAATACGGTGTGAAAGGTAGATGGCAGCGATGATACAGTTCACAGCCCTAAAGCGTCAGAGCTCGTCCTTAGGGGCTTGGTATTCCCTGCAGTCCACATGTTACATGAATATGAATGCGTTACCCCTTAGACGCGCTGTCCTCCACTTTTGCTATGCTCTGGAGCCTTTCTGGAGCTTTACGTTTACCTAAATAATTAGATAAGTCCAAAAACATAATAAATAATAATAAATAAATATATATATATTATACAAAAAAAACCTGATCAGCATCTCCTAAGTGTGAATAGGTGCAAGCTGTAGGGATTGGAAAGTATGTATAAAAAAGCACAGCAGCACTCTGTGAATGCCAAGACATATTTCTGACTGCATTGTCCCTCAGCAAGGTGTACTTACAAAAAAAGTGAAGGCTCTTAGCGCATAAATTGGCCAATTCATGTGTGCCCATCAACCACGGCAAGGTGACACTTTGTAGATGGGCTCTATCATAACCCTTCCCTATTCTAATGTACATGCCACTTTCAGGCTAAAAATCCTACAATAATGGACAAACATGTCTCTCCTGGGCTGCAAGCCTACCATCTGAATGGTCAAATAGAATTGGTTGAACACCTGCAGATCAATGGGAGGAGTGTAGTGTCCGAGCAGAGGGAGCCACACCCTCCAAATTAGCTATACAAAAAAACTTGACCATCACTTCCTAAGTGTGAGTAGGTGCAAGTTGTAGTGACTGCAAAACATAGCCAACAATGATTTCCTGAAGTGTCTCCTGTTACCAAAACTCTGCCGGCACATATTAGATGCCTTCTGCATATTCCCTCTTGGCATTCTGCACACACTGGTTAAAAATAGTAGAAAAAATAATAGAATAAAAAAACGAACTCACCCTCCAAGGGTCCAGCTCCTTGTCACAGCTGCATGAGCCGTTGAGTCCAGGAACTGGTGGCAGTGCTGTTGACAAGACCGCAGCAACGTCTGAAACACAGATCTAGACCTGGGGAGGGTGAGTGCTCTCTATATATATTATTATTAACACAGGCACACCAATGATGTGCAGATTACTGACAGTGAAAAATCCCTTTAACTGTTCGGCACCACCCACACACACTTGATTGACATCTGCTCAGCACCACTAGGTCACTGTGATTGCAGGTCTGCAATAAGATCTATGAAGCTCATGGTGGTGGCACTACGCAGAGAGGGCCATCCCCTACAGCAGAAGAAACAATGGTGGTGGTCTTTTTGCTACAGGAGGATATTTCCATGTGACAGCAGCTTTCTAGCACCTGTACGTTGCATGGACGGAATGTGATAGATCTTTGAGGAATACTTCTGCATCAGATTGGCAAATCAAAAGTTTGGAAAATAAGTTTGAGCTGTTGCTATATTGTAGTGAGAGGTTAATAATGGAACTGCCATGACCACAGACCATGCAACAGATAAGGGAGAAGCAAAGCAATTGTGCCTCTAATTCCCTTTACTTATTCATTTAGCTACATATGTTTGGACTAATTAGAAACCATATGCCACTCATTACCGATTTGGAACCTTACCATATGTATCCTGCTTTCGAGAAAAACTTAAAAAGCCAAGTGTCCAATCGCTCCAGTTTAAATTGCTTTTGTGGTCTGAGACCAGATTGAAATGTACATTGTGTACAGCCACCGATTCCCTCAGCAAAACAGAACATATTCCGATGTATAACACTTAAACCCTTAATGACTGGATAATTTCCAATTTTTTGCGCTTTCCTTTTTTTTCCTTTACTTCTTCCCAGAAACATAACTTTTTTTTTAATTATTTTTTCACCAATCTAGCTGTATTAAGGCTTTGTTTTGCTCTATTCTTTGTCCCCATTGAATTTATCATATAGTGTACCACCAAGCAGAAAAATAAAATCTAAGTGCAGTGAAATGGTAAAATTGCAATTCCACCACAGTTTTTTTGTGTTTTGTTTTTACAATGATCATTTTGCAGTAAAAAAAAGCCTGTCATCCTTATTTTACAGGTCAGGAAGATTCTGATGATACCAAACTTGAGTATATTTTTAAGGAGGTGGGAGAAAAAAAGGAAATTAGTTGAAAAAAAAATAAAATTTTGCTTTGTGACGCTATTTTTGAGATGCATAACTCTTTCATTTTTCCATAGACCCGTGTGATGACTTGTATTTTGCCTGGTTAGCTGACGTTTTATTGATATTGTTTGGCAGTACATGGGATATTTTGATCTTACTTTTTTAGATTTTTTTGGAGATGAGGTCATTGAAGAAATGCAATTCTGGTGTTTCTATTTTTTTTGTCTTCTACAGAGTTTATAGTGCAGGTTTATTTAACGTATTTTATATTTTGACATATCACACTGTAATTTATGGATGTGGTGATACAAAATTTTCTTACGTTTATTCATTTTATTAACTTTATTTTTTAGTCTTCTGTTTCTATGTACTGCTCTGATACCGTGTTGAAGTATATAGCTAAAATGGCGTTTTTCTGTTAAGCTCAGCAACAGGTTGTGCGTCATAGGAGAACTAAGGGTACCGTTACACGTAGCGATGCACCAGCGATCCCGACAACGATATGGATCGCTGGTGCATCGTTAAGTGGTCGCTAGTGAGCTGCCACACAGGCAGATCTCACCAGCGACATAGCAGCGGTCGGGGGTCGCTACTTACCTGTCAGACGCGGCGATCCTGACGTCCTCCCGCCCGCGTCCACGCGTCGCTTGTCGGCGCAGCACAGGAAGCCCAGCAGGAATCGGCCGACGAGAAATGGGCCCAGGCCGTTCTCGCGCGATCAGCGATCATCGCGGGGGAGCCGGTCGGAGGTAAGTGTCACATGTAGCGATATCGCTAGCAATATCACTGCTACGTCAGAAACCAGTGACGTTACAGCTACGTGTAACGGGCCCTTAAGAAGACAGTCATAGTGGCATGCAGCAGGCGTGCGTAGGTATCCAACAACATTGAATGCTGCTGTCACATGTTGACAGCGCATTGAAATGGTTTAATAGCAATGATCAGAGCTTGCTCCGGTCACTGCCGTTAAGCTACAGTCACATGTCAGTATTTTGGTCAGTATTTCAAATCAGTATTTGTAAGCCAAAACAGCAAAGGAACAATCATAGGAAAAGTATAACAGAAACATGTCACCTCTTCTGTATTTTTCACCCACTCCTGGTTTTGGCTTACAAATACTGAGGTAAAATACTGACCAATTACTGAACGTGTGAACGTGGCCTTATAAGTAGATGTAAGGTGTGAGCACGTCGGGAAGGGGATAAAAAGTGTTCATTACATTATTCGCTATATATATACAGCGGGTGAAATTTTGTCACATTGCCATTTATCTGCCAATATTTGGTGCCTATAATGGGGCCTCTTCATATTGAGGATTAGTGCAGATATGCACAGTAATGCAGTTTTCATGCAGTGTCGGTGTGCTAATAGAATGCAACAGCTCAGCGCTTAGTGTTTGACCACCTTATCACAGCTGCGCCATGTGAACACAACCTCTATATATATATATATATATATATATATATATATATATATATATATATATATATGAATAATCAGTTTAACGCCTTTAAATTCTTTTCTTTCATTGAGTTCATTTCGTTCTCGTGTTTGGAAATGTGACAGTGTTGACTTCTTCCTGTGTAGAAATGTATGCCTGTACATTATACATTTTCCCTGGATGGTCTATTGTGTGCCCCACATTTTTGTTAGCCGAGATGCCAAATTGATCTTAACCCAGATTCCTGACTATGATTAATTTCCTGTTCTCATCCTCTGCGGACCTTCTCATTCTTATAAACTCTATCCTCTGGCATAATAAAATGAGCAAGTGAGCTATAGATACGGTAGTTCTACAACAGGAAGAACAGCTGTGGGGCACCTCCAGGTATCATCCTTACAGAGCGAGTAGCACTGACATTGTGACAGAGATTAGAAATGCTATAACAGCTAATTTTGTTAATAATAACGTACTTTTAACCCAAGGACAAGGTCAAGCAATGTCTTAAAGTGGCTCTCCAATAAAAAGTAGAAAATACTTTGCCTGAGGGATAAGCACCCACCTTACCTTTTTGGGACCTGTATGAAGACTCCCATGTGTCTGTGAAGCAGGGGCATAACGATCGCGGTCAAGCCCTCGGCTCCTGCGGGAGAGGGGCCCGCTGACACCTACTTCAGCTGGATGTGCGTTCAAGGACGTATATATCTAGCTAAAGTGTGTTTCAACACAGGGACCCGCTGGCTCACTGCACTGCAATACATGTCAACGGCCAATCAGAGGCCGGCAGCTTCCATCATGGTGCCCAGAAGTGGCATTGCATTATGTCATACATAGCTATAGCAGGCACAGCAATCTAAGCTGCCAGCATTTGCACCGACTACATAAGAGGATGCCACACGTCATGGGAGCAGAGGAAGATGAGAAAAATGTTTTATGAGGCTTTTGGGGTTATTTTTTTTTTCATGCAGAGCCTGAACGCGAGACATACATACCAGAAAGAGGCCCAGAATGGAGGACATATATACCAGGACAAGGGCCAAGATGGGAGACATTACTATATAGTGAAGAATAGGTGGGCAAACACATATGTCTTTACAGGATTTAGAATGCTACAAAGGCCCATGCATCTGATTAACATGCAGGGGGGAGGCCAGGTCCAAATTTTGCATCGGGGGTCATAAAACTATAGTTACACCACTGCTGTGGAGTACCTAAGACAAAAACAATATAATTTTGGGGCTTTGTGGTTTTTTCACTGAAAAATAGAGTTTGTAACTTGTCATCAATGCATCCCTCTATGAGTCCATCAACTTTCCAATGAAAACACTCATGAAATTGCCATTATTTACTGAATCCACCTCAATTGATTTTCCACTGACTAGATTATGAATGTACTTAACTTCTACATTTGTCTTCAAATATTTTTTTCTATGCATACCACTACCTTTTTTTCTGTCTTTTAATATTTCTACCACAGTTGCATTTTCGGGCCTTGGATTCACCTCTTTCTACCTGGCAGGGAAATTACATTGTTTTACAGAATTAGGACAAGGGAAGAGCTGGCGCCTCTGTGCCACAATTCTGCCTCTGTATTGTGCTATGATGATCGCACTTTCACGGATGTGTGATTACAAACATCACTGGCAAGGTAAGAACTTACAAAGTATGATGATGACATTCTACTTGAATTGTAACACAAGTTGAGGATCAAGAAAAGCACTTCTGAGCTGACACGAATTCTTCAGAAATCCATATAAATCTTTCAAGTTCTTTATTAAATGTACTACAAAAACTACGCGTTTCGAGGAGACAAACCGCACCTCTTCTTCAGGTTACAGTACAGAGTTGTAATCGGTCTATACAAATGATAGCTTTATATGCTGTGTGGACATGGCCCCCCGTCATAAGAAAAGGGCGTCAACCCACACATGTTGCACATAAAGATATTTGAGAAGAAAAACAAAAACAGGCAAAATAACATACAGTCATGGCCAAAAGTATTGACACCCCTGCAATTCTGTCAGATAATATTCAGTTTCTTCCTGAAAATGATTGCAAACACAAATTCTTTGGTATTATTATCTTCATTTAATTTGTCTTAAATGAAAAAACACAAAAGAGAATGAAGCAAAAAGCAAAACATTGATCATTTCACACAAAACTCCAAAAATAGGCCGGACAAAAGTATTGGCACCCTCAGCCTAATACTTGGTTGCACAACCTTTAGCCAAAATAACTGTGACCATCTGCTTCTGGTAACCATCAATGAGTTTCTTACAATGCTCTGCTCGAATTTTAGACCATTCTTCTTTGGCAAACTACTCCAGGTCCCTGATATTTGAAGGGTGCCTTCTCCAAACTGCCATTTTTAGATCTCTCCACAGGTGTACTATGGGATTCAGGTCTGGTCTCATTGCTGGCCACCTTAGAAGTCTCCAGTGCTTTCTCTCAAACCATTTTCTAGTGCTTTTTGAAGTGTGTTTTGGGTTATTTTCCTGCTGGAAGACCCATGACCTCTGAGGTAGACCCAGCTTTCTCACACTGGGCCCTAAATTATGCTGTAAAATTTGTTGGTAGACTTCTGACTTCATAATGCCATGCACACGGTCAAGCAGTCCAGTGCCAGAGGCAGCAAAGCAACCCCAAAACATCAGGGAACCTCCGCCATGTTTGACTGTAGGGACCGTGTACTTTTCTTTGAATGCCTCTTTTTTCTCCTGTAAACTCTATTGTTGATGCTTTTGCCCTAAAAGCTCTACTTTTGTCTCATCTGACCAGAGAACATTCTTCCAAAATGTTTTAGGCTTTTTCAGGTAAGTTTTGGCAAACTCCAGCCTGGCTTTTTTATGTCTCGGGGTAAGATGTGGAGTCTTCCTGGGTCTCCTACCATACAGTCCCTTTTCATTCAGATGCCGACGGATAGTACGGGTTGACACCGTTGTACCCTCGGACTGCAGGGCAGCTTGAACTTGTTTGGATGTTAGTGGAGGTTCTTTATCCAACATCCGCACAATCTTGCATTGAAATCTCTTGTCAATTTTTTCTTTTCTGGCCACATCTAGAGAGGTTAGCCACAGTGCCATGGGCTTTAAACTTCTTGATGACACTGTGCACGGTAGACACAGGAACATTCAGGTCTTTGGAGATGGACTTGTAGCCTTGATATTGCTCATGCTTCCTCACAATTTGGTTTCTCAAGTCCTCAGACAGTTCTTTGGTCTTCTTTCTTTTCTCCATGCTCAATGTGGTACACACAAGGACACAGGACAGAGGTTGAGTCAACTTTAATCCATGTCAACTGGCTGCAAGTGTGATTTAGTTATTGCCAACACCTGTTAGGTTCCACAGGTAAGTTACAGGTGCTGTTAATTACACAAATTAGAGAAGCATCACATGATTTTTCGAACAGTGCCAATACTTTTGTCCACCCTCTTTGTTATGTTTGGTGTGGAATTATATCCAATTTGGCTTTAGGACAATTCTTTTTGTGTTTTTTCATTTAAGACAAATTAAATGAAGATAATAATACCAAAGAATTTGTGTTTGCAATAATTTTCAGGAAGAAACGGAGTATTATCTGACAGAATTGCAGGGGTGTCAATACTTTTGGCCATGACTGTATATATCAAAAAACATATATTCCAGATAGTGATAGTATTGTGTATCCCATTCAGACAATCAATATGATAACATAGACTTCTATAATTAAATGAAAAGAAATATATAAAACACAAAAAAAGGAAACAAAAGAGGAAAAAGAACCAATTTCATCGTGGTGAGTTTAAGACAAATGTCTGACAATTTCACCACTGAGCCATCATAAGTGATCAGTTACCAGTGGTGAAAAGCAATAAAGAGTAATTACTCATATGATATAACTAGTGTAAATAAAGAGTGCAAAAAGTATCCTTTCACCAATAATAGTGATAAATAGGAACATATAAAAATAAAATGAAGCAATCGCTAAATAAAGAATAAGTATGAAATTTAAAAAAAAAAAAAATTCCCTTTTTCTTTTTTTTTTCCCTTTTCCCTTCCCTTTTCTCCTTTTTTTCTTTCCTCCATTTTTCCCTTCCCTTGCCACACTGGGAATTGTGGCAATATGCGCTTAGTTCTTTCATAGATCTGCTATGAGAATGGCAATATATACAAAAAAATCGGTCTTTTTTTCTGAAGAAGGCTCCCTGCCTTCATTCCTCTCCACTCTTATTTAGTAGCCGCTCTGCCCGTTCTTTTATCGGGACATAGCGGTATACACACTTGAACCCATTAGATATGGGTTCAGTGTATTGCATACTTCTAACTTACCAATTGGATTGTGTTGATGTAGGAGACTAGCTTGCCTTTTTTGGTGACTATTGCTCTCCACACTTATGTAGGGAACATACAGTGGTTACTGTCACCATGATAGCCCATCTTTTTGACTGAAAGGAGGGACTAATTATTCTCTCCCTAAATATATTATAAAGTATGGCGGCTTATAAATGGGGGGAAAGGAAAAGGGAAGGGGAAAAAGGGAGGAAAGAAAAAAAGGAGAAAAGGGAAGGGAAAAGGAGAATAAAAAAAAAAAAGGGAAATTTTTTTTTTATTATTTCATACTTATTCTTTATATAGCGATTGTTTCATTTTATTTTTATATGTTCCTATTTATCACTATTATTGGTGAAAGGATACTTTTTGCACTCTTTATTTGCACTAGTTATATCATATGAGTAATTACTCTTTATTACTTTTCACCACTGGTAACTGATCACTTATGATGGCTCAGTGGTGAAATTGTCAGACATTTGTCTTAAACTCACCACGATGAAATTGGTTCTTTTTCCTCTTTTGTTTCCTTTTTTTTGTGTTTTATATATTTCTTATATTTCTATTCATTTAATTATAGAAGTCTATGTTATCATATTTATTGTCTGAATGGGATACACAATACTATCACTATCTGGAATATATGTTTTTTGATATATATGTTATTTTGCTTGTTTTTGTTTTTCTTCTCAAATATCTTTATGTGCAACATGTGTGGGTTGACGCCCTTTTCTTACGACGGGGGCCATGTCCACACAGCATATAAAGCTATCATTTGTATAGACCGATTACAACTCTGTACTGTAACCTGAAGAAGAGGTGCGGTTTGTCTCCTCGAAATGCGTAGTTTTTGTAGTACATTTAATAAAGAACTTGAAAGATTTATATGGATTTCTGAAGAATTTGTGTCACTGTAGCAGCGCGGTTGCTCAGAAGTGCTTTTCTTGATCCTCAACTTGTGATTCTTAGTGGATATTTCCACCTGCACGAGCTCTGCAGCAGTTATACAACTGCAAAAAATGTTGTGAGTGGTTGTGTCTGAACACAACCCATAAAGGGTGAGTACTTCAGAGTACTTTTTTCATTTTCATTGATTTATACCAGGTGAAGCCCTATGTCTGCGCCCCCTCTCTTGTTTTTACTTGAATTGTAAGGCATTCCGTCCCTATCTGCAGAATGAATCGAATACATATCATAGAATGCCTTCTTTTAAGCAAACATATGACCATCACATTAATCAAACAGGCCCAGAAGCTGTGTCTGTGTGATTACCATGGGACTGTGGTGGTGACTGACAGCTAGGCTACTGCTGAAAAAGCCGGAGTGACAGGAAAAAACATTTGATTCTGGATGTTTAACTTTTTAGTTGTCATTGGCAATAGGGACTAGAGTCTCTAAGGGTACCATACAGGCTTCAAAACCTTCTATATCTACATACTTATGAGACTGAGCATAATTATGTAGTATTTTCAACTATTTTTTATTGCTGTAATTGTAACGTGGTGCATGTCCTCACATAATGACTGAGCAATATTGCAGAATCAGACTACACAGTTTGTTTGTAGTCTCTAAATATACATAGAAACACTTATGATCAAATGAATTCTATAAGTGTATTTTAGCCACTTGTACCACTTTTCAGAGTTTAGAAGATTTTAGCTTAGGAGTTTAAAGGGTTTGACCAGCAGAATATTTTTTTTTGTTTAAACCAGTCCGTGGTCTTTTTTTTTTAAACAAAAAAGAAAACTAAGTAATGCCCTCAGCAATGCCAAACAGCTTCATTTCTAATGCAGCTTACCCAAACCCCCTTGTCTATAGTCTGTGGTCACACTCAGCTGATAGCTGACTCCATTGACCAAAAATTCAAACTCATCCTCTTGTCATATAAATCCGTATGCCATAATGTTAATAGATTAATTTTGTATCTCCGTTTTTCCAGATGCCTTCGTAGGTGGTGTGATCGGTCTGATTTTGGCCTACATCTGTTACCGGCAACATTACCCAGAATTGACGCATTCTTCCTGCCACCGCCCCTCTATATGTCTTCGTCAAGTTACCACCCAAAAGAAAGAGGAACCAACACCTACTGAAAACAATGACAGCTTAATGCATGAAGGAATGACAGAGGGCCCCGTATGACCAGCGAGTGGTCTCATTTGACTTGAAGCCACACACAGCCTCATTTTGACAGGTTTCCTGTACTGTGTGTACAGTACCAGACATTGCATCTATGTGACCAGCAGTTCTACAATGAATGAAATGACAATGTCTATCCACATTACAGAGGTATAATATCATCTACGTCTCCATGCAGAATCTGTGCTACAGTTTTACGATGGTGCTGTGTATCCACATTTTGTAAGGTCCACCTCCTGATACCATCTGGCTCATTTTTGTGGTCTTCTTAGAAGATCATTTTACCAGCTTGTCATTGAAGGTTTGTGTTTTCTGTCTAAACACAGTGCAGGAATCTTTGATCCAACCGCTGAAGCACTTCTGCAGACTCATAAGATGTCCGGTACCATGCTCGTTCTCGGAGGTGCCGGCATTCCTGTAGCTTCATTGTACATGTCTGATGTCTACTGTTGTGTTGCTGTGTAACACAGGTTTTTCTAAATTTCAACATTGACATTTTGATGTTTTGCACTGATAAAAAAATGACATGATAGATATATTTAAATGTCCATGCATGTAGTTGATTTTGATGTCGTATGTAATTTTGGGATCGAGCCTAAGAATTCTTTGATGCATGTGAAGCTTCCTCGTAATCACTCATATCATATACTTGGAGTGCAATAATCACCTGTAGGTTGGTAATGGTAAGCTATTAATAATGGAGAAGGGTTTCACTCCTGCATGATATACAAAGCCACATACTAAAAGACTACCTATTACGAGTCTGGGTTGCCTTTTTTATTTAATGAAAGAATAAGCTGATGATTTTTCAAAATATAACCTATCTGCAAAAGTGGTATCAAGTGTTCCTTAATGCCTCAACCCTACATGACCTTGCTTTGAAAAAGCGAGATCTACATGGGTGTCATGAACGTTTGCTCTTTTAAATTAAGCCAACAATATTACAGACTTTACTAAGCGGTTACCGAAGGGTAACATGATTACAACAGTTACCATTTGGTAACCTCTTACTAAAGCATGTGCCAATTCTGGTTAAATGCAAACAGCGAGATCTCATGTCTCGATCTTTCGCAGTGAGGGGGAGTTTGGGAGATGCCACTGTACTTGCAGTTTTCCCACATCCTAGAAGTTTGGACAACATTTTAGCTTGAAAGTTGGGTCCTTTAGGGACTTTTGAGATTACTTTTGCTTATAGGCGATATTTTGAAAATAACAGTCTGGGACTGCCCTTTTTATTTCAGAAAAGAATAGCAGCGTCAGACTAAAGATAGGTAGTCTTTAAAGGAAGACTAAACCTAAAAAGGAACATTTAATTTAAAAAAGAAACTTACTGGTTTGAATATTTAAAGCATTTTCTGCATGATCCTGAAACAGTTAGTTAGAAATCCAAGTGGGAACAAACACGTTAAGTTCCCGCTAATCAATTCCATCTGAAAGAAACACTCCTCCTATTCCTCCCACCAGACTTTTTATCCTCTTAATATATTGAAGCATTACATTATATAGCACTGTTTACTTACAATTGCTCATTTTGCATTTCTACCCTGAAGCATTTCCTGAAGTCCCTCCATGGTCCCGTCACAATCTCCTCCCGAAGTTACCTAATTTCCGGTCAGCTTCCATCACGTCACTTACGGTGGAACATAAAGTAGATATGACAGGCTCAAACCCCAACTTAGGTGCTCTGGGAAAAAACAAGACTAAAGTATAGGAGTAACCCCGGCACACTAATAACATGAAAGTAAAGTCTTCTCAACGACAGTCTTTAATTGTTGTGATTTTATTGATTGTGAAAAAAAAGGGTGGTGTTACAATCCAAAAAAGGGTGGTGTTACAATCCAACGTTTCAGCTCTACATCTCGAGCTTTCATCAGGGATATGACTACAATATATACAATAAAAGAACAAAAATCAATAAATAAACTTTATAAAGTATTATAAAACCAAAAATCTAGTGATAGGTGATACATAAGGTGGGGACAGTGTCAAACATCCTTTGTGAAGGTGTGTATGGATCTATAATGATGTGAGGCCAGTGAGTATGTATTGTGGTGTGATACGGTGAACATGTGAGAGGTTGAAAAGAGGAATAGAGTGAAGGTGTAAGGAGTTGAAAAGCATGAATGTGTAGGTAGTGTTGAGAAAGGGCATTAGGGGACAGTGAAGTGGAGTGGGAATAAAGGTGAGGTCATCTAAGGAGGCAGTGTGTAAGGGGTGCTCTTGTAAATGTTAAGGCATAAGGTATAAATACCTAGATCCTTGGTTTTGAGGTGTGTGTATAAGTGGTATAGGTTTGCCTTTGTAATCCAGCTGCTGGAACGGTACCTATAGTAACCACTGAGAAAGGGTATAGGTTAAGGAATAGCAAGGTATATAGAAAGAAAAGATATAAAAGAAAGTTTTAGGGGTCACATACCGATGTGTAGGGTCAGCACGTGACTCCCGTCCTAAGGACAAAAAAGCAGGTCAATAAGCTGAGATGGAGAAAGGAAACCCAGTCTATGAAGACTGTAGGGCACCATTACCTTGTGTCCTAAATCTAGTCAGGTGTGGAGGAGGCCAGAAGTGCATGTGGCTTAGTGCAGTGATGTTAAATACTGTCAAGCACTTCCTGATTGGGTGGGGAAGGGGCGGGAATGGGGGGAAGGGCCATCGCCATCTTAGTGAGGTCAAAAATGTCTGAATGAATGTACTGAGCATGTGCAGGGCGGGGATAGAGAATGAGCATGTTTTGACTTGACAGGAAGAGATGGTGGCAGTCGCCATCTTGGTAAGGTCAAAAAATGTCAGAATGAATGTACTGAGCATGTGCAGGGCGGGGATAGAGAATGAACATGTTTTGACTTGACAGGAAGTGATGTTGGCAGTCGCCATCTTGGTGAGGTCAAAATTGTCAGAATGAATGTACTGAGCAGGTGCGAGCCATCCAGGAAGTGAAGTAAAAAAGGGAGGGTTGTGAGGAAATGTCACATGCATACAGGCGGCCATTTTAACGGTGGGACTGTGCTGAATTCATGCACGGTGATAATTTCAGTGCTGGTTGTGCCTATGATAGGCACAACCAGCACTGAAATTATCACCGTGCATGAATTCAGCACAGTCCCACCGTTAAAATGGCCGCCTGTATGCATGTGACATTTCCTCACAACCCTCCCTTTTTTACTTCACTTCCTGGATGGCTCGCACCTGCTCAGTACATTCATTCTGACAATTTTGACCTCACCAAGATGGCGACTGCCAACATCACTTCCTGTCAAGTCAAAACATGTTCATTCTCTATCCCCGCCCTGCACATGCTCAGTACATTCATTCTGACATTTTTTGACCTTACCAAGATGGCGACTGCCACCATCTCTTCCTGTCAAGTCAAAACATGCTCATTCTCTATCCCCGCCCTGCACATGCTCAGTACATTCATTCAGACATTTTTGACCTCACTAAGATGGCGATGGCCCTTCCCCCCATTCCCGCCCCTTCCCCACCCAATCAGGAAGTGCTTGACAGTATTTAACATCACTGCACTAAGCCACATGCACTTCTGGCCTCCTCCACACCTGACTAGATTTAGGACACAAGGTAATGGTGCCCTACAGTCTTCATAGACTGGGTTTCCTTTCTCCATCTCAGCTTATTGACCTGCTTTTTTGTCCTTAGGACGGGAGTCACGTGCTGACCCTACACATCGGTATGTGACCCCTAAAACTTTCTTTTATATCTTTTCTTTCTATATACCTTGCTATTCCTTAACCTATACCCTTTCTCAGTGGTTACTATAGGTACCGTTCCAGCAGCTGGATTACAAAGGCAAACCTATACCACTTATACACACACCTCAAAACCAAGGATCTAGGTATTTATACCTTATGCCTTAACATTTACAAGAGCACCCCTTACACACTGCCTCCTTAGATGACCTCACCTTTATTCCCACTCCACTTCACTGTCCCCTAATGCCCTTTCTCAACACTACCTACACATTCATGCTTTTCAACTCCTTACACCTTCACTCTATTCCTCTTTTCAACCTCTCACATGTTCACCGTATCACACCACAATACATACTCACTGGCCTCACATCATTATAGATCCATACACACCTTCACAAAGGATGTTTGACACTGTCCCCACCTTATGTATCACCTATCACTAGATTTTTGGTTTTATAATACTTTATAAAGTTTATTTATTGATTTTTGTTCTTTTATTGTATATATTGTAGTCATATCCCTGATGAAAGCTCGAGATGTAGAGCTGAAACGTTGGATTGTAACACCACCCTTTTTTGGATTGTAACACCACCCTTTTTTTTCACAATCAATAAAATCACAACAATTAAAGACTGTCGTTGAGAAGACTTTACTTTCATGTTATTAGTGTGCCGGGGTTACTCCTATACTTACGGTGGAACGTCACGTGCGAGTTTTAACGTGCTACTCGGGGCTCCGCTGTGTACTCCTGTGTCCGCTGGAAAAGTAACCTCCCAGCCGGGGCAGTGGGGCAGACTGAAAATCGGGACTGTCCTGCTGGATCCGGGACGGTTGGGAGGTGTGAATGCTCCCCACCATACACCTTGTACATGCATGGCTCCGCACACCTCATACATACACGGTCCCGCTTTGTATGCCTTGTACACACGGCTCCTCTCCGTACACCTCATACACACACGGCTCCGCGCCATGCACCTCGTACACATCTCCGCTCCGTACACCTCGTACACACGTGGCTCCGCTCCATAGACATCTCTGCTCTGTTGTGAACACTTTTGACCTGACTTCTGAGTTTGGGCTCCCTCTGGTGGTTGCTGCGGGTAATGGAGCTGGTCGGGTTGAAAGAAGTCAATCACCTGAAGAGGATGATTGGAGGTCAGGTGTTACAGACTGGGAAGATTTAAGTCAGCAAGCTTCCCTCAGTTGTTGCTGGTGATTTGGTTTTCTTCCTGTGCATTTTGAAGTCCACTTGCCCCCTGCTTGGTCCTGCATCATTCAGATAAGTTATTTGTTTGCTGGAATTTTTTTGCATTTGATCCAGTTTTTGCCTTTCTCTGCTTTCTGTTTGCTGTGTGGGTTCAGCATTGTTCCCTGCTGGGACCAGTGCTGGACCCCGTTCCATATGCCACAGCTTGTCAGTCTGTTCAGTATTGCTAGTCCTCTGTTATATCAGTATCTCTTGCTTTGCTTCCAGTTCACACCAGAATGCTGATCTAGTGGGGGAGAGGTCGTGTGGCCTCAGTATTTTTGCATTTTTCAGACATGTTGGATTTTTCTTAGGGTTTTTGCATGATTGCAGACAGTATCTTTCCTGTCCTGTTCTATCTAGACAGTTTGGGCCCCATCATTTGCTTACTCTATTTTCTGCCTGTGTTTGTGCCTCATCTTGTTTCACTGGCAATATATGTTTGGGGGCTATCTATTCCTTTGGGTTTCTACTCCGGGGCAGTTTAGCTTTCCTCTTTCTTGCTTTAGACTTAGTTAACTCTTTGGCTGTGCCGAGGCATCTAGGGCATCGTAGGTACGTTCCACGGCTAATTCTAGTTGTGTTGTTAGTTTTAGGGGTCTGCAATCCGCTTAGTTACCAACCTTTCTGGTTGCCTAGCTTATTCCCCGGTTATCCTCCTCGGAGACCTAATCATAACATCGCTCCATACACCTTGTACACAGATGGCTCTGCTCAGTACACCTCATACACACACGGCTTTGCTCCGTACACCTCGTACACGCGCTGCTCTGCTTCGTACACCTCGTACACATGCGGTTCCGCTCCGTACACATCTCTGCTCCCTACACCTCGTATACACACGGCTCCGCTCCGTACACCTCATACACATCTCTGCTTCGTACACCTCATACACACGCGGCTTTGCTCCGTACACCTCGTAAACACGCGGCTCCGCTCCGTACATCTCATACACACACAGCTCCGCTCCATACACATCTCCACTCCATACACCTCGTACACACACAGCTCCGCTCTGTACACCTCGTACACATGTGGCTCTGCTCCGTACACATGTGGCTCTGCTCCGTAAACCTCATACACACACGGTTCTGCTCCGTACACCTCATACACATGCGGCTCCGCTCCGTACACATCTCTGCTCCGTACACCATGTACACACACAGCTCCACTCTGTACACCTCATACACATCTCTGCTTCGTACACCTCGTACACATGCGGCTTTGCTCCGTACATCTCGTACACATGCGGCTCCACTCCGTACACCTCGTACACATGTGGCTCCGCTCCATACACCTCGTACACACACGGCTCTGCTCCGCACACCTTGTACACACACGACTCCGCTCCGTACACCTTGTACACACACGGCTCCGCTCTGTACACCTCGTACACACACAGCTCTGCTATATCCACCCTGTAAACCCCTCCTGACCCCACACAAACTTCTCTTATCTAGCACCATGACAACTAGCACAGCAGAGTCCTGCAGACACAGAGGCTTCTGATCATGTGACCCCTGACTCCTCCCCTCCTGTGAACTTATCACAGGTCCTCTGCACAGAGAAGGGAACAGCATAGCTGGCTGTGAGAGGCTGCGGTGGGTCTCTGGGAGGGCGAGGATGGGGTGCATGGGGGGGCATGCGGCTTATCTCCCTGCAGTGCGGGAAAGTAAAATCCCAAGCAGGACAGCGGGTGGGGGGGTCCAAATCGGGACTGTCCTGCGAAATCCACGATGGTTAGGAGCTCTGCATGTGGTGCAACGCGGGCCACAGATGCCTGCCTCAAGGGCCGCATATTTGAGACCCCTGCCTCAGAAGGATCATAGACTCTTAGAATGTTAGAGTTGGAAGGGACCTCAAGGGTCATCATGTCCAACCCCCTGCTCAATGCAGGATTCAAAAAATCATCTCAGACAGATGTCTGTCCAGCCTCTGATTAGATTAGTCTGGCATGACTTGTTTGCTACAAAAACATGTTGGCTCTGGTTAATTACTGTATTCTAATTTAAGTACTTACATATAATTTGATTCTGCTAGTCTATTTTAAATCATGCTATATAATTTGATGATTGCAATATACTAAGAGGATAAAAAGTTTGATATGAATGCTTCTTTAAGCTGGTGGCTGCCTAAAACCTCACCTTAAGGCTATGTACCCACGTTGCAGAGATGCCGCGGAATTCCGCGGGAAAAACGCACGGAATTCGAAAGCGTTTTTCCAGTGAAAACAAGCGTTTTTCATGCGATTTTTGCGTGCGGAATTCAAGCGCATTCCAAGCGATTTGAAGCATTGCTTGGAATGTGATTGACAGGTTGGTCACACTCGTCAAACATAGTGTTTGACAAGTGTGACCAACTTTTTACTATTGAGTCTGCCTATTCGGCATCAATAGTAAAAGATAGAATGTTAAAAATAATTTAAAAAAATAAAAAATCGTGATAAACCCGCCGGTGTCCCATCCAGCGTTTCCAGGCCTCAGTGATGCTCCCACACCAAGCGATGCCTTGCGACTAAGACCTTTGATGACATAGCGGTCTCGCAATACTGTAGCAGTCTTGCGAGACCGCTACGTCATCACAGGTCCTTGCCGCAAGGCATTACTGGGAACGGGAGTTGGCGGGAGCATCGGTAAGGCTGTGCGGGACGCCAGAATGTGAGCATAACCCGATTTGTTTATTTTTTATTCTTTTTTTTTTACAGGGATAGGACAGTCTCCTCTCCTCCAGACCGTGGGTACCATCCGCACATGAGCCGCTCACTTTGCGCATGGTGGGCATAGCCACATGCGGAAAGTAAGCGGATCTCATGCATTCCTATGTGTGCGGAATCGCGGCGATTCTTTGCCGAATTGCGGCGATTCCGCAAAAATAATGAGCCTGCTGCGTTTTTTTCCGCTATGCGATTCCGCCGCGGAAAAGAACGCAGCATTAGCACAGCAGGTGCGGAATGCCATAGGAATGCATGGGGTGCGTTCTGTATGCATTTTCGTGGCGAAAAACGCGTCAAAAACGCATACAATCCGCAACGTGGGTACACAGCCTAAAGGGAACCTGACAACTTATACATGCTTCCTGATCCACGAGCAGCATGTATCAAACACTGACTGCATTATTTCAGCCATATATGTTGAACTGGGCAGTACGGAGGCTCAGTGGTTAGTAGTATAGCTTTGCAGCACTGGTGTCCAGGGTTGTCTGTTAAGGACAACATGTGCATTAGTTTGTATGTTCTCCCCATTTTTGCATAGGATTTCTCCGGGTTCTTCCATTTTCTCCCACACTCCAAAGACATGCTGATAGGGAATGTAGATTGTGAGTCCCAATGGGTACAGCGATGCTGATATCAGTGCTGTGTAATTATTGGGGCTTTAAAAGATACTTTAAAAGCCGCCGGGGACCAAGCCACATGTGAGACTAGTCGAACAGGCAAGCCCCCAGTGGCTTCTCCCTGCTGCCCTGGAGTGACAGGTCCCTCACTACCCATGCATGCAAAGAGAAATATGTACCGTAAGTAATTGGCGTCATCGTGGAGAAGTCGCCGTGGACCCGCTGGTCCAATTAGTTTCCCATGTGGTTCGGTACTCAGTGGGTTTTAAATTGTTTTTCTATCTTTTCAAAGTTAAACTTCCAGCTGAAATCATGCAACCAGAGTCTGATGCTTGGTGTGGATCGTGCAGCATGTATCAGCTGCCGGGTGTCTTAAAAAAAGGGCATGAAGCTATATAATCTTTTGTTCTACTTCAAAGGGGAGAGGCTTCTGCTGCAGTCAGGTGTCTTACAGCCACATGCAGAACAGTGAGGAAGAGGGGGAGAACTTGGTTGAGTATTGGGAAACACACAGAGAATGTTGTTTATATTTTTCTCAAGTGTAATTGCAGGATGAGATAATATAAGATGAGCGAAAGAGATAGGGAGGAATTTTTTTTGTGTGCACAATTTTGGTTTTGGTGTTCCTTTTAAGATGTGTTTTTGATCAAATGATTGAAATATTTCAATCACATGTCTATTTCATGCAATTTATATTTTAATGGACAATTCTCCTTTAAGTTTATCTATGTTGGGCTACTACCATTCCTTTAGATTTTCCTTCTACTGAATCCCATAACTTGAGACAGTGATTTGCCTGAAAAAGGGTAATACGGGTTTCCTACTTACTGCCAATAAAAGTCATTTGTACAATTTTTGCAGAATTTTGCGTTTTCCAGGCTCATCTTTACAGGACATTGCAAGTAAAGAGCTTCTCCTGCATTGAGCTCGACACAAGTTTTTATAACTAAAGAATGCTTTGCGCTAACGATCGAGTCTGACTACTGTTGAAAATGTAACCACATAGGGCAGATAGAGGCACAGCTGTCATTCACCATTTTCTTGAATTGAGTTCTTTTTCAGTGGGTTTGAGAGGCAATTACAAGATACTAGATTGAAATGTTAAAAATGTAATACGTGATAAATGAGGAAAACACATCTACTTGTGATTGCTTTATCCTTTCCTAGCACTTATGTGCAGACCCGGAAAGGGATCTAAGGAAATATGTCTGATCTCTCAACTTTTAGGTAGTCTACATGGAAAACATATGGCCCATTGTGAGAAGCATCAATCCTTCATCCATGTCTTAGGAGGAGTGGAGAAATTTGACGTGTGCTCTCCAATTTTTGATGAGATAGCACACGGACAGCGCACTGACCAATGTCATTCAGTAGGATTGTTCACGTGAACAACTTTTCTCTCAGTCCGATTGTGAGAAAAAAATAGCAGCACGCACTACTTTCTTTAGTATTTCGGATGAGACTCCTCAATTAAAGTCTACGGGCGATTAAAAAAAAAATGGATCCCACTCAGAACATGCATGTGGCATTCCATTTTTATGGATACATTTCTACTATAAACTTAGGAAACTGTATTTGATCATGAACATTTTTAATGTAGATGCGTGAAAATGGATTGCGCTCAGATGTCACAAGAAAAAAAAAAATAAAACTCGACACACAGATGAAAATCAGATGAAAATTGTCTGAGTTTTCTGGATGAAACTTTGAATTTTTTTCATATGCTCGCTTGCAGTTGGCCATGGGCTGTAACTAAGATTCTTACACTTCAACAAGAATGAACGCCAGCATCAGATATAGGTCATGGACAAGTGTGGTGCTGTTTATGGGGAAGAAAAGGTTTTTCTCAGTAAATTATGTGATGTTTTTAATTTGTAACCTCATATGTTTAAACATACTTTTTTTTCCAATCAATTTCACTAAGGAGAAAAATGTCCCAAAAATGCCATTCCGATAGCATGACTGTGTTTAGAAAAAAAAATGCCACAACTCCAAAAGCTTTCATAGAATGTTAGAGTTGGAAGGGACCTCCAGGGTCATAATGCAAGATTCATTAAACCATCTCAGACAAATGTCTGTCCAGCCTCTGCTTGAAGACTTCCATTGAAGGAGAACTCACCATCTCTCGTGGCAGCCTGTTCCACTCATTGATCTTCCTCACTGTCAAAAAGGTTTTTCTAATATATAATCTGTGTTACGCTGCAGATGACGGTGGCGAGAGTGGACCCTCTGGGCCGTGACGCCGAGCCCTCCCCGAGCGAGCGCACCAAGTGGACCGACCCCTATACAGGGACCGTTAGGGAACAGACTCGGGAAGTTCAAGCGCCACGGCAGCCAGGACCAGGGGTCGGCTCAGGAGAGTGAGCAGATGATGAGGAGCAGAGGAAGATCCGGAGAGAAACCAGGGAGACCAGGGTCCAGAAGCTGAGGGAGAAGGACGGAAGAGGATTGGGGGAACCAGGTAGAGGCAAACTAAAAAGGGAAGGAGACACAGAGGTTACCAGGAGGCACAGGCAGGAGTCTCAGAGGGAACACAGGAGACACAGGCGGGAGACACAGGGATTATCAGGCAGAAGAGATACAAGACACAAGGGGTTAACCAGCGCGCAAGCTTGCAGGAAACTAGCAGAGAGCGCGGCCTAGACATAAGAGAGGTAACTCAATAGTCAGGCGCCTCCACTGAGGGAGGGCGGCCTGAAATACCTGGTGGTGAGCTCTGATAGGTCAGGAGGCTGGTCCTGGTCAGGTCACGCCAGGCGGGTGGCTGACGGCAGAGGCGCGCGGCTTAACCCCCCCGGCGCGTGCGCAGAGGCATAGTGCGCGCGGACGAGGGAAGTGGAGGGGAGCGTCGGGACGCCGGCCGCCGGAAAGCGAGGAGAGTGGGGGCGCGCGTCCAGGACGCGTCAGAGGAACGAGTCGGACCAGAAGCGGAGGTGGTGAGTATGGCAGCGGGAGCGGCGGTACGGGGAGCGGTGCTGACAATCTGTATCTTCTCATTTGTATGTAGACTTGTAAATACTTCACAATATAACCCCTTACTGACATTCACCCTACATGTGTGGCACCGGTCGGGTGAGTGTATATAGAGCAGACCATACACGGAGGGTGCGGACTGTGTTTTTCAGCGGGCACTTGCATATAACAACTACAGGATTCCTAGTAGCCTAAACACTTTCATTATTAATGTACTCCTATTTCTAAGATGTTAATCTTAATTTGATTTGAAAAGTCACTTTTAAAAAAATGCTGTCAGCCTGTGGTTTACTACACTATCACGTGGACTATCCTATCCACATTCTGCAATCGCTCACGTTCTTTTTATATGGGCAGGAAATATCATCGATGCCAGATGACATTTTCATCAATAAGACTGGGTAGACGTCACCTCTTCCCGAAAAGTCTGTAGCAGATACAGAAATCAGATTTACGTTTCGCTTTGACGGGATGGGTTAAAAATGGTGATATTGATTTTTAAATTATTAAATGAAAAGTACGGTACATTTTCCAGCTCACAAACTGCACTGTGGGGTTGTCTCTATGTCTTGTTTTTTGGCAGATACAACTTTGCTCATAAACAGTTGGTGCAGATCGCTAGAGTAGATGCCCCGGAGGAACCTGCGCTGAGTGTGAATGAAGCTGTCTAGATCTGCTTTGCCCGGCAGTTCGCACCTACAGGTACAAAGGGTTTTTCGTATTTAGTTTTATAATTGATTCCTGAATGTGTTACTGAATAAGAAAACAAACCATTATACCTCCGATTTAACATTCTTTGTCAATTTAATGACAACAGAACAAAGCCTTACTTAAGCCCCAGACGTAAAAGAGGATTTCATTACAACACAATCACTGAGGCATACCGCTCTTGTTATTTTAAGTCTCAACAGCTAAAATTCAGTGCTGTCCAATCTCTTTATAGAAGTCAAGGTATTTTTGCTGACATAGATTTCCAAATTCTCAGCACAGTGAGATAAAGGGAACCTGTCACCAGAAACAACGCTATTAATCTGCAGTTACATAATGTTATTAACCTGCCCGGTGCAAAGCATTTTGGTGAACGCTGCAGAGAGAAAATTAACTTTATTCTCCACCCCCTACCCGGCAGCATTTAGGTTTCAGTCACGGGGGCAGCACCAGAGTGGGTTTAGTCACCACTCTGAATATACAGAGCGGTGGTTGTAACCGTGCCCCTGGACCTGATTTACAGCAGAGTGGGTGTCATTTCAGGACCGGGGGAGGTCGCAGTTACAGTCCTAAACTCAGAGCGGTGACTGAATCTGCACCGGCAACCTGGCTGAAACCAGAAAAATGCCAGGGTGAATAAAGTTAATTTTATCCCCGCAGCCTTCAGCTAAGTGCAAGCCACGAGCATGTTACTAACGCTATTAACCTGCAGATTAACCCGATAACTGCAGGCTAATAGTGTTTTATTCTGGTGACAGGTTCTCTTTAAAGGGAGCCTGTCAGGCCAAAATGAAAGTATAAACTAAGAACATAGCCCCTATAAAAATTCATGTTGAATGACCTAATTGTGGCCCCCATTACACAGAAAATGAAGTTTAATAAAGTATGCTAATTAGAGTGCTCGATTGGTGTGTCTAAGACTGGTTTCACATTAGCGCTTTTTAAGCGCACGCACGGCCGGGGGTAGCTCCGCCCCCGAGCCGGCTCTCTGCCCGGCGTGCCCGCCCCTTGCTTGTAGCGCCACCTCCTAGCGCACAGCGGCCCCTGCGATCGGCGCACCCTATCTTTAGCATAGGGCGCGCAGATCGTGCGCAGGCCGTGCGCTAGTTGCGCTTTGACCTGCGCTGCGCACTTTTGACGGTGCGCCGTGCGCGCCAAAATCAAACTTTTCGGATTTTGGCGCGCACGGCGCACCGTCAAAAGTGCGCAGCGCAGGTCAAAGCGCAACTAGCGCACGGCCTGCGCACGATCTGCGCACCCTATGCTAGAGATAGGGTGCGCCGATCGCAGGGGCCGCTGTGCGCTAGGAGGCGGCGCTACAAGCAAGGAGCGGGCACGCCGGGCAGAGAGCCGGCTCGGGGGCGGAGCTACCCCCGGCCGTGCGTGCGCTTAAAAAGCGCTAATGTGAAACCAGCCTAAGTGACTGAGTGCAACGTTTCGCCCTCTATTGGGGATATTTTCCCAATAAGGGATTTCAGTTAAAGCACCACTCAAGCATTTTTATTTGATTTCACCAGCCTCCGTCTTCTTCTGTTCTTAGCACCACACTCATCATCTTCTGATGGTTGTGACATGCTGGATCACTCCAGTGTTTGCTGGTGGACTGCAAGTTACTTCTCAATGTAAGTCTCTGACAGCCAAAACGTGGGCCCTCATGGACTTCCGTTGAGAGCTTGTGACCATTAACTCTGACTCTGGCAAAAAACTAAGAGACCACTGCACAGTTTTATAAAAATCAGCTTCTCTACATGTCTGACAGCCATTCCATTCAAGTGACAGTTGAATTCCAACCAAAGTACACCTCATTCTACTTAATGTGCTTCTGATTAGGTGATCACCTGAACCAAATCTTATTTAACGAAGGAAAGAATAAAAAACCCTGCTATGGTGTTCACAATCCTCTTGCAATAGGAGAAGCTGGATGGCAAAACAAGTGCTGGTAATATCCCAAAAGTAATAGGAATGAAAAAAATAACTTTTAACCATGCCAAAGGAGTTGAAAAGAAAAGTCTTGAGAGAGGAAAAGAAGGGCTCAATTCTGGCTTTACAAGCAAAGGGATACAGTGAGTGTCATGTTGCATCCATCCTTAAAATTTCTAAGACGGCAGTCCATTACAACAAGGTCAAGCAGCAGAATTGGGGACAACAAAGCTACAGACCGGCAGAGGGCGAAAACGACTCTCCACTGACCAGGATGACCGTCATCTTATTCCAATGTCACTCAGCAACCGCAGGATGACAACAAGTGACAGTGACCTACAAAAGGAATGGCAAATGGCAACTGGGGTGAAGTGCACGGCAAGAACGGTCCATAACAGGCTCCTAGAGGCAGGGCTCAATTCATGTAAAGCTAGAAAAAAGCCTTTCATCAATGAGAAGCAAAGGAGAGCCAGGCTGAAGTTTGCCAAAGACCATAAAGATTGGACCATAGAGGACTAGTGTAAGGTAATCTTTGATGAGTCTAATTTTCAGCTTTGCCCAACACCTGGTCATTTAATGGTTAGACAGAGATCTGCAGAGGCATACAAGCCACAGTGTCTTGCACTCACTGTGAAATTTGGTGGAAGATCGGCTGAAATTGAGCAGGTAAATCTTTGCGAAGGACGTATGAATCAAGCCGCATACAAGGTTATCCTGAAAAAACAGTTGATTCCTTCTGCTCAGGCAATGTTCCCCAACTATGAAGACTGGTTTTTCCAGCAGGACAATGCATCATGCCACACAGCTAGATCAATCAATGTATGGATGAAGGACCACCACATCAAATCCCTGTCATGGCCAGCCCAATCTCCAGACCTGAACCCCATTGAAAACCTCTGGAATGTAATCAAGAGGAAAATGGATAGTCACAAGCCATCAAACAAAGAAGAACTGCTTAAATTTTTGTATCAGGAGCGGCATATGGTCACCCAAAAGCAGTGTGAAAGACTGGTGGAAAGCTTGCCAAGACGCGTGAAAGCTGTGATTAAAAATCATGGTTATTCCACCAAATATTGGTTTCTGAACTCTTCCTGAGTTAAAACATTAGTATTGTTGTTTCTAAATGATTATGATCTTGTTTTCTTAGTATTATTTGAGGTCTGCAAGCACTGCTTTTTTTATTATTTTGACCATTTCTCATTTTCTGAAAATAAATACAAAATTTAGTGCTTGGAAATTCGAAGCCATATTGTCAGTAGTTTATAGAATAAAAGAGCAATTTACATTTTTCTCAAAAATATACCTATGAAGAGAAAAATCAGACAAACTGAAAATTTTGCAGTGGTCTCTTAATTTTTGCCACAGCTGTATATGCACTGGGCGTGACAGAACACTTCCCAATCCCCACCTCATGTCTCGCCACTAGCATGACATTTCCCTTATTAGAACTTGACTTTACACAGCCAATGAGCGCCCTCCAAGAACTTGAGGTTTGGAAGCAGAGGTACGGTAAGTGCTCCATCACACCCAGAGCACTTACATATTCATTCACATATTAGTAAAAATGTGGATAATTTGATTGTGGAGCTGCAGATTTGATAAAGAAAGCTATGGATTGACTTACTGTATCTTTACAACAGTTAACTGACTAAATAAGAGGTTTAAAGGGGTTCATCCTGATGACAGAATTCATTTAAAGGAATTGCATCAGAGTTGCCAAATTAATTTTTACTTTTAACTTGAAATTGTGGCAAAAAATCATAGGTGAACATAACTTAGAGGGGTTAGCATTTGGCTCTTTCTTCTTAGTGCAGCTTTTTACATTTACTGCACAGCACTTCTTTCCATATAATGGCTTCCAGTGGAGGAGCCTATGACCACATCAGCCTCCTCCAATAGAAAAGCAGGTTTCCAATGTTAGATGTTTTACAACTGGACAAGGATGATGGAAAGGTCTGGTCAGACTGTCTTCCATCAGTGCTATGGGTAGAAGTGCTGGTCAGTGTGTGAAGAAAGCTGAACCCTTAAAGGGAATCTGTCAGCAGGTTTTTGCTATGTAATCTGAGGACAGTATGAGGTAGGGGTTAAAACACTGAACTCAATGATGTGTCACATGTCTGGGTATGGTGTTGTTTACTTGACTGAAGCTTTAATCACCTTGTGATTAACATTGCATGTGCTTGCATGTCTGAATCCACCCCCTTCTGTGATAAGCAGCTCACTGTCTATAGACATTGTATATACAGAGGTTTATGTGTGTGTGGGCAGCTTTCTTAGCTATGCTGCATTGCTAAATCTAAAAGCTATGATAGTGCCACAACAGCTGCAACAAGTAAAATGATACATCATTGGATTCAGGGTCTCTTTGCCTACATTATGCTGCTCTCAGATGAAGTCGCAATAACCTGCTGACAGATTCCCTTTAAAGTGGCCAACCCCTTTAAGTATAGACTGGAAATCCTAAAAAAATGAGAATCATTATAAGTAATAGATGAGTATAAGTGATCTATGAGTGAGTGAGGCTGAGTTAGACATTTGGCTCAACATGATATGATGTGTTATATGCAATTTCTACGTTTGTTCTGGGGTCCCTGTATCTAACTCCCAAATGTTGGCAACTCTAAGTGCTATTGGGTACCAGGAATGACATAAGATTACTGAAATTTGGCCCTAATATTAAATATATATTACTTCAAACACTAGTAAAATAATATGTAGCTAAATGTCCAGTCTCCAGGTGTATCTCCTGGTTGTCTGACCCACTCCTGACCAGGTAAATACCTTCCCTCTGCTCCACCATCACCAGCCCGTAATATAATAATAATAATAATAAATTTTATTTTTATAGCGCCGACATATTCCGCAGCACTTTACATTTCAGAGGGGATTTGTACAGACAATAGACATTACAGCATAACAATAATCACATACAGTAGATTATAACAAATACCAAGAGGAGTGAGGGCCCTGCTCGCAAGCTTACAGTCTATGAGGAAAGAGGTAGACACGAAAGGTGGGTGGTAACAGTTGCCCTGATTGTATGGACCAGCCATAATGTTAAGTGTGTAACAGTACAGACACAGAGGGCTAATGGATGCATAAAGCATGTGGGAACATGATGCTGGGAACCTGGTTATGGTAAAATTTTTGGCTCTGCCACACAGGGATAGGTTAGGTTAATGTGTTGAGGCGATAGGCCAGTCTGAATAAATGCGTTTTCAGGACACGCATATGGGATCTCACATCTCTATTGCTGACTTGTTACCCCTCATTCTCCTCCTCTCCTGGACGGATTATGTTTCCCATGCTGGGCAGCAGACATAGCAAAGATTAGCATAACAGGCAGAAAACAATTACAGCACTGCAATACAGAGGCATGCAGGCAGCTGTATACAGAGGCAATGTCTACCAGAGAGGAGAGGAATCATGCAAACAGCAATGCTTCACAATAGTAACCTCTCCACAGCGAAGGTGCAGCATAGAGCTGAATGAGATAATGGAAAAATCAGCTCCTGAGCTATGGTAGAATCATCTGGGGGGGAAGACAAATAAACTTGGAAAGTGTCTTTATTACATATCTTCATTTTTTATTAACCAGTGCAGAGAAACGCTACCACTATATACCCTATGGCTCAAATCCCAATGTTTTTCATGTATGATTTGAAGCCTTGTCTCTATAGCCCGTGGCACATATCCTGATGTTTTCTTGTTAGTATAGACTTCTCACTTCTCATTCGATGTACTGTTGTTAATACATGTACTTCACCAAATTAATATTCCACAAAAGAGAACGTTTCTGTCAGTCTAATATGTTGTGAATATTTTAGTCATGGGTCCTGATCTTTCCATTAAGATGCATTTTAAGTAGAAGACGCCTTTACGTGGCTGGTGGTGTGACGTAATACAGTCCTGGGAACACAGCATGAGTGATTTAGATTTACTGCAGATGAAGTACGATGAAGGCTTTCCGTACATGATGCATGTTTTTAGCTCTATCAGGTCTTTATGGGTCTGTGTTGATGATTTACGATGCTCATTAATATCTGTTGGCATGGGCAAGGCTGCATGGGGAAGGATGCCTCCAAGGTGCAGGTGCTGAGATGAATTACCTGCCTACTTTTCTAGTTATTTATTTAGCATCTAAAAGGTTGATCGCTGTGGGAATTTTACAGTAATTTCGACAACATATGGTGCCCAAAGGGGGGGCTCTCACTTCTGAGATATACTTATATACCCATCTGAGGGAAGGAGAAGCATCATTATAGCTCAGGGTATCAAGCAACTTACCAAGTGTTGTGAGACAACTATAGTCCCAGCTCTCAGATCCCTTCAAGCTGGACTGTGGACATCTGTGCAAGAGCAATATCCAGAAATATCAATAATGTATGAACAATTTATCCCAGAGCAGTTCCTTCCTGCAAAACTTTGGAACCCATCTGACTATAGGTAGATTTGTTGTTTTTCTTATAAAATGGCGACTTGTCCTCTTATGATCATGAACCCTAATTTAGATGTACATTTCTGTCAAAATAATATGAAAAAAAAATTAAAACAGCGGTAAACCCGGCTTCAAACCACTACTTCTCAAGGTGTGAGGCTGGTATCACCAATGAGGCACCAGCTGGTTGTTGGTGAGGAGCAGCAGAAAAGGACATTTTCATGGAAGGAGTCTTATGCTTCACAGTCCTTTCTACGTTGGTCGCCCTCCCAGGGCTGTGGGGTACTCGGTACCGGGCCGATGTCAGCGGGATGTGTCACAGCAGCGGTGACCCGGTCCGTGGCCCTGGGCGCCCACGTAATGGGGGAATCGAAATGGTGGAATGTAGTTGATTAAATGAATAGTTCGTGACACCACCTGTGGTGTTTGGCAAGTGAGATGTTAAGCCGACGCTGCGTGCAGATCCGCTGGGACTGATGGTATGGTGCAGCAAAGATGTAAAAGCTCCCCACAGGTGAAGCTGTAGTCTCAGGGCAGAGTAGAAGTGGTGGGCACGGGGATGTAGCAGTGCCGGAATAGTAGGAAGCAGACAAAGACACAGCAGGGTGCAATTTCTGTACCTATACTTGATAAATGCAGTCCAGGGTCCTGATTACAAATGGTACTGGAGCAGGCTAGCCTGGAAGCAGCTTAGGACTCTCTCTCAGCAGATGGGCTGTGCAGTCTCCTTTTCCCAGCGCTTATTTGAGTGAAGTACTCCTAGTACTGAGTTACACTGAAGTTCCTCCTAATTCTCTTCTACTAGCACTCCTCGTATGGAAGACAGCTGTAGCCGCTATTCCTCTCTTGGCTCACTCCGTGCTGTTGTGCCTCCGAGTCTTAGATGGGGGTAGGGCATTTACAGCCTCCTACTCCTCTAGTGTCTGTTGCAGGACCATTAGTATCCGTACAACCGTGGAGACCAGGCTCCAGTTCATGCGCTCTCACTGGGAGGGAGCTCTCTCTTTCCTCAGCTCAACCTCCAGCTTCTCCCCACATCTACACACGTGGCCCTCCTCACACTAACTGACCACTCCTTCCTCTTGGCCCTCAGAAAGCACTCCTCCCCTCAATACCGGTTCAGAGTCCCCCCTGCTGGCCTGGAGTGGAACGGTGTTGCATGTATAGGTTAACTGCGAGAGAGACCCTTCACTGCTTCCAAGCATGACATCACCCTCCCTTGAGGAAGGCAAAGCCACTGTGGTGGCCATACTCCTGCGGGCGCCACATACGACTGCAGCAATGTTTTGTTGAGCGGCATCATCATTTCTAAATGATTGTAATGTTTCAGGACACAAGGAAAGGAAGATTTAGAGACACTTTATCTTTAATTTCAGTATGGACCTTCACTACAGATGAGTGAGGCTCCAAACAACATCTAGGTCTGTTTGGTGAGGAGTCCTAGTGTTGTGCGATACCTTCCGATATCGGGAAATATTGGATCGGATTGGATCGGACCGATACCCAAAAAGTATCGGATATCGCAGATTCCGATACCGGAAACCAATGCAAGTCAATGGGACAGAAATATCGGAATTAAAATAAACCCTTTCTTTCCTTGTAGGTTAATTCTACATGAAGGAAAACAACTAAGAATAATGTAGAATGTATTGGGGGGGTGGAGGAGACATTAAAGGCATAGAGGTTTAACCCAATCAAATGGAATAGCAGGAATTATTTTTTTTTTTTTAAGATGTTCGGAGTTACAAAGATATTGACTATGTTAAAGGGGTTGTGTAGCAATAGAGGGAGACGTTCAGAAAAGGCACATATGTTGGCGGAGTGTTGGAACGGAGTGCTTCATCTAGCTTGGAGGTTGACTGAGCCCCTGACCCGGATCACACGGCACAGATGCGGGCACCTGTATGCACAACAGACTGTGAGTAAAGCTTTGGAACTGCATGCCCTGGTGTCTTCCGCTTATTACTGCGCCAACCTACTCAGCACTGCTACATCTCTGTGCCTGGCACTGCACCATCTACGTCTCTTCGCTACCTCTCCATCTACTCTGCCCTGGGACTACAGCCCTGCCTGAGGAGGGCCACAACATCATTGCTGCACCACACCATCTGTCCCAGAGGATCTGTCTGCAGTGTCGGCTTAACATCTTCATTGCCGAACACCACAGGTGGCGTCACGAATCATTCACTCATAAACTTTAATCATCATCCACACGTTCAACATTTCCCTTTTACAATGGACGCCCAGGGCCACGGACCGGGTCACAGTTACCGTGACATCTCCCATTGAAACCAACTGGCCTGGTACTAATTTACCTTCTGTGGCTAGTCTGCACGGTTTCCAAGATATCATCTCTTGTTTCTAAGATAAATGTCCAGGGGGGGTGTTCTGGCATTGAAATGAGAACTTGTCGTTTCCTCCTCCCTCACTAGTTTCACTTTCCATAGATCACTGTTCAGCGTGTGTCTGGGGGAGGAGCAGCTGGGTGGTCTGCTCGCAGCCAATCACAACCATGCCATTAGTTAACATGCCTACATGCCTAACAGGATGTGCCCACACTTCTTAGGATTCCTCATTGGCTGAATCAAATCAAACTGGCTCATAGCATTATGGGAACTTCCGATTCCGGTATTCGATATGCAAAAAGTATCGTAACTCAGTATTGGAATTCCGATACCGCGAATATCGGCCAATACCCAATATTTGCAGTATCGGAATGCTCAACACTAGTGAGGACCATCCCTTTTCTTGGCCTGTATGATTTCTTGGCCTCAGTAGAAAAAGCTTATAAGGAACCTGAACCACAGGTGGCATGAATCACACACTGGCAGCATTATTTCAGCATTCATGTTTTTTTGTTTTTTTTAAACTGTATGGCGTTTCAGAGATAGCATATTTGGTAAGGCCGCCAAGCAGGGATTATGGGGGCAAGTCATCAAGACTAGCATTTCTCTCGCTGGTCTTGATGAGGGGGTGTTTTATGGGGGGATGCTCCTGATTCACTAAGTGGTTAATGAATCAGGTGAGACACATAGTGGGTTGCCATGAGCGCTGCTATGTGCACCGTGGCATAAATCTTACTCCAGCCTCTGCTAAAGTAAGATTTGTGGTGTAATAAATGCCACCGCTCTTCATGAATTTGACTAGCAGTGGTCGCCACACCGTGTCAAGCCCCATCTCCAACAACTTTGTCAGAGCAAGCACGCCAAAAGTCACCTTTTTTGTGCAACCTTGCATTTGCGTAAAAAAAAAATAATTTTTAAAGTTTGCTTTGGTAGAAATTTGGCAAAAAATCTTTTATCAATTGCCCCATCTGTGTCTCAGATGACTAGTCCAAGAGGTTGGTCAGTGGGAACCTTCTCCTCACCTAGACTGACAGATCCCTCCTATGGACACACGTAGAAGACGCCTATAACTTTAGCAGAGCAAATGGGGGGAAGCCACCAAAGAGCATCCTCTTGGAGTAGTAATCTGAGCTATATAGCCTCTGAACAGCTTCTCAAAGTATGTTTTCTCTGAAGCAGAGCAACATTTCAGTGTAAGGCTATGTGCACACGTGTGGAATTTCCTCGGCAATTCCGCAACTCCCTGCAGCGGGAAATACGCATGCGGAATTCCCACGAAAAACTAGCGTTTTGCACGCGTAATTAGCTTGCAGAATGCAAGCCAAGCGATCTGTAGCATCGCTTGGAAAACTATTTGACAGGTTCGTCACACTTGTCAAACATAGTGCTTGACAAGTGTGACCAACTTTTTACTATTGATGCTGCCTGATGCAGCATCTGTAGTAAAAACATATAATGTTAAAAAAATATTAAAAAAAAATAAAAAATCGTGATATTCTCACCTTTCGGTGGCCCCCTGCAGCGTTCCCGATCCTCGCGATGCTCCCGGCAAGTCTCGTTCCCAGCGATGCCTTGCAACAATGATCTCAGATGACGTAGCATCACCGGAGACCGCTACGTCATCACAGGTCATTGTCGCAAGGCATCACTGGGAACGGGACTTGCCGGGAGCATCGCTGAGCCCTGGGAAGGCTGCGGGGGCCGCCGAAAGGTGAGAGTATCAAGATTTTTTATTTTAATTCATTTTTTTAACAGGGATATGGTACCCAGGGCCTGGTGGAGAGTCTCCTCTCCTCCAGACCGTGGGTACCATCCACACATGATGCACTTACTTTGCGCATGGTGGGCATAGCCACATGCGGAAAGTAAGTGGAGCAATGCATTCCTGTGTGTGCGGAATCCCCGCGATTCCGCAAAAAGAATGAGCATGCTGTGTATTTTTCCGCGATGCGATTCCACCGCGGAAAAATACGCAGCTTTAGCATAGCATGTGCGGAATGCCATTGAATTCAATGGGTTGCTTATTGTATGCGTCTTCGCAGCGTTTTCGCGGCAAAAACGCTTACAATCCGCAACGTGTACACATAGCCTAACACGTAATCAACTATAATAGCACAGCTAGATTCTGATCCATGGTGTCCATGATTCAGTAAATCAGGATACAAATCCAGCTCACCAGATACGGCATTCCAACATCGGAGCACGAGACCGCTGTGTCAAAGCGCACAATCCAAGGCAAATGAGAAAAAACTTTGTCCAGCTCCACGATGTAGTGAAAAATATTCTTTATTCACTCAATAGAAATGAGGTTTAAAAGCCAGCATGAGTTACAAGGCGTGTAGATCGATCGCATGCCTTGTAACTCATGCTGGCTTTTAAACCTCATTTCTATTGAGTGAATAAAGAATATTTTTCACTACATCGTGGAGCTGGACAAAGTTTTTTCTCATTGTCCATGATTCAGGCAGCATAAATAAGCTGTCACGTTCCCTTTAAATAATAAAGCAGCTGGATCCTACGCACATGGCAATCTACGGTCCCATACTATGACTCTGATTTTACACAGAGACACACTGCAGTTTTTTTTTCTCATATTCCAATCCAATGCATATCCTAAGAGTTATTTTACTCCAAAAGCATTACTTCTAGGGGTGAAAAGGGCAGCACAAAGTGACATATGGAGAGCTCATAAGTCTTTCATGGACCTGTTTGGTAGTCTGCGCACCACTGTCCTGCTCTATACACATTCATGGAACATTTGATTGATACTTTTGTAAGAGCCATGCTAATGGTTGACAGCTCTGCGCATTTTGTAGCGGCTCTGCCAAGTCCAGCAGTTCCCTGCAATTTAGTCCCATTTTGGAAAATAGAAGTAAGCTGCAATACCAGTCACAGCTCTAAGAAATGTACAGAGCTGTGCCTTATAAATAAAGAGGATGTGGCGCTCCTCACAGCTATAATTAAGGACCTGGATGATTACTGATCTCATATTGGTCATCTATCCTACGGGGAGTACTTGACTAAATGGTAAGACACTAATGTCCATATTTCTTGCACATAATATTACGGTGGCAAAGGACTGAAACCCTGATTCCAGTGATTTGCCACTTATTAGGCTGTGTTGCTGTTTCAATAAAATCAGTGTTTTATCATTAGAGATTATCACTATAGGACTAGGTGTCTCGTGCCTCCTGGTCAACTGCTCTGTGTATAATGAGCTCCCATCATTGATTAGCAGCTTTATGTCAATCAACAGTGTACAAAGAGAGCTGCCAATCATTGATGTGGGCGGGGTCATACAGAGCTCAGTATTCAGAGCTCTGCAGCAGAGAAAACTATGATTGTATCACATCTGCTTCACTGAAATAAGTGACACATCACTAGAATCATGGTCTCTGCCCCTACATCATGAACCTCTCAGATAACATACAGTAGCAAAAACCTGGTGACAGATTCCCTTTAAAAAATATTTATCTGTGGCATATTTAATACTTGAAAACAAATATCAGAACTGGATTAATTGTTTAGTCGCAGTAATAAAGCATTTCCTACTTTACAATGTTTTTTTCTAGTTAATATTTTATTATGTTCTGTAACTTGGTGATTATCTTTTAGTTATGCTCAGTAGTTGGAGAGCGAGGTAATGAGGCTCTAAATATGTGTCCCTGGGGTTGCTGTGCTTTGCTCGATGAAAAATCCAGTGTGGGATTTGTGGTCCCACTATTATCTTGCGGAGTGATTTAGGCTTTGTGTCCATGAATTCTTGCTGATTATTTAGCCCAAAGTGCTGCTCTTTTAGGAGCGGTGAGGGATTTTACCTCTCGGAGACATTATTAAATCACGTCCGCAGCAATATATCTAGAGGAAAAAGGCCAGTGCAAGCCTTCAATGTTTCCAGGCACTAGATGTAGCTCTGTTTCATGCTCTCCCGCACTATTCGGCAGTAGGATAGTTTAGCTCCCCGCAGCAGATTCTCGGAATTGTTTTTACAGAGGTGACGAGGATAGAGAAGCCATTCCAGCTGCCATATGGTCCGTAAGAGGCACTCGCAAGGAATAAAACATTTCGAGGCTGTTTTTTTTTAAAATCTGATAGTGATTGAATCTAAGCAATGTATGCAGTGCATCGCGTTATACGTTTCCAGCATTCTCATGAGACCATTTTGTCTACAATTTTTATCGACCCAATTTAACGAGTGATTGCGAGCAAGTGGGTTCCTACTAAATCGCACGCATGATGTAACCTTGCAGTATGGCCTCCCGGGAACTCACATTATGTCTTGAGGTTTATGAGCTCGCTGGCATCAATAGGCCTCTTATATAAAAAAATCAGCGCTGGCAAAGTGCTCAATGTCTTTTGGGATCTATTAAAATCCTGGTCCTAGCTGAACTCTGGCATAAACTTTCCCGTCATGGATACACACTTATCTTGAATGATAATTAGAAGTTTTAAAAACTTTTCAAAAAAGTTTTTAAAGAGAATGTGTAATCAGAAAAAGTCTGATTATTTAAATCAAGACTTTATGGGGCTTTTTTTGGTAATTTTTTTTATTTTACATATCACTTTCATTCTGACCACTAAGTCTAACTTTACTCTTATGCATTTTTTTCCTGTACAGCTGACTTTTTTAAATTACATTATTATTGCTGGCAGGATTACAGTGAAAGGTAAGAGTGCTTTCACACTGTGTTTAGTTACACGCTTGGAGGCCCCAAGATGTTTGTTGACTTTTAGGGGAGCGTTTTCTAGGCATGCTCGGTGATCTGTGCAGAGGTCATTATACAGTGAGGGGATAGGAGGTGAGCTGTGACCGTCATCTATTCTGAAAGTTGTGCCCTGTGTTATCTGCCTGTTAGGGTGTTTTCATAATGTGTTTAGTTCTATGCTCTATGGCCCCGTGTCACGGACGTGGTTAGTGGAAGCAATATGCCACAGGCCGCAGAAAGTCTGGAGGGGTGTGACTAAGCGAGCACCAGGCTGTTCACTAGAGCCTCTGATGGTGAGGTTAGACTTGGCTCCTGATGAACGCCAGGTGCCACTCCAAGACAGACCAACAGACGCGCAGCTGCTGGATCCAGTATTACAGACTGGATGGTGCAACAGGCAGAGTTCGTATCAGAGTGCAGCAGGCAGAATCTGCACCAGAGTGCAGCAGGCAGTGGTACACAACTTTACACAACGTAGACTGCTGAACAGGAAGGTTGCTCAGTGACTTCCCCAGTGGGGAGGAAGCAATATATACATAATGCCCCACAGCCATTGGCTCGGGAGGAAATAGCAAGTGCACACGCTGGCCCTTTAAGAGGGTGGGAGCACGCGTGCGCATGCTCTAAGGACATGGGTGGAGGTCCGGCTGGGAACTCTGCTGGAAGCATGCAGAGCATGGGGAAGGGAAGAGCCGACCACAGCGCAGGTGTGTGAAGTGACACGCCAGAAACCCTGCCTGTCAGAGCAGGGATCCGGCGTGGTGCTAACACCCTGTCGGGGCATATGTCTGAACCCCCCACACAACGGGATGAGGACATATGTGCCGATAGGGCCATAGACTATAACTGTGCTGGCAGAGCGAACGTATGCTTTGTCATCCATCATTATCAGGTGTGTGTGCCAACTTGAGGCGGACGCTAAGACGCAGTAGATTGTATCTAGGTGTCCGCATCCAGTAGGTGTATACATCTAAAAATGATGCCCAGAAGACCACATGTTCACTCTGCTGCCACCATTAACCCCTTTCTGACATCAGACGTACTATCCCGTCCATGAGACCCGGGCCCCTATGCCCATGGACGGGATAGTACGTCTACCGCGATCAGCGGCGCCCACGTGGTTAGCGCCGCTGATCGCGGCCGGGTGTCAGCTGATTATCACAGCTGACACCCGGCACAATGTGTCAGGGGCGGTCACGGGCCTGCAGGAAGCTGGCTTCCTCAGTGCTTGCAAAGCGCAGGCATGAGGAAGCCTTCGGCACTGCCTGTAACAGATCGCTGATCTGTCACAGTGATCTGTGATGTGACAGATCAGCGATCTGTCACAGGACAGTGTTGTCCCACCTGGGACTATTTAATAAAGTTAAAAAAAAATAAAAAAGTGTTAAAATAAATTTTAAAAAATCGCCAAATAAATTAGAAAAAAAAAAAATATTCCCCCAAATAAATCCATTTTTTTTCCTACATATTAGGTATCGCCGCGTCCGTAACGACCCGCCCTATAAAACTATCCCATTAGTTAACCCCTTTAGCGAACCCCTTAAAAAATAAAAATAAAAAACGAAGCAAAAAATAATGATTTATTATCATACCGCCAAACAAAAAGTGTAATAACGCGCGATCAAAAAGACGCATATAAATATCCATGGTACCGCTGAAAACGTCATCTCGTCCCGCAAAAAACGAGCCACCACACAGCATCATCAGCAAAAAAATAAAAAAGTTATAGCTCGCAGAATAAAGCGATGCAAAAATAATTATTTTTTATATAAAATAGTTTTCATTGCATAAAACCGACAAAACATAAAAAAAGACCTAAATGAGATATCGCTGTAACCGTACTGACCCGAAGAATAAAACCGCTTTATCAATTTTACCGCACGCGGAACGGTGTAAACGCACTCCCCCAAAAGAAATTCATGAAACGCTGGTTTTTGTTCATTCTGCGTCCCAAAAATCGGAATAAAAAGCGATCAAAAAATGTCACGTGCCCGAAAATGGTACCAATAAAGACGTCAACTCGTCCCGCAAAAAATAAGACCTCACATGACTCGGTGGGTCAAAATACGGAAAAATTATAGCTCTCAATATGTGGTGATGCAAAAACTATTTTTACAATAAAAAGCGTCTTTTAGCGTGCGACAGCTGCCAAACATAAAAACCGCCATAAATAGTAAATCAAACCCCCCGTTATCACCCCCTTAGTTTGGGAAAAATAATAAAATAAAAAAAAGTATTTATTTCCATTTTTCCATTAGGATTAGGGTTAGGGTTAGGGTTAGGGTAGGGTTAGGGCTAGGGTTAGGGCTAGGGCTAGGGTTAGGGCGAGGGTTAGGGTTAGGGCTGAGATTAGGGTTAGGGGTGTGTTGGGGTTCGGGTTGGAGTTAGAATTGGGGGTTTCCACTGTTTGGGCACATCAGGGGCTCTCCAAATGCAACATTGCGTCTGATCTCAATTCCAGCCAATTCTGCGTTGAAAAAGTCAAATGGTGCTCCTTCCCTTCCAAGCTCTGCCATGCGCCAAACAGTGTTTTACCCCCACATGTAGGGTATCAGCCTACTCAGGACAAATTGCTAAACAATTTTTGGGGTCCAATTTCTCCTGTTACCCTTAGGAAAATAAAAAATTGGGGGCAAAATTATCATTTTTGTGGAAAAAAATGATTTTTTTATTTTCACGTCCGAGCGTTATAAACTTCTGTGAAGCAGCGTACTCATGACAAATTGGACAACAACTTTTGGGGTCCAATGTCTCCTGTTACCCTTGGGAAAATGAAAAAATTGGGGACTAATTGATCAAGTTTGTGGAAAAAATGTGATTTTTTTATTTTCATGTCCGGGCATTATAAACTTCTGAGAAGCCCTTTTGGGGTTCAAAGTGCTCACCACACATCTAGATAAGTTCCTTAGGGGGTCTCGTTTCCAAAATGGGGTCATTTGTGGGGGGTTTCCACTGTTTAGGTACATTAGGGGCTCTCCAAAGGCAGCATGACACCCGCAGAACATTCCCTCCAAGTCTGCATTCCAAAACGTCACTGCTTCCCTTCCGAGCCCCGACGTGTGTCCATACAGTAGTTTTCTCCCACATGTGGGGCATCAGCGTACTCAGGACAAATTGAACAACAACTTTTGGGGTTCTATTTCTCCTGTTACCCTTGGGAAAATAAAAAAATTACGGACTAATTGATCATGTTTGTGGAAAAAATACGATTGTTTTATTTTTATGCCCTGGCATTATAAACTTCTGTGAAGCCCTTGGGGTTTCAAAGTGCTCACCTCACATCTAGAAAAGTTCCTTAGGGGGTCTAGTTTTCAAAATGGGGTAATTTGTGGGGGTTTTCCACTGTTTAGGTACATTAGGGGCTCTCCAAAGGCAACATGCCACCCGCAGACCATTCCATCAATGTCTGCATTCCAAAACGTCACTACTTCCCTTCCGAGCCCTGACGTGTGTCCATACAGTAGTTTTCTCCCACATATGGGGTGTCAGCGTACTCAGGACAAATTGGACAACAACTTTTGGGCTTCAATTTCTCCTGTTACCCTTGGGAAAATAAAAAAATTGGGGACTAATTGATCATTTTTGTGGAAAAAATACAATTTTTTTATTTTCATGCCCTGGCATTATAAACTTCTGTGAAGCCCTTGGGGGTTCAAAGTGCTCACCTCACATCTAGATAAGTTCCTTAGGGGGTCTAGTTTTCAAAATGGGGTCATTTGTTGGGGGTTTCCACTGTTTAGGTACATTAGGGGCTCTCCAAAGGCAACATGACACCCGCAGACCATTCCATCAATGTCTGCATTCCAAAACGTCACTACTTCCCTTCCGAGCCCCGACGTGTGCCCATACAGTAGTTTTCTCCCACATATGGGGTATCAGCATACTCAGGACAAATTGGACAACAACTTTTGGGGTCCAATTTCTCCTGGTACCCTTGGGAAAATAAAAAAATGGTGACTAAAAGATCATGTTTGTGGAAAAAATACGAATTTTTTATTTTCACGCCCGGGCGTTATAAACTTCTGTGAAGCACTGGGGGGGTTCAAAGTGCTCACCACACATCTAGATAAGTTCCTTGGGGGGTCTACTTTACAAAATGGTGTCATTTGTGGGGGGTTTCCACTGTTTAGGTACATCAGGGGTTTTCCAATCGCGACATAGGGTCCGATCTCAATTCCAGCCAAAAATATCAAATGGCGCTGCTTCACTTCCGAGCTCTGCCATGTGCCCAAATAGTGGTTTACTCCCACATGTGGGGTATCTGCGTACTCAGGACAAATTGCACAATAACTATTAGGGTCCTGTTACCCTTGGAAAAATAAGAATTGAGGGTGAAAAGATCATTTTTGTGGAAAAAATATGATTTTTAATTGTACCGCTGTACATTATAAACTTCTGTGAAGCCCTTGGGGGTTCAAAGTTCTCACCACACATCTAGATAAGTTCCTTGGGGGGTCTAGTTTCCAAAATGGTGTCATTTGTGGGGGGGTTTCCACTGTTTTGGTACATCAGGGGTTTTCCAATCGCGACATGGTGTCTGATCTCAATTCCAGCCAAAAACGTCAAATGGCGCTGCTTCCCTTCCGAGCTCTGCCATGCGCCCAAATAGTGGTTTACCCCCACATGTGGGGTATCAGCGTACTCAGGACAAATTGCACAATAACTTTTAGGGTCCTGTTACCCTTGGGAAAATAAAAATTGGGGTGAAAAGATCATTTTTGTGGAAAAAATATTTTTTAATTGTACCGCTGTACGTTATAAACTTCTGTAATGCCCTTGTGGGTTCGAAGTTCTCACCACATATCTAGATAAGTTCCTTGGGGGGTCTAGTTTCCAAAATGGGGTCACTTTTAGGGGGTTTCCACTGTTTAGGTACATCAGGGACTCTCCAAACGTGACATGGCATCCGATCTGAATTCAAGCCAATTTTGCATTGAAAAAGTCAAACGGCGCTCCTTCCATTCTGAGCTCTGCCATGCGCCGAAACAGTCGTCCCCCCCCCACAAATCAGGAATCAGCGTACTCAGGACAAATTGCACAATAACTTTTGCAGTCCAATTTCTCCTGTTACCCTTGGTAAAATAAAAAAAATTGAACCTGAAGTATTTTTTTGGTGAAAAAAAGTTAGATGTTCATTTTTTTTTTAAATATTCAAAAAAATTCCTGTGACGCACCTAAAGGGTTAATAAACATCTTGAATGTGGTTTTCAGCACCTTAAGGGGTGCAGTTTTTAGAATGGTGTCACTTTTGGGTATTTTCTATCATATAGACCCCTCAAAGTGGCTTCAAATGTGATGTGGTCCTAAATATAAAATGGTGTTGTAAAAATGAGAAATCGCTGGTCAACTTTTAACCCTTATAACTTCCTAACAAAAAAAAATTTTGGTTCCAAAATTGTGCTGATGTAAAGTAAACATGTGGGAAATGTTAGTTATCAAGTATCAAGTTTTTTGTGTGCCGTATCTCTGTGATTTAAGGGCATAAAAATTCAAAGTTGGAAAATTGCGAAATTTTCAAAATTTTTGCCAAATTTCCATTTTTTTCACAAATAAACGCAAGTTATTTGAATGAAATTTTACCACTAACATGAAGTACAATATGTCACGAGAAAACAATGTCAGAATCACCGGGATCCATGGAAGCGTTCCAGAGTTATGACCTCATAAAGGTACAGTGGTCAGAATTGTAAAAATTGGCCCGGTCATGAACGTGCAAACCACCCTTGGGGGTGAAGGGGTTAAAGTCTATTACCCCGTTGGCACATCCGTCCAAATCCCGTCTTGTGGGGGGTTCGGATGTATGCCCCAACGGGGCCATAGAGCATTTAACTAAACAAAGTATGAAAACACCCAAACAGGCAGATAACACAGGGCCCAACATTCAGAATAGATGACGGTCACAGCTCACCTCCTGTCCCCTTCACTGTATAATGACATCTGCACAGATCACAGAGCATGCCTAGAAAACTCTCCCATAAAAGTCAATGAACATCTCTGGACTATTGTATTTGATTTTCCATGTGGCTGCTGTAAAGCATATCTCCAAATGAAGTTAAAAAAAAGTTAAAGCAATATGACAGCCACATAAAAAAATAGAATAAAAAAATATAAGGGAATAAATAATGATTATAAAACATGTTTTAATTATAAAATATATGTCATAGATTTCCATTTATATGTCCTGCAAACTGTGATTGACATGAGAAGTATACATATACAATAGTGTAATATTTTTTTCATATATGTTACAGTGGGCTACTTATCTACACTTGTGGCCAAAAGTATTGACACCCCTGCAGTTCTGTCAGATAATACTCAGTTTCTTCCTGAAAATGATTGCAAACACAAATTCTTTGGTATTATTATCTTCATTTAATTTGTCTTAAATGAAAAAACACAAAAGAGATTGAAGCAAAACGCAAAACATTGATCATTTCACACAAAACTCCAAAAATGGACCAGACAAAAGTATTGGCACCCTCAGCCTAATACTTGGTTGCACAACCTTTAGCCAAAATAACTGCGACCAACCGCTTCCGGTAACCATCAATGAGTTTCTTACAATGCTCTGCTGGAATTTTAGACCATTCTTCTTTGGCAAACTGCTCCAGGTCCCTGATATTTGAAGGGTGCCTTCTCCAAACTGCCATTTTTAGATCTCTCCACAGGTGTTCTATGGGATTCAGGTCTGGACTCATTGCTGGCCACCTTAGATGTCTCCAGTGCTTTCTCTCAAACCATTTTCTAGTGCTTTTTGAAGTGTGTTTTGGGTCATTGTCTCTGAGGGAGACCCAGCTTTCTCACACTGGGCCCTACATTATGCTGCAAAATTTGTTGGTAGTCTTCAGACTTCATAATGCCATGCACACAGTCAAGCAGTCCAGTGCCAGAGGCAGCAAAGCAACCCCAAAACATCAGGTAACCTCCGCCATGTTTGACTGTAGGGACCGTGTTCTTTTCTTTGAATGCCTCTTTTTTTCTCCTGTAAACTCTATGTTGATGCCTTTGCCCAAAAAGCTCTACTTTTGTCTCATCTGACCAGAGAACATTCTTCCAAAACGTTTTAGGCTTTTCCAGGTAAGTTTTGGCAAACTCCGGCCTGGCTTTTTTATGTCTCGGGGTAAGAAGTGGGGTCTTTCTTGGTCTCCTACCATACAGTCCCTTTTCATTCAGACGCCGACGGATAGTACGGGTTGACACTGTTGTACCCTCGGACTGCAGGGCAGCTTGAACTTGTTTGGATGTTAGTCGAGGTTCTTTATCCAACATCCGCACAATCTTGCGTTGAAATCTCTTGTCAATTTTTCTTTTCCGTCCACATCTAGGGAGGTTAGCCACAGTGCCATGGGCTTTAAACTTCTTGATGACACTGCGCACGGTAGACACAGGAACATTCAGGTCTTTGGAGATGGACTTGTAGCCTTGAGATTGCTCATGCTTCCTCACAATTCGATTTCTCAAGTCCTCAGACAGTTCTTTGGTCTTCTTTCTTTTCTCCATGCTCAATGTGGTACACACAAGGACACAGGACAGAGGTTGAGTCAACTTTAATCCATGTCAACTAGCTGCAAGTGTGATTTAGTTATTGCCAACACCTGTTAGGTGCCACAGGTAAGTTACAGGTGCTGTTAATTACACAAATTAGAGACGCACCACACTAACAGTGCCAATACTTTTGTCCACCCTCTTTTTTATGTTTGGTGTGGAATTATATTCAATTTGGCTTTAGGACAATTCTTTTTGTGTTTTTTCATTTAAGACAAAATAAATGAAGATAATAATACCAAAGAATTTGTGTTTGCAATCATTTTCAGGAAGAAACTGAGTATTATCTGACAGAATTGCAGGGGTGTCAATACGTTGGTCACAACTGTATGGAGATTACTGTTTTCCCTAGACTGTATAGAGCGGTATGCTAATGATACAGTACCATATATCTGCTGGTATTTTGGGTCAATTTTCTAAAACATGAGGAAGTATGGTGGAAGAGGACGCGGATGTGGGCGTGGGGGGCCGCCTGGTACTGATGGTGGTGGTGGTGCATCTGCTGGTAGTGCCAAAAACACAATATCAGCTAAGGCAGGAGGTGTTGAGCCTGCGTCATGGTGTAGCTCTGGAAGGCCTGTAAGGCTCCATTTTCTGGGAGTAGGTAGACTGCTTTTAAAGCCAGAGCATCAGGAACTGTTTTTGGCTTACATTGCTGAAACAACTTCCAGCTCTATCGCCTCCTCTTCTGAAGTTTAAAAAAATGCAAGCACTGAGTCGTAAGTGCAGGCTTCTGGTCAGGAGCAACCCCTTTCCTTGTGTCCTTCACCCACACCAAAAGTGAAGGATGCGGCAGCACACACTTCAGATTACTCCATGGAGCTCTTTTCACATACCATGCCTGGGTTAATTAAAAATGGGGCCCATCATATATTGGAGCATTCCAAATGGGGGACATCAGACACTGGAGCATCATCCGTGAAGCCCATCATATACTGGAGCATTGTAAATGGGGCAGATCAGACACTGGAGCAGCATCTGTGGGGCACATGATACACTGGAGCAAGAGAAATGGGGCCCATTATATATGGAGCATTATTAGGGCGCATAAGACACTGGAGCATCATCCTTGAGGCCCATCATATACTGGAGCATTCCAAATGGGGGACATCAGACACTGGAGCAGCATTTACGGGGCCCATTAGACACTGGAGCATTAGAAATGGAGCCCATTATATATGGAACATTATTAGGGTCCATCATACACTGGAGCATCATCCATGAGACCCATCATATACTGGAGCATTCCAAATGGGGCAGATCAGACACTGGAGCAGCATTTACGGGGCCCTTTATACACTTGAGCATTAGAAATGGAGCCCATTATATGTGGAGCATGATTTGGGTCCATAACACATTGGAGCATCGTCCATGGGGACCATCATATACTGTAGCATTATGTGGAGCTCATCATATACTGTACGGAACATTATATGTGGACAATTATTCTGTATAGAGAAATATATGGGGCTCATTATTCTGTATGGCGCACAATGTGGTGGCCATAATACTGTATGGAGTAATATACTGTCCTTTTTTTGAGCTATTGTACAATTTAAAATAGATCAGTCATGTCATGTAAGCTGTGAAGTATTTGTCATTGTACTATACTTATATTTCTGTGCCGTATCAGAGCATCATGAGTTGTGGTATGTGTTAAAGGGGCGCACAGACACTCTTTAGCCCAGGGCACACAAAAACCTGGAACCAGCCCTACCCTTCCACAACTTTAGCCAAATAACCCCCTGTTTTCAATGCGTAACTATTATTATGAGGTAAATTAAGGTTGACAAGCTTCAGTAATAAGGATTGATGCTTTTGGCATTGAAATGGGCACTGTAGGTGTGTTTACTGTCCTCCACTCCCTGCCGACTTTGCTTCCCCATTGACTTGCATTGGGTTTCGTGTTTCAGTCGGCCTCTGACTTTTCCCTATAGTCGGCTGATTTTGTTCGACCCGACTTTTGAGAACGTCGGGTTTCATGAAACCCGACTCGACCCTAAAAAAGGCAAAGTCGCTCATCTCTACTAGTGATCCTTTGATACGCCGTTTCATGGACCGCTCCTTGGATCTTCTACCACACTTAGTCAGTCTTAGATCAACTTCTTACATACACTATACATGTTATAGAGACTCTGTGAGCAGGCTGCTATTACAAGGATGCAGTTAGGAACCTTGGTGTACTTCACTTTTAATTTTTTCCCACTTTCTTTCATTGTGTGTATATATGATGTAATTGGCGGCGCCACAGAGTACAAATTAGGGTGCCAACCTCTGCTGCAAGGAAGGGAGAGATCCTAGGAAAAGATAGAGCTCTATTAGGATCACACACCTACCTCCTGGTAATAGCTCAGTGACCTTGGTCATTAAAAAAAACACCCTGGTATTGTCCATAATCACATTTTTTGGGGGGGCAATATGTTTATATGCTTTTAGATAAATAAAAGATAATTTTTAGGGGTCAATTCTTTGTCATGGTTGTATTCTTATAGTGGCCCTGCATGTACTATACACTATCCCAATCTGCCATTGGGCCTGGAGGGACTATTGGTTTGTTTTTGCTTTTTCCATTTGTGCCTGAATAGTTCACCAAAATGGCAGATGGGCATTATCTTTTACTAATTGAATTGCAAAGTGTTTGAATTCACATGGAACTGCAAATTTAAGGAAAGTAGACTCCAACTCGATCCTCCATGGATCATCTGCTCATCTTAACCTTCTAATACAGTGCCTTGCGAAAGTATTCGGCCCCCTTGAACTTTTCAACCTTTTCCCACATATCATGCTTCAAACATAAAGATACCAAATGTAAATTTTTGGTGAAGAATCAACAACAAGTGGGACAGAATTGTGAAGCTGAACAAAATTTATTGTTTTTTTAAATTTTTGTGGAAAGTCAAAAACTGAAAAGTGGAGCGTGCAATATTATTCGGCCCCTTTACCTTCAGTGCAGCAAATTCACTCCAGAAGTTCATTGTGGATCTCTGAATGATCCAATGTTGTCCTAAATGACTAATGATAAATATAATCCACCTGTGTGTAATCAAGTCTCCGTATAAATGCACCTGCTCTGTGATAGTCTCAGGGTTCTGTTTGATGCACAGAGAGCATCATGAAGACCAAGGAACACAACAGGCAGGTCCGTGATACTGTTGTGGAGAAGTTTAAAGCCGGATTTGGATACAAAATGATTTCCAAAACTATAAACATCCCAAGCAGCACTGTGCAAGTGATCATATTGAAATGGAAGGAGTATCATACCACTGCACATCTACCAAGACCCGGCCGTCCCTCTAAATTTTCATCTCAAACAAGGAGAAGACTGATCAGAGATGCAGCCAAGAGGCCCATGATCACTCTTGATGAACTGCAAATACAGGACCATTCTTGAAGAAAACCTGTTGGAGTCTGCAAAAGACCTGAGACTGGGACGAAGATTTGTCTTCCAACAAGACAATGATCCCAAACATAAAGCTAAATCTACATTGGAATGGTTCACAAATAAACATATCCAGGTGTTAGAATGGCCAAGTCAAAGTCCAGACCTGAATCCAATCGAGAATCTGTGAAAAGAGCTGAAAACTGCTGTTCACAAACGATCTCCATCAAACCTCACTGAGCTCGAGCTGTTTGTCAAGGAAGAATGGGCAAGAATTTCAGTCTCTAGATGTCCAAAACGGATAGAGACATACCCCAAGCGACTTGCAGCTGTAATCGCAGTAAAAGGTGGCACAACAAAGACTTAAGTTAAAGGGGCCGAATAACATTGCATGCCCCACTTTTCAGTTTTTGAATTTCCACAAAAATTTAAAATAACCGATAAATTTCGTTCAACTTCACAATTGTGTCCCACTTGTTGTTAATTCTTCACCAAAAATTTACATTTGGTATCTTTATGTTTGAAGCATGATATGTGGGAAAAGGTTGAAAAGATCCAGGGAGCCAAATACTTTTGCAAGGCACTATATGTGAAGCCCCTGAGAATATTGTGGCACAATGGCTAGAGCCATTATACACAAGTGCACAATAAACTGCATTTGCATTTGGGAGTGTAATTATGTCAAAAATAGCATATCTCCAAATGAAGTTAAAAAAAAAGTTAAAGCAATATGACAGCCACATAAAAAAATAGAATAAAAAAATATAAGGGAATAAATAATGATTATAAAACATGTTTTAATTATAAAATATATGTCATAGATTTCCATTTATATGTCCTGCAAACTGTGATTGACATGAGAAGTATACATATACAATAGTGTGATATTTTTTTCATATATGTTACTGTGGGCTACTTATCTACACTTGTGGCCAAAAGTATTGACACCCCTGCAATTCTGTCAGATAATACTCAGTTTCTTCCTGAAAATGATTGCAAACACAAATTCTTTGGTATTATTATCTTCATTGAATTTGTCTTAAATGAAAAAACACAAAAGAGAATGAAGCAAAAAGCAAAACATTGATCATTTCACACAAAACTCCAAAAATGGGCTAGACAAAAGTATTAGCACCCTCAGCCTAATATTTGTTGCACAACCTTTAGCCAAAACAACTGCGACCAACCACTTCCGGTAACCATCAATGAGTTTCTTACAATGCTCTGCTGGAATTTTAGACCATTCTTCTTTGGCAAACTGCTCCAGGTCCCTGATATTTGAAGGGTGCCTTCTCCAAACTGCCATTTTTAGATCTCTCCACAGGTGTTCTATGGGATTCAGGTCTGGACTCATTGCTGGCCACCTTAGATGTCTCCAGTGCTTTCTCTCAAACCATTTTCTAGTGCTTTTTGAAGTGTGTTTTGGGTCATTGTCCTGCTGGAAGACCCATGACCTCTGAGGGAGACCCAGCTTTCTCACACTGGGCCCTACATTATGCTGCAAAATTTGTGGGTAGTCTTCAGACTTCATAATGCCATGCACATGGTCAAGCAGTTCAGTGCCAGAGGCAGCAAAGCAACCCCAAAACATCAGGGAACCTCTGCCATGTTTGACTGTAGGGACCGTGTTCTTTTCTTTGAATGCCTCTTTTTTCTCCTGTAAACTCTATGTTGATGCCTTTGCCCAAAAAGCTCTACTTTTGTCTCATCTGACCAGAGAACATTCTTCCAAAACGTTTTAGGCTTTTTCAGGTAAGTTTTGGCAAACTCCAGCCTGGCTTTTTTATGTCTCGGGGTAAGAAGTGGGGTCTTCCTTGGTCTCCTACCATACAGTCCCTTTTCATTCCGACGCCGACGGATAGTACGGGATGACACTGTTGTACCCTCGGACTGCAGGCAGCTTGAACTTGTTTGGATGTTAGTCGAGGTTCTTTATCCAATATCCGCACAATCTTGCGTTGAAATCTCTTGTCAATTTTTTTTCCGTCCACATCTAGGGAGGTTAGCCACAGTGCCATGGGCTTTAAACTTCTTGATGACACTGCACACGGTAGATAAAGGAACATTCAGGTCTTTGGAGATGGACTTGCAGCCTTGAGATTGCTTATGCTTCCTCACAATTTGGTTTCTCAAGTCCTCAGACAGTTCTTTGGTCTTCTTTCTTTTCTCCATGCTCAATGTGGTACACACAAGGACAGAGGTTGAGTCAACTTTAATCCATGTCAACTGGCTGCAAGTGTTATTTAGTTATTGCCAACACCTGTTAGTTGCCACAGGTAAGTTACAGGTGCTGTTAATTACACAAATTAGAGAAGCACCACATGATTTTTCGAATGGTGCCAATACTTTTGTCCACCCTCTTTTTTATGTTTGGTGTGGAATTATATTCAATTTGGCTTTAGAACAATTCTTCTTGTGCTTTTTCATTTAAGACAAATTAAATGAAGATAATAATACCAAAGGAAGAAACTGAGTATTATCTGACAGAATTGCAGGGGTGTCAATACTTTTGGCCACAACTGTATGGAGATTTTGTTATCCCTGGACTGTATAGAGCTGTACGCTTCTGATACAGTACCATATATCTGCTGGTATTTTGGGTCAATTTTCTAAAACATGAGGAAGTATGGTGGAAGAGGACGCGGATGTGGGTGTGGGGGGCCACCTTGTACTGATGGTGGTGATGCATCTGCTGGTAGTGCCAAAAACACAAAGCAGCTAAGGCAGGAGGTGTTGAGCCTGCATCATGGTGTAGCTCTGGAAGGCCTGTAAGGCTCCATTTTCTGGGAGTAGGGAGACTGCTTTTAAAGCCGGAGCATCAGGAACTGTTTTTGGCTTACATTGCTGAAACAGCTTCCAGCTCTATCGCCTCCTATTCTGAAGTTTAAAAAAATGCAAGCACTGAGTCTTAAGTGCAGGCTTCTGGTCAGGAGCAACCACTTTCCTTGTGTCCTTCACCCACACCAAAAGTGAAGGATGCGGCAGCACACACTTCAGATTACTCCATGGAGCTCTTTTCACATACCATGCCTGGGTTAATTAAAAATGGGGCCCATCATATACTGGAGCATTCACAATGGGTGACATCTGACACTGGAGCATCATCCATGAAGCCCATCATATAGTGGAGCATTCTAAATGGGGCAGATCAGACACTGGAGCAGCATCTATGGGGCACATGATACACTGGAACAAGAGAAATGGGGCCCATTATATATGGAGCATAATTAGGGCCCATAAGACACTGGAGCATCATCCATGAGGCCATCATATACTGGTGCATTCCAAATGGGGGACATCAGACACTGGAGCAGCATTTATGGGGCCCTTTATACACTTGAGCATTACAAATGGAGCCTATTATATATTGAGCATTATTAGGGCCCATCATACACTGGAGCATCATCCATGAGGCCCATCATATACTGGAGCATTCCAGATTGGGGACATCAGACACTGGAGCAGCATTTAAGGGGCCCATTATACACTTGAGCATTAGAAATGGAGCCCATTATATGTGGAGCATTATTTGGGTCCATAACACACTGGAGCATCGTCCATGGGGACCATCATATACTGTAGCATTATGTGGAGCTCATCATATACTGTACGGAACATTATATGTGGACAATTATTCTGTATAGAGAAATATATGGGGCTCATTATTCTGTATAGCGCACAATGTGGAGGCCATAATACTGTATGGAGTAATATACTGTCCTTTTTTTGAGCTATTGTACAATTTCTGTGCCGTATCGGAGCATCATGAGTTGTGGTATGTGTTAAAGGGGCGCACTGACACTCTTTAGCCCAGGGCACACAAAAACCTGGAGCCAGCCCTACCCCCCACAACTTTAGCCAAATAACCCCGTTTTCAATGCGTAACTATTATTATGAGGTAAATTAAGGTTGACAAGCTTCAGTAATAAGAATTGATGTTTTTGGCATTGAAATGGGCACTGTAGGTGTGTTTACTGTCCTCCACTCCCTGCCGACTTTGCTTCCCCATTGACTTGCATTGGGTTTCGTGTTTCAGTCGGCCTCTGACTTTTCCCTATAGTCGGCTGATTTTGTTCGACCCGACTTTTGAGAACGTCGGGTTTCATGAAACCCGACTCAACCCTAAAAAAGGCAAAGTCGCTCATCTCTACTAGTGATCCTTTGATACTCCGTTTCATGGACCCCTCCTTGGATCTTCTACCACACTTAGTCAGTCTTAGATCAACTTCTTACATACACTATACATGTTATAGAGACTCTGTGAGCAGGCTGCTATTACAAGGACGCAGTAAGGAACCTTGGTGTACTTCACTTTTAATTTTTTCCCACTTTCTTTCATTGTGTGTATATATGATGTTGAGTGGCAGCGCCACAGAGTACAAATTAGGGTGCCAACCTCTGCTGCAAGGAAGGGAGAGATCCTAGGAAAAGATAGAGCTCTATTAGGATCACACACCTACCTCCTGGTAATAGCTCAGTGACCTTGGTCATTAAAAAAAACACCCTGGTATTGTCCATAATCACATTTAATTTGGGGCAATATGTTTATATGCTTTTAGATAAATAAAAGATAATTTTTAGGGGTTAATTCTTTGTCATGGTTGTATTCTTATAGTGGCCCTGCATGTACTATACACTATCCCAATCTGCCATTGGGCCTGGAGGGACTATTGGTTTGTTTTTGCTTTTCCCATTTGTGCCTGAATAGTTCACCAAAATGGCAGATGGGCATTATCTTTTACTAATTGAATTGCAAAGTGTTTGAATTCACATGGAACTGCAAATTTAAGGAAAGTAGACTCCAACTCGATCCTCCATGGATCATCTGCTCATCTTAACCTTCTAATACAGTGCCTTGCGAAAGTATTCGTCCCCCTTGAACTTTTCAACCTTTTCCCACATATCATGCTTCAAACATAAAGATACCAAATGTAAATTTTTGGTGAAGAATCAACAACAAGTGGGACAGAATTGTGAAGCTAAACGAAATTTATTGTTTTTTTAAATTTTTGTGGAAATTCAAAAACTGAAAAGTGGAGCGTGCAATATTATTCGGCCCCTTTACCTTCAGTGCAGCAAATTCACTCCAGAAGTTCATTGTGGATCTCTGAATGATCCAATGTTGTCCTAAATGACTAATGATAAATATAATCCACCTGTGTGTAATCAAGTCTCCGTATAAATGCACCTGCTCTGTGATAGTCTCAGGGTTCTGTTTGATGCACAGAGAGCATCATGAAGACCAAGGAGCACAACAGGCAGGTCCGTGATACTGTTGTGGAGAAGTTTAAAGCCGGATTTGGATACAAAATAATTTCCAAAACTATAAACATCCCAAGCAGCACTGTGCAAGTGAACATATTGAAATGGAAGGAGTATCATACCACTGCAAATCTCCCAAGACCCGGCCGTCCCTCTAAATTTTCATCTCAAACAAGGAGAAGACTGATCAGAGATGCAGCCAAGAGGCCCATGATCACTCTGGATGAACTGCAGAGATCTACAGATGAGGTGGGACAGTCTGTCCATAGGACAACAATCAGTTATACACTGCACAAATCTAGCCTTTATGGAAGAGTGGCAAAAAGAAAGCCATTTCTCAAAGATATCCATAAAAAGTGTTGCTTAAAGTTTGTAGCAAGCCACCTGGGAGACACACCAAACATGTTTTAAGAAGGTGCTCTGGTCAGATGAAACCAAAATCGAACTTTTTGGCAACAATGCCAAATTATATGTTTGGTGTAAAGGCAACACAGGTCATCACCCTGAACACACTATCCCCAATGTCAAACATGGTGGTGGCAGCATCATGGTTTGGGCCTGCTTTTCTTCAGCAGGGACAGGAAAGATGGTTAAAATTGATGGGAAGATGGATGGAGCCAAATACAGGACCATTCTTGAAGAAAACCTGTTGGAGTCTGCAAAAGACCTGAGACTGGGACGAAGATTTGTCTTCCAACAAGACAATGATCCCAAACATAAAGCTAAATCTACATTGGAATGGTTCACAAATAAACATATCCAGGTGTTAGAGTGGCCAAGTCAAAGTCCAGACCTGAATCCAATCGAGAATCTGTGAAAAGAGCTGAAAACCGCTGTTCACAAACGATCTCCATCAAACCTCACTGAGCTCGAGCTGTTTGTCAAGGAAGAATGGGCAAGAATTTCAGTCTCTCGATGTCCAAAACTGATAGAGACATACCCCAAGCGACTTGCAGCTGTAATCGCAGTAAAAGGTGGCGCAACAAAGAATTAAGTTAAAGGGGCCGAATAACATTGCACGCCCCACTTTTCAGTTTTTGAATTTCCACAAAAATTTAAAATAACCAATAAATTTCGTTCAACTTCACAATTGTGTCCCACTTGTTGTTAATTCTTCACCAAAAATTTACATTTGGTATCTTTATGTTTGAAGCATGATATGTGGGAAAAGGATGAAAAGTTCCAGGGTGCCGAATACTTTTGCAAGGCACTATATGTGAAGCCCCTGAGAATATTGTGGCACAATGGCTAGAGCCATTATACACAAGTGCACAATAAACTGCATTTGCATTTGGGAGTGTAATTATGTCGGGGTAGCTATTTAGGGAGGGCTAAATTAACCCTTCACGGTTGATCCAGTGATTTCCAAATTAATTCACAGGGCGTTGCTAGCAACTGGGAATGACCACATGGAGACGGGGGTCTCTGTATGGGAGGATCCAGGCAGATCACCAAACCCCTTTATGTTAGTCACTTCTTTTATAACATTTTGCTTAATTGTGCAAAGTTCTCAACTACCTATAGCATCATGGTAATACTTCACTTGATAAGCCAATAATATTGCAAGAAAACCGGAAACTACATATATGTCCATATCCAAATAGAAAGTAGTATAATGGCATATTCTTCAGAGTTTTACACCCCCGCCTCACTTATCTTGCACCTGATGGGAGCAGTCTGGTTTCATGACAGTTTGAACTTTTACCTAATAACAAAATTTATCTTACAGTAACAAAAACGGAGAAACGAAACCTTCAGGAAAAATGGAGAAGTGAAACTTCAGCTCTGATTTTAGTATTAACCCTTCACAATTACTGTTATTTTATGATGTATTGTCTTAGTTTCTTGGTGCCTCTTTGTGCCATTTTTCAGTATATTTCACTATGGAGTAAAAGCAGGTGGCTTGGATCATGAGTTTGCAGTGTGGCCTTGGAGTCCTAACTTTCTAGATTGTTGGGCATCCCAGAGATCAAGATCCCAACCTAACAGAAAGTGGAGACATAATCTTGCAATATGACATTATGTTATCACCTGGGAATGTCCCATTAAAGTAGGAGCAGCGTATGCACCTCATGTGTGCACTGGGTGTAATTACATCCTATGCACAGCGTGAATAGCTTTGAGCATTCCCTACACATTGAAAACTGAACACTGTGTCCGGAACACATCTCTGGTCATAAAAGCTCTCTACTAATATGTTGTCAAATGTTCTTTTACCTAAAGCTGTAATGCTTTCCAATAGACCCTTAAATGCAAAAACTGTTCTTTATGTTATTGGTACTTAAAAGCAATAGTTGGGATGCAGGCGACAATTATCCTGCGTTCTGTACTAGATAACTATTCAGCTCAGTTATTTATTCACAGCTGCTCGGTAACAATGCGCTAATTGTTGTTTTTTAATCTCTTTCATAGGGCGCATTAAGCTGTTTTGCTTAACACATAAAAATGTTTTATTATTAGGCGGTGATGTTAGATCCCCTAAGCTCTGGCTTTGTCTTCCTTTGCAGATCAGTATAAACACATCTGAGCAGTTATAGCGCGATTCCTTTAAGACAGAAACAAAAACATGAGTTATGGCCTATATGCATTAAAGTTGGCAAACCTGTCCATTTCTGCAGTGCTGCCAATCATATGGAAGTGTCTTGTGTCTCAACTGACAGAGGAAGTCAGAGAGAGAAGGATCAGACATGCTGAATTACAATGCCCCATCAGGGAAATGTGATTTTTTTTCTCCACTTATGAACCACATCTTTCCTTCCTCCTTCCACCTGAATGCACCATCCACACTGAAAGACAACAGCTCAAATTTGACTTGGTCAAAGCAAGATGAATTGTTAGCATATGTAATCTGGAACCACATTGTGCTATCAAACTCTATGTAGAGGTGAGAAGGCCTTAGGAGTGAGGAGCAGAGTAACACACAGGCACGGAAACCGACCAATCGAGCAACAGTTTTTAAAAAAATGATTTACGTACCTCCATTACTGGATTCACAGGTACACGGCGCAGTAGTACCGTATAATGTATTTCATGCTACTCCTTTTGTCTGGGTGTTACATACAGTAGGGAAATAAGAGCAGGAACTCCTCCTCTCTTGTGTGCTGTGTATGTGTGAGGAAGGTACAGGGCAGTAGTCGTGGCTGAGAGCATTTGCTTTAGCACGCCCTGACCTCCCATTACATGCACACACTGCATACCTATGGCTTCATCACCTGCACCATCAGGGCCCTCTGTACGTTTCTGGAGGCTCCATCGGTCTTTTTCTTCACAAAATGAGCCACTATCCAAATCAACTTTCAATTAGAGATGAGCGACTTTTCCTTTTTTAGGGTCGAGTCGGGTTTCATGAAACCTGACTTTCACAAAAGTCGGGTCGAACGAAATTGGCCGACTATAGGGAAAACTCGGAGGCCGACTGAAACACGAAACCCAATGCAAGTCAATGGGGAAGCAAAGTCGGCAGGGAGTGGAGGACAGTAAACACACCTACATTGCCCATTTCAAAGCCAAAAACATCAATTCTTATTACTGAAGCTTGTCAATCTTAATTTACTTCATAATAATAGTTACGCACTGAAAACTGGGGGTTATTTGGCTAAAGTTGTGGGGGTAGGGCTGGCTCCAGGTTTTCATGTGCCCTGGGCCAAAGAGCGCCCCTTTAGCACTTACCACAACTCATGATGCTCCGATACGGCACAGAAATATATGTATAGTACAATGACAAATACTTTACTGCTTATATGACATGACTGATATCTATTTTAAATTCTACAATAGCTCAAAAAAAGGACAGTATATTACTCCATACAGTATTATGGCCACCACATTGTGCGCTATACAGAATAATGAGCCCCATATATATCTCCATGCAGAATAATACTGCTCCAGTGTCTCATCTGCCCCATTTGGAATGCTCCAGTATATGATGAGCCTCATGGATGATGCTCCAGTGTCAGATGTCCCCCATTTGGAATGCTCCAGTATATGATGGGCGTCATGGATGATGCTCCAGTGTCTTATGGGTCCTAATAAAGCTCCATATACAATGGGCTCCATTTCTAATGCTCCAGTGTATAATGGGCCCCGTAAATGCTCCTCCAGTGTCTGATGTACCCCATTTGGAATGTTCCAGTATATGATGGGCCTCATGGATGATGCTCCAGTGTATGATGGGCCCTAATAATGCTCCATATACAATGGGCTCCATTTCTAATTCTCCAGTGTATAATGGGCCCCGTAAATGCTGCTCCAGTGTCTGATGTCCCCCATTTAGAATGCTCCAGTATATGATGGGCCCCATTTTTAATTAACCCAGGCATGGTATGTGAAAAGAGCTCCGTGGAGTTATCAGAAGTGTGTGCTGCCGCATCCTTCACTTTTGATGTGGGTGAAGGACACAAGGAAAGGGGTTGCTCCTGACCAGAAGCCTGCACTGAAGATCTCAGTGCTTGGATTTTTTTAAACTTCAGTAGAGTAGGCGATAGAGCTGGAGGCTGTTTCAGCAATGAAAGCCAAAAAAAAAGTTCCTGATGCTCTGGCTTTAAAAGCAGTCTACCTACTCCCAGAAAAGGGAGCCTTACAGGCCTTTCAGAGCTCAACCATGATGCAGGCTCAACACCTCCTGCCTTAGTTGCTATTGTGCTTTTGGCACTACCAGCAGATGCACCACCACCACCACCATCAGTACCAGGTGACCCCCCCACGCCCGCGGCCTCTTCCACCATACTTCCTCATGTTTTGGAAAATGGACCCAAAATACCAGCAGATATATGGTACTGTATCAGAAGCGTACAGCTCTACACAGTCTAGGAATAATAGTACATCTCCTTATATATTTCATGAGTCATACACAGACACTCACAGGCTCAGTATAGATTACACAATAAAATAAAAAGTTGAAAAAGGGTAAAGTATCACCAGATACAAGGTGTATATATAGTACTAGCTGAAGAGCCCGGCGCTGCCCGGGCATAGTAACTAACTGTGGTTAGTTATAGCAAATTATAATTATCCTCCATCCCATAGTCCCGTGCCCATATACCCATCATACATATCCACTATCCCATAGGCCAGTGCCCATATACCCATCATACATATCCTCCATCCCATAATCCCATGCCCATATACCCATCATACATATTCTCCTACCATAGTCCTATGCCCATATACCCATCATACATATTCGCCATCCCATAGTCGAGTGCCCAAATACCCATCATACATATCCGCCATCCCATAGTCGAGTGCTCATATACCCATCACACATCCTTCATCTCATAGTCCCATGCCCATATACCCATCATACATATCCTCCATCCCATAGTCCCGTTCCCATATACCCATCATACATATCCGCCATCCCATAGTCCCGTGCCCATGTACCCGTCATACATATCCTCCATCCCATAGTCCAGTGCCCATATACCCATCACACATCCTCCATCCCATAGTCCCGTGCCCATATACATATCCGCCATCCCATAGTCCCGTGCCCATATGCCCGTCATACATATCCTCCATCTCATAGTCCAGTGCCCATATACCCATCACACATCCTCCATTCCATAGTCAACCATTATGATATCATAATGAGCGGCGGGGCTTGCAACCTATGATGACATCAGCGTCGCCATGGCAGCTATTGTGACATCATAATGAGGGGCGGGGCTTGACGCGCACACACTTTTTCCCCAGTATGTAGATAGGGGCAAAATTGGTAAATTGGAACGCGCGGGATTAAAATTTTGTCTCACAACATAGCTTAGGACGCTCTAGGGGTCCAGACGTGTGACTGTGCCAAATTTTGTGGCTGTAGCTGCGATGGTGCGAATGCCTATCCTGGACATACACACACACACATACACACATACACACATACATACAGTACATACATACATACACACACACTTTGAGCTTTATATATTAGATAGTGTAAACATTCTGAATCTCCGTATACATTTCAGGAGGCAGACACAAATGCTCTCAGGCCTCTCAGGCCCAGTATGGATTACACAAGAATATGAAAAGCTATAAATGGGTAATGTAACACAAGCATACAGCTGTATACAGTGTTGGGGTAATCTTAAATCTCCAAATATATTTCCGGAGTAACAGACAGACGTTCACAGGCTCATTATGGATTACACCTGAATCTAAATAGCAAAAAAGGTTACTGTATCAGAAGCGTACTGCTCTATACAGTGTTGGTCACATTTGAAATCTCGGTATATATTTCCGGAGTCACCCTCAGATGCTCACTCAGTCTGGTTTTGACCATAATAAAAAATGTTGTTAAAAAGGTACTGGTTAACAAGATAGCAAGTATATATATTATAGGGTACAATTAAAATCTCTGTTTACATAGTCCCGTAGTCACTCTCAGATGCTTAATCAGTATGGATGTGACCGTAACACTAAATGTGTACCAAAGGTACTGTATAACAAGATACAAGCTGGATGGAGTATAGGGTAAAAATTGGTATCTCCGATTCAACGTCTATATAGAAGGCGGAAACCACACACGCTCACTCATTATGATGATACCTTATTAAAAAATTTTGAACAAAAGTACAGTATCAGCACATACCAGGTGTATCCAGTCTAGGGGTAATTGTAAATTTCCGTCTACACTTCCTGAGTCAGACACTGACACTCACCAGCTCAGTATGTATTACACCAGAATTTAAAAAGTAGAAAAAGGGAAAGGTAATCGAGGCGTACACCAGTATACAGTGTTGTGGTACTTTTAAATCTTCGTATATATTTCAATCTCAGTAAGCCAGTCCAGACTCTCCGCTACTGCAAACTACATGGCTAAAAGTACAGACGGAAAGTCGAGTGTTTGCAGAAATGTGGGAATTACTTAACGCGGGAAAACCTCCCGGTAGATGTTGCAGAGGCGATGCAGACCCTCACTTACTGTGTCTGTGGAGACAGCGAAAACGGTTCTTTGTGAAGAAAGGATAGCTTTATCGCAGTAGCGTGGATCACATCACCGTTACTCGTCTCCATCAAATTGTGATCACAGGGAGAGATGTAGACATGGTCCTCAGTGCCTATCATGATGTGTCTGGGCATTTTGGAGGGCAAATGACAAAAGCCACAGGCCGTAGGCAATTCTATTGGATTGGCATGAGCGGGGACATTGAAAAAATGGTGGCAGGAATGTCACACGTCTGTGACTATCAAAACTTTGAAAGGTGATCATAAAGCACCACTGCATCTGCTTGTAAGTTGACGTCCATTACAAATGGTAGCCATTGATCATCTGAAGGTAGAGGCCAGCAGGACAGGCCATAGCTACATCTTAACCATCATCGATCAATACACCAAATTTCTAGTGGCGTCCCTGTGAAGGAATTAACTGCCCAGACTACACAGCGGTGTAGCAGGGAGAGGTAAGTATTGTAACTTGCAAGTGCTGTGGCCATGACCAAGCAGGTGGGTCACACACGTGGGCGACAGTACTGGCACAGGGCTCCTCATAGTACGATGTTGTGTCTGACGGTGAGTGGGCCCTCCCACCGTCAGAGACACTGTGTTGTACTATGAGGGGCCCTGTGCCAGTGCAGTTGGCCATCAGTGGGCCCATCCACCTGTTCAGAGCAACGGCACTTGCCCGGGTGCGCCAGGTGTTGACCCCAGCCCTTGAGGTGGTGTTTGTCAGCCCAGTTAGGGAGGTTTAAAAAATGGCATATGTTGAAGTGTAGGGTGGACAAGCAGCTGTAAATGGTGGAATTGGGCAAGTCAGAGGAAGAAGAGAACAAAAGCGAGGCAGTTTTCTAGCAACCTATGTGTCATCAGGGGAAGGTGGTGCAAAATCCTTTGAAACCCATGCATGGTTCATTTTAATGAAGGTTAGATCATCAACATTTTGGGTCGACAGACGGGTCCTTTTTTCTGTCAGGATTGATCCAGCAGCACTGAAGACTCTTTCAGATAACACACTAGCAGCAGGGCAAGCGAGCTCCTGTAAGGCATATTGTGCCAATTCAGGCCAGGTGTCCGGTTTAGAGGCCCAATAGTCAAAGGGGAATGACCTGTGAGGGAGAACATCGGTATGGGAGGATAAGTAGTTTGTCACCATAGTTGCCAACTGCTATCTCCTGTCACTTTTAATCGATGCAGTATTAGGAGTCGTGTGAGCGGTACTTGAGAAATCAGTCCACAACATGGTCATGAAACCCCTGTCTCCAACGTCACTTCGGCTGTGTGCACCACGAACACCTCTTTCATTGTGCCCACTACGGCTTGTGGGAGAAACAGCACCGCTGCTGTGTGCTGGGAAAGCCTCAAACAAACGGTTTACCAGAGTTGCTTGTTTGTTAGCCAATTTTTTCTCGAGGTTCTCCTGTGGCATGATCTTGTGTGATTTGCCTTTGTAGCGTGGATCGAGGATGCTGGCCAGCCAGTATCGTCATCCTTCATCATTTTGGCAATGCGGGGGTCCCTTTTTATGATCGCACATTTGGGCTAATGTTCCAGGTGTCAATAATGCACTGCCACTGCTGGGTGGAGGAGTACTTTCTGGAAAATCCACATCCCTACAGTCACGTACAAACACTGTACCTGACCTTGGAACGCCAACATTTCCTTTTGCCCCCTGAAAAGCATCCTCCTGCCCAAAATAATCATCCCCCTCATCCTCCTCCTCCTCTTCTTCCTCCACCTCGTCAAGGACAGTTCCCTGACCAGACAATGGCTGACTGTCAGCAAGGCTTCTGTTATGAATGGGTCACCGAGGAGGAAAAAAGCAAAACACGCTAAGTCTCAGAAAACCAGAGAGATTGGTAACTTTGCAGACTGCAGAGCCCTGATCTTAACACACAACTAGAAGCAGTCGTGGAGCGTGCCTACGGTGGTCATGGACGCCTCGTCACAACCGGAGAGCTAAATAAGCCTAAAGTAAGAAAAGAGGAAAACTAACTCCCCAGAGCAGACCCCAAAGGAAAGATAGCCCCCCACATGTATTGACGGTGAAGCAAGATGAAAACACAAACAAAGGCAGAAAAATAGGCTGAGCAAACGATGGGGCCAAACTAACTTGAAAGGACAGGAAAGGAAAGATACTGTCTACAATCTGCCAAAAAACCCTGCCAAAAATAATGTCCAACGCTTCTGATAAAATTAACCCTGAAGTCACTAGACTTCTCCCACTATATCAGCACTCTGGAATATTCTGAGACAGAGCAAAAAGAGGCCAATCTAATAAAGGACAAAAAGGCAAATTGGCAAATACAGATAAATAAGAGTGGAAATTCAGCACAGCCCAGCCGGGCTGGCTGACCACACAAAAACTGAGTTGACCAACAAGAGCAAGTGTGAACATTAGCAAAAAACAAACTTAACTTGAGATGACTGGAGCAGAGCTGAAGTCCAAGACCTGAGAAACAGACTGAATCACCAGCAACAGGATAGGGCGTTGACTGTCTTATATCCAGTCTAATACTCCGGAGATCCAATCACTATCCTCCTCGTCAGGTGGCAGACCATTACCAATTAAACTAACCTCACTACCTCCTGTCACTACCAGAGGGAGAATGGAAGGAGAACTCCCAGCTGGTGGAGCGGAAAATGAGCTCATAACAGTACCCCCCCTTGAGGAGGGGTCACCGAACCCTCATCCACACCACCAGGCCGATCAGGATGGGCCCGGTGAAAAGCACGAACCAATCTATCAGCATGAATATCCGAGGCAGAGACCCAAGAATTATCCTCCTGGCCATAACCCTTCCATTTGACCAAATACTGGAGTCCCCGTCTGACCAAGCGAGAATCCAATATTTTCTCTACCTGATATTCCACATTGCCTTTAACCAAAACAGGGTCAGGAGAAGCCGCCACAGGAACTACTGGCTCAACAAACCTCTTCAACAGTGATTTTTGAAATACGTTATGGATTTTGAACGTAACTGGAAGAGCCAACCGAAAAGACACAGGATTAAGAATCTCCAAAATCTTATAAGGTCCAATAAATCTTGGCTTAAATTTTGGAGATGTAACTTTCATAGGAATATTCTTAGACGACAACCAAATCATATCACCCACTTTAAACGGGGGACCAATGGTCCTATGCCAGTTGGAAAAACGCTGGGCCTTTTCCTGAGAGAGTGACAACTTATCCACCACTTGGTCCCATATCTGCTGCATTCTCACAACCACAGTGTCCACACCTGGGCAGGACGAAGATTCCACTTGTCCTGATGAGAATCGAGGATGAAACCCAAAATTACAGAAAAGGGGTGACATCAAAGTGGCAGAACTAGCTCTATTGTTCAGCGCAAATTTGGCCAAGGGCAAAAATGAGACCCAATCATCTTGATCAGCAGATATAAAACATCTTAAATAAGACTCCAAGGTCTGGTTTGTTCTCTCAGTCTGCCCATTGGTCTGGGGATGAAACGCGGAGGAGAAGGATAACTGAATTCCCAGATTGGAACAAAAGGCTTTCCAAAATCTGGAAACAAACTGGACCCCTCTATCGGACACAATGTTCTCAGGAATCCCGTGTAACCGAACCACCTGTTGTAAAAACAAGGGTACCAACTCAGCGGAAGATGGCAACTTTGGGAGTGGTACAAGATGGGCCATCTTCGAAAATCTATCACAAATCACCCAGATAACAGTCATTCTCTGAGAGACAGGAAAATCAGAACTAAAATCCATTGAGATATGGGTCCATGGCCTCCTGGGCACCGGGAGGGGCATCAGCAACCCACTAGAATGAGAACAGGGTTTAGACCGAGAACAAGTCCCACAGGACTGTACAAAATTCCTGACATCACGAGACAAGGCAGGCCACCAAAACGACCGACTCACCAAATCTCTGGTACTAAAAATACCTGGATGACCAGCCAATGCGGAGCAATGGACTTCAGACATCACTATCTTTCTTCACTAGTCAGGAACATACAATCTTCCCATAGGGCAACGCTCAGGTTTATCCTCCTGAAATTCCTCCAGGGTGTGTCTCAAATCGGGCGAAATGGCAGAAAGAACTTCCCCCTCACCTAGGATAGTAGAAGGCTCAGTCACATTAAGAGAATCGGCAAAGAAACTCCTAGAAAGGGCATCTGCCTTAACATTCTTAGTGCCCGGAAGAAAAGAGACCACAAAATTAAAACGCATGAAAAACAAGGCCCATCTAGCCTGTCTAGGATTCAAGCGTTTAGCTGACTCCAGATAAATCAGATTCTTGGGATCGGTGAGGACCACAAATTGATGTCTAGCTCCCTCCAACCAATGTCTCCACTCCTCAAATGCCCATTTCATGGCCAACAATTCCCGATTCTCCACGTCATAGTTAGGTTCAGATGGGGAGAACTTTCGAGAAAAGAAGGCACAGGGATTCATCTTAGAAGTCACAGGATCTTTTTGGGACAAAACAGCTCCTGCACCAATCTCAGAAGCGTCTACCTCCACTTGAAATGGAAGTGAGACATCAGGTTGCCGAAGAACTGGAGCTGAAGTAAATCTCCGCTTAAGCTCCTGAAATGCTGAGACGGCCTCAGGAGACCAATTCAGCACATCAGCTCCCTTCTTGGTCAGATCAGTCAGTGGTTTGACAATACTAGAAAAATTACCTATAAATTTACGATAGAAATTAGTAAAACCCAAAAACTTCTGGAGAGCCTTCAAAGAAGTAGGCTGAACCCAATCATAAATGGCCTGTACCTTGGCCGAGTCCATTTCAATAGTCGATGGAGACAAGACAAAACCCAAAAATGAAATCCTCTGTACACCAAAGAGGCATTTCGATCCCTTAACAAACAGGGAATTCTCCCTCAAAATCTGGAACACAGTCCGGACATGTTCCACATGGGAATCCCAATCACTAGAAAAGATCAAAATATCATCCAGATAGATGATCAAAAACTTATCTACAAAGTCTCGAAAAATATCATTCATAAAGGACTGGAAGACAGAAGGGGCTTTGGAGAGCCCAAAAGGCATCACCAGGTACTCAAAATGTCCCTCCGGAGTATTAAACGCCGTCTTCCATTCATCCCCGTGCTTGATGCGAATAAGATTATACGCCCCCCTGAGGTCAAGCTTAGTAAACCAGCAGGCCCTCTTAACTCTGGAGAATAAATCAGACATCAGATGTAATGGGTACTGATATTTAACCGTCATCTTGTTAAGGGAATGATAATCAATACACGGTCTTAATGAATCATCTTTCTTAGCCACAAAAAAACCAGCGCCCAAAGGCGACGAGGATGGTCTAATATGACCCTTCTCCAATGACTCCTTAATATAGGATCACATAGCATCATGTTCGGGTACAGATAAGTTGAAAAGCCGACCCTTGGGAAATTTACACCCAGGCATCAACTCAATTGCACAGTCATAATTTCTATGAGGAGGCAAAGACGCAGACTTACTGTCACTAAATACATCAGAGAAATCAGCCAGATAATCAGGAATATCATGAGACTGAGGAGAGGTGGAGAAAACAGGAGCATCCGTAAGAACACAGTGACAACCCCAACTCACCACAGACACAGATTTCCAATCCAAAACTGGGTTATGAGTTTGCAACCAGGGGAAACCCAGAACAATAGTATTATGCAGAACCAAAAATTTACAATTTTCTTGGTGATCTGGGGCCACTCGCATTATCACCTGGGTCCAAAACTGAGGTTTATTCTCTGCCAAAGGAGTGGCATCAATACCACTCAAAGGAATAGGCGTCTGCAGAGGCGTCATGGACAAGCCACAACTTTTAGCAAAGTCCAAATCCATCAGATTCAGAGCTGCTCCTGAATCCACAAAAGCCTTTGTGGAAAATGTGGACAAGGAGCAGATCAAAGTAATTGCCAAAAGGAACTTAGGTTGTACACTGCCCACAGCAAATGTGTGTGCAAAACGTTTCTCTCATTTAGGGCAGACAGAAATAGTATGAGAGGCGTCTCCACAGAAAAACACAGCTTATTACGCCTTCTAAACTCCTGACGTTGCGCCCTAGACAAAACCCCATCACATTGCATAGGTTCAGACATTTGTTCAGAAAGTGGCAGTGCCTCCCGTGTAGTCTTATGTTCACGTAAACGCCGATCAACTTGAATGGCTAATGACATAGAGCCATCCAGACCAGAGGGAACAGGAAATCCCACCATAACATCCTTTAAGGTCTCTGATAAACCTTTCCGAAAGAGAGCTGTCAGTGCACTATCATTCTATGTAGTAAGGACCGCCCGCTTTCGGAATCTTTGACAGTATAACTCTGCAGGATCCTGACCCTGGCTTAATGCCAACAGGGTTCTCTCAGCTTGATCAACGGCATTAGGTTCATCATACAACAACCCCAAAGCCTGAAAAAATGCATCCACATTAGTCAGAATAGGATTTTCAGGTGTCAGAGAAAACGCCCAATCCTGGGGATCGCCGCGCAGCAAGGAGATGACAATTTTAACCTGCTGCACAGAGCTCCCCGATGAGTTAGGCTTCAAGGCAAGAAATAATTTACAATTATTCTTAAAATTCAGAAATTTAGACCGATCCCCAGAAAACACATCAAGAGTAGGGATCTTGGGTTCAGCAACATGTGACTGAATGAGGTAGGTAGAAATTCCCTGCACTTCAGCAGCAAGTTGCTCCACACAATCAGACAATTGCTTAATCTCCATTAGGAGAAAAAAAATCCTCCTACGGCCCCAGAGAAAAAGAGGAAAAAAAAAATTTCTGACACTTTTTTTTTTTTCTTTCCCTTTTTTTTTTTTTTCTTAAGCAATTCCTTCCTGCTTTTGAGTACCCTAGAATCTGCGGTACGGCTGGTGATTCTGTTATGAATGGGTCACCGAGGAGGAAAATACCAAAACACGCTAGTCTCAGAAAACCAGAGAGGTTGGTAACTATGCAGACTGCAGAGCCCTGATCTTAACACACAACTAGAAGCAGTCGTGGAGCGTGCCTACAGTGGTCCTGGACGCCTCGTCACAACCGGAGAGCTAAATAAGCCTAAAGTAAGAAAAGAGGAAAACTAACTCCCCAGAGCAGACCCCAAAGGAAAGACAGCCCCCCACATGTATTGACGGTGAAACAAGATGAAAACACAAACAAAGGCAGAAAAATAGGCTGAGCAAACAATGGAGCCAAACTAACTTGAAAGGACAGGAAAGGAAAGATACTGTCTGCAATCTGCCAAAAAACCCTACCAAAAATAATGTCCAACGCTTCTGATAACAAAATTAACCCTGAAGTCACTAGACTTCTCCCACTATATCAGCACTCTGGAATATTCTGAGACAGAGCAAAAAGAGGCCAATCTAATAAAGGACAAAAAGGCAAATTGGCAAATACAGATAAATAAGAGTGGAAATTCAGCACAGCCCAGCCTGGCTGGCTGACCACACAAAAACTGAGTTGACCAACAAGAGCAAGTGTGAACATTAGCAAAAAACAAACTTAACTTGAGATGACTGGAGCAGAGCTGAAGTCCAAGACCTGAGAAACAGACTGAATCACCAGCAACAGGATAGGGCATTGGCTGTCTTATATCCAGTCTGATACTCCGGAGATCCAATCACTATCCTCCTCGTCAGGTGGCAGACCATTACCAAGAGGGAGAACGGAAGGAGAACTCCCAGCTGGTGGAGCAGAAAATGAGCTCACAACAGGCTTCCCTCCTCCTCCTCCTCCTGTTCCTCCGCTGCAGATGCCTGTTACTTAATGTGCGTCAAACTTTGCATGAGCAGACGCATAAGTGGGATGCTCATGCTAATGATGGCGTCATCTGTGCTTACCAGCCGTGTGCATTCCTCAAAACACTGAATGACTTTACAGAGGTCTTTCAGCTTTGACCACTGCACACCCGACAATTCCATGTGTTCCCTCAAACTGCCTAGCCATGTATCATCCCACAAATGCATTACAGCCTGCCTCTGTTCGCACAGCCTCTCAACCATGTGCAGGGTTGAGTTCCACCTTGTTGCAACGTCTATAATTAGGTGGTGCTTGGGGAGGTGGAGCAATCGCTGCAGCTTCTGCATACGACTGGAGTGTACGGCTGAGCAACGAATGTGCGAACACAGTCTTCGCACCTTATGGAGCAGGGATGTTAACTCAGGATAATTATTAAGGAAGCACTGCACCACCAGGTTCAAAGTGTGAGCCAGGCAAGGTATGTGTGTGTTTTGCAAGGCTGTTTTGACTGACTACCTTGCCTGGCTCAAGATGTAGACTGCCCAGCCATGACTCAGTTTGGCGCTGCAAGTAGTCGGCCAGTACCTCCGCGGTGTGTCTGTTGTCGCCCAAAGACTTCATCTTTAACACCACCTGCTGACGCTTACCACTAGCTGTTCGATAGTGGGACACCTCGTGTGCAACACTGCCAGCTGCGGATGGAGTCCTCGTGCAACTGCACTCTGTGGACGAGCTTTCGCTTATGGAGGAGGAGGCTTGAAAGCCTACAGCCAACTATTTCCTATACTGTGGGCTAGGCAGCACTGTTCCACCGCCACTGTCCCCAGTGGAGCCTGCATCCACCAAATTAACCCAGTGCGCAGTGATGGACACGTAACGGCCCTGGCCATGCCTACTGGACCATGCATCTGTTGTGAGGTGCACCTTTCCACTCACTGATTGCTTGAGTGCATTGACAATCCGGTCTTTCACATGCAGGTGGAGGGCTGGGATGGCTTTTCGAGAAAAGAAGTGCCGACTGGGTAGGTCATAGCGTGGGACTACGTAGGCGATGAGCTCGCGGAAAGCTTCGCTTTCAACCAAACGGTTGGGCATCATCTCTAATGAGATTAGTTTGGCGATGTAGGCGTTCAAACAAAGTGTACGTGGATGAGAGGATGAGTACTTTCTTGTCCTACTCAGAGTGTCTGGTAGGGTGAGCTGGAATGGAAAGCTGCATATGGGGGAACTAGCGGTGGACTGGACGGAGTGAGAGGGGGTTGGTGATGGTATTGGTGGTGATGGCCTAGATTCAGTGTTGTGTTGCAAAACCATTGTGATTCCCTGAGTGCTTTGGCCTTGCGACGACACCTCAACATTTAGTGCTGGTGGTGTGCTTAACGGTGGCGGTGGTCTTACAGTGGGGGAAGCGATGGAGAGTTGCTGGCTACCTTCAGTCAGAGCAGGTGCACATGTGCTACCTGAGGTTTTGTAGTCCGTCCACGCTTGCAAGTGTATGTTGCTTAAATGTCTAAGCATGCAACTGGTATTCAAATTTCTGAGTTGTTTACCTCGGCTAAAGGTCCTTCCGCACTCCCTGCAGGTTACCTTTGCCTCATCAGTAGGATTTTGGACAAAGAAATGCCACACTGCACTCTTCCTACTATGGTATACATTTTCTGGCCTTGCACTCTGTGCTAACTTGACTGTCTGGCCAAGCTGTCCTGCAACTCTTTTAGTTTTTGTTCCACGTTTTTGCTCAGCTACGGGCCTGCCAGATAACCGCTGCTGCGATGTCAATGCCTGCTGCGGATCCTTCTCCTTATCTGAACTATTGCCAGTGCCACCCTCCTCCCCCAATGGATTCCAATCCTCAGAGGTGTATCCAGGGGGGGGCAGCCGGCGCAGGCAGCAGGGGGGCGCAGTCGGGCCGCCTAATACAGCGGTCTGCAGTGTTTTCCCCCTGCGGCTTCATTCTGCCGCCCCCGTCCTGTGTGTCGGCTGTTCTCTATGACGACGGTCAAGCTGACAGCCGGCGCACAGAAGGAGGCCGCGCCGGCTCCCAGGCAGCAATTGTACTGGCGTCTATACAGACGCCAGTACAATTGAAGCTCTGACCGCCGGGTTAGAGCGACGTCAGCAGTGTGATCATGTCATGTGATCACGCTGCTGACGTCACTCCCCGACACCCAGAGCAAACGCTGGTGGTAAGTGTGCTCCTCTGTGGAGCTGAAGAACCACCGAAGATGGGAGATGGGGGGTGTTAATGAGTGGCGATGGGGGTTAATGAGTGGAGATGGGGGTTAATGAGTGGGGCGGTTAATAAGTGGAGATGGGGGTTAATGAGGGGATGGGGGTTAATGAGTTAATGTGTGGGGGTGAATGTGTGGGGGTTAATGTGGGGATAGGGGTTAATGAGTGGAGATAGGGTTAATGAGTGGAGATGGGGGTTAATGTGTGGGGGTTAATGAGTGGAGATGGGGTTAATGTGGGGATGGGGGTTAATGTGTGGGGATGGGGTTAATGAGTGGGGATCGGGGTTAATGTGTGGGGGTTAATGAGTGGAGATGGGGTTAATGTGGGGATGGGGGTTAATGAGTGGGGGGTTAATGAGTGGAGATGGGGGTTAATGTGTGTGGGGGTTAATGAGTGGAGATGGGGGTTAATGTGGGGATGGGGGTTAATGAGTGGGGGGTTAATTAGTGGAGATGGGGTTAATGAGTGTGGGGGTTAATGAGTGGAGATGGGGGTTAATGTGTGGGGGTTAATGAGTGGAGATGGGGGTTGTGTGGGGGGTTAATGAGTGGAGATGGGGGTTAATGTGTGTGGGGTTAATGAGTGTGGGGGTTAATGAGTGGAGATGAGGTTAATGTGAGGATGGGGGTTAATGAGTGGGGGGTTAATGAGTGGGGATGGGGGTTAATGTGTGGGGGTTAATGAGTGGAGATGGGGGTTAATGAGTGGAGATGGGGGTTAATGTGTGGGGGTTATTGAGTGGAGATGGGGTTAATGTGGGGATGGGGGTTAATGAGTGGGAGGTTAATGAGTGGGGATGGGGGTTAATGTGTGGGGGTTAATGAGTGGAGATGGGGGTTAATGTGGGGATGGGGGTTAATGAGTGGGGGGTTAATGAGTGGAGATGGGGTTAATGAGTGTGGGGGTTAATGAATGGAGATGGGGTTAATATGTGGGGGTTAATGAGTGGAGATGGGGGTTAATGTGTGGGGGTTAATGAGTGGAGATGGGGGTTAATGTGTGGGGGTTAATGAGTGGAGATGGGGGTTAATGTGGGGATGGGGGTTAATGAGTGGGGGGTTAATGAGTGGAGATGGGGTTAATGAGTGTGGGGGTTAATGAGTGGAGATGGGGGTTAATGTGTGGGGGTTAATGAGTGGAGATGGGGGTTAATGTGTGGGGGTTAATGAGTGGAGATGAGGTTAATGTGGGGATGGGGGTTAATGTGTGGGGATGGGGGTTAATGAGTGGGGGGTTAACGCTGCTGATGTCACTCCCCGGCGCTCAGAGCAAACGCTGGTGGTAAGTGTGCTCCTCTGTGGAGCTGAAGAACCACCGAAGATGGGAGATGGGGGGGTGTTAATGAGTGGCGATGGGGGTTAATGAGTGGAGATGGGGGTTAATGTGGGGATGGGGTTAATGAGTGGGGATGGGGTTAATGAGTGGGGATGGGGTTAATGAGTGGAGATGGGGGTTGTGTGTGGGTTAATGAGTGGAGATGGGGGTTAATGTGTGGGGGTTAATGAGTGGGTGGGTTAATGAGTGGAGATGAGGTTAATGTGGGCATGGGGGTTAATGTGTGGGGATGGGGTTAATGAGTGGGGGGTTAATGAGTGAGGATGGGGGTTAATGTGTGGGGGTTAATGTGGGGATGGGGGTTAATGTGTGGGGATGGGGGTTAATGTGTGTGGGTTAATGTGGGGATGGGGGTTAATGAGTGGAGATGGGGGTTAATTAGTGGAGATGGGGTTAATGTGTGGGGGTTAATGAGTGGAGATGGGGTTAATGTGGGGATGGGGATTAATGTGTGGGGATGGGGGTTAATGAGTGGGGGGTTAATGAGTGGGGATTGGGGTTAGTGTGTGGGGGTTAATGAGTGGAGATGGGGTTAATGAGTGGGGGGGTTAATGAGTGGAGATGGGGTTAATGAGTGTGGGGGTTAATGAGTGGAGATGGGGGTTAATGAGTGGGGGGTTAATGAGTGGAGATAGGGTTAATGAGTGGAGATGGGGGTTAATGAGTGGAAATGGGGGTTAATGTGTGGAGGGGTTAATGAGTGGGGATGGGGGTTACTGATTGGGGATGGGGGTTAATGTGTGGGGGGATTTGGAGTGGGGGTACGTAATGTGTGGGGAGATTTGGAGTGGGGGTACATAATGTGTGGGGGGATTTGGGAGTAGGGACAATTGGTTATTGAGTGGGGATGGGGGATACTTAATGTGTGGGGGGATTTGGAGTGGGGATGGGGGGTACTTAATGTGTGTGGGGGATTGGGGATGGGGGGATTTGGAGTGGGGATGGTATTTAATGTGTGTGGGGAGATTTGAGGACACAAAATGAAGAGTATGTATGTATGAGGGCATGTACGAGGAAATAGTATGGGTGATGGGTGCAGACAGTAAGGGGTGCGAACGGGTGAATGTATGTGGACACAGTATGGGGAGTCGGGGGTATGTGTGAGCAGACAGTATAGAGAGTGAAGGGGTAAATATATGAGGAGACAGTAAGTTGAACAGAGGGATGATAGAGGAGACAGTATGAGGAAGGAGGGGAATAGTGCAAGGTGACAGTATATTGCAGATATTTACTTCTATCTTTAAGGGCATCGTGTGGAGATTTGCTGCAGAAGACGGGAGAAGATGAAAGACTGCAGAGACTAGATGTGGATGAGAAAACTCATCATGGGGTCTGGACAAGAAGAAGAAAAGGAGAACGACTTCAGAGACGACGTCATCTATAAGGTACCTGGATGTAAATGTTATTTGTGATACTGACTAATTCTCATGTTTTTATTTGTTAGGAACATTAAAGGGGTTGTCCAGGCTTATGCTGAGTCTGCAGACATTCTATGTGACTGCAGACTTCTGAATTCTCACAGTGCTCACTGAACGCTGTCAGGATTCTATCATGCCGATAATTTACATACATACGGTCATATGCTGACTAGACATGTGTGGCCTCACTCATTGATAATGTACAGAGCGAGGCCGGCACGTCTAGTCGGAATGTGGCCAGAAGTATATAAAATCACATACTTGTGCTGACATGACTGTACATCAGCAAGGGAGAATCCTAAAAGTGTGCAGGTGCATTCATTGTGAGAATTCAGAAGCTGCAATGTCAGGATTCAGCTCTGCAGGTTCCAGTAGTCGTCACATGGACACTTCACTCACTATGCGATTGTCATACTTATGGTCCTGTGACAACGAGCTTCTCTTCCTGCTTTCAGTTTTTTACTGAACATTGAGAGCATTAGGGAGAGCGGCTCGTGGGTACATGGCTAAGTGTGCAAGTCGCATATGCACGGGGGGGGGGGGCGCCGAACCAAATTCTTGCCCCGGGTGCCAGAAAGCCTAGATACACCTTTGCCAATCCGGGTCAAGAACTGGGTCATCCATCACCTCCTCTTCAATGTCATCTGCACCTTCCTCTTTACCTTCCTCTGTGTCAGCGTCTAAGGTGGTATGGTATGCGGGAAGGGGCACCTGAGTTTCATCAGTGTCAGATTCTGGCTCAGTAGACTGTGAGGGCAATGTAGTGGTCTGGGTCAATGTACCAGCAGAATCATCCAGCAGTGGCTGTGCATCAGTGCACTCCATGTCAGATTCATCTTGGACTGGGGAATTCATGATTTGACTGGCTAACCCAGGGATGGTATGTGAAAAGAGCTCCATAGAGTAATCTGAAGTGTGGGCTGCCGCATCCTTCACTTTTGGTGGGGGTGAAGGACACAAGGAAAGGTGTTTTTCCTGATGAGAACCCTGCACTGACGACTCCGTGCTTGCAGGTTTTGAACGTTCAGAAGAGGAGGCAATAGAGCTGGTGGCTGTTTCTGCAATGTACGCCAAAACCTGTTCCTGAAGCTCCGGCTTTAAAAGTGGTTTTCCTACTCCAAGAAAAGGGAACCTTACAGGCCTTCTTGGGCCAGACGATGACGCAGGCTCAACATCTCCTGCCTTAGCTGCTATTGTGCTTTTGCCAGAACCAGCTGATGCACCACCACCATGAGAACCAGCCGCCCCCCTGCCCACGTCTGCGGCCTCTTCCACCATACTTCCTCATGTTTGGGAAAATGTAACCAAAATACCAGCAGAGAGATGGTACTGTATGAGGAGCATCCAGCTGTGTAAGGTGTATTAAAAAAATTAAATCTACGTATATATTTTGTTAGTCACAGACGCTCTCCCAGTATGTATTTGACTGTAATACAACAAGCAGATATACGGTACTGTAGCAGAAGTGTACAGCTCTATACGTTTTTTGTGTAAGTAACAATCTGCGTATATGTGTTTATGGAGTGTCACACACACACGCTGCCTCTGTATAGATGTGACTGTAATGCGAACAGCAGATATACAATACCGTTTGAGAATCGGACAGCTCAATACGGTGTAGGTCTTGAAAAATGGAAAATCTCCTCTTTGTTTTTCCAGAAAAACACACAGATAGCTTGTATTTGTCCGTGATACCAGACAGTACATGATAGTGTGTGAGGAGTGTACACCGCTAGACGATGTCTGTATGGAAAATTGTCAATCTCAGGCTATGTTCATACGGACTGACACACGGTGTCTCTGTATAGTTTGGACCATAATGAAACAGCAGATATACGAAACTGTTTGAAAAGCGGACAGCACTCTAAGGTGTCGGTCTGGAAAAACGGAAAAACTCCTCGGCTTTTTTTTCCAGAGTAACACACAGATAGCTTGAATTTGTCCCTGATACCAGTCGGTACACGGTAGTGTGTGAGGAGCGTACGTACACTGCTATACGATCAGTGAAAAAATGAACGCTTGGTAACTGAGCAGAACAAAATAATAAAAGTTGGAGTGCTTTAAAAAAAGCAGTTTGAACAGCAGTGTGCACACACCAATGCAGCTATCAGGTAGCCTGAAAAGGCAGTGTAATCACCACCAGCGCTGCTGCACACAACTAAAATCCTCCACTTTCACTGCACACTAACTGTACAGTGAAAAGCGGTAGCAGCAGAAGCAGTTTTTTTTTCTTCTTCCCTGCCTAACACTCTCCCTACAGAATCAGCAGCAGCTCTCCCTATTCTAAGATCGGCAGAAGTAAGATGGCGGTCGGTCGTCACGCCCTTTTATAGCCCCTGTGATGCCACACAAAGCCAGCCAATCACTTGAATGCACTTCTCGAAGCAGGAAGTGACTGCTGCCCATGTCATCGCAATGCCCACAGTGTGCGACCTCCATCATCGGTTGAAAAAGGGCGCTGGAAGCATCATTTGAAATGCAGCTTTGGCACTCTGATTAGCGACCTCATGGCCGACCTCACGCTATGGTCGGGTTTCGTTTCATGAAACCCGACTTTAGCGAAAGTCGGCGATTTTTGAAATTGACCGACCCGTTTCGCTCAACTCTACTTTCAAATAAACAACTTTACTGATCCTTGTAAACAGCATGTCTATATTCTTTCCAGCATCAGTTTCCACATTATGCAAGTCTTCCTCTGTCCCTGTGTCACTAAGCTCACTTCCGGGACGGACCGTTCCTTTCGGTTCTTCAGCGTCCACCCTGTGCAGGCTTTCTGCATTTGGGGATTCCCTCGACCGTTTTGCCCCAGCCCTGAGGGCATCAGCCTACGCAATAAGCTGCCACATGTTGAGTGACCTGCTTAGTCTTCCCTAGCAACTGCAATTCCCACTAAAACTGCACTGCTAGCACTATTGCCGCTGCTTCTTCTGATTATGTCCTGGCCACCAATACTAGATGGCTGGGCCTTATTCTTGTTAACATTGCGTGACATGATGTTGCCCAGCCGAGCTGAGTGGGCGCCCTGGCTCCAACTGAGATCTATCAGGAAGTCCTTCCTGCCTTATCCACTGTGCCCCTCCTCTTAACTATTCACATACTAATCCCCTTATTCCTACTAAAGTATATACAGTTCAATGATCTCTGTGTCCCCATCTAGTGGCTAAATTTAGCACTGTGCTTTCCCTATATTTACACATTAAACATGGTGCAGCAGAAGCTAAAATACTATACATATATACACAGCACTAGACAACGAGAATTATACAATCCTAACATACCATATTTACATTATACCGGGACGTGCGTTAACCCCTTCCCGACCAATGACACCTACGTAGGTGTCATGAAAACCTGTGCCAATACGACCAGTGACGCCTACATATGCATCATGGTATAAATCACCCACCTGCGGTTCGGGTGACCGGGGTCACTGAAAGGTCACCCCACCCGCAGATACAGGACCCTTTGTGCTTCATCCCAGGGGGGTGGCTTTTCCCCCCATGAAATATTACCTGCCATGGCTGGAGACAGAATTCTGACCCCCCACACTGACCTACAGGGCAATCGGCCCCCACCACTGACTGCTCCCCCTCCCACTCCTTCCGCTCCCCCGCCTTTTGATTACCCCCGGTACCCTCCGAGTCCCGCTGTCGCTCCCAGTGTCCCTCCGCCATGGATCATGGGCACTGCCATCTTCCAAAATGGCGGGAGCATGCAAAGTGCGCCTGTCAAATCTGCCAAGCAGCAGATTCCATTCATTCATTTTGATCACTGTGATGGATCCTATCACAGTGATCAAAATAAAAAAAATAGTAAATCACCCCCCCTTATCACCCTCATAGGTAGGGACAAATAATAAAATAAATAAAATATTTTTATTTTTATTTTTCTATTAGGGTTAGAATTAGGGCTAGAATTAGGGCTAGAATTAGGGTTAGAATTAGGGTTAGAATTAGGGTTGGAATAAGGGTTAGGGTTGGGATTAGGGTTAAGATTAGGGTTAGGGATGAGTTGGGGTTAGGGTTGGGATTAGGGTTAGGGGTGTGTTGGAGTTAGAGTTATGGCTGGGTTGGGTTTAGGGTTAGGGGTGTGTTGGGGTTAGGGTTATGGTTAGGGTTGGGATTAGTGTTAGGATTGTGGTTAGGTATGTATTGAGGTTAGGGTAGAGTGAGAATTGTGGGGTTTCCACTGCTAAGGCACATCAGGGGGTCTCCAAACGCGACATGGCGCCACCATTGATTCCAGCCAATTTTGCATTCAAAAAGTTAAAGGGTGCTCCCTCCCTTCCAAGCCCCAGTGTGTTCCATACAGTGGTTTACCCCAACATGTGGGGTATCAGCATACTCAGGAAAAATTGCACAACAACTTTGGGGGTCTAATTTCTCCTATTGCCCTTGGAAAAATAAAAAATTGGGGGCTAAAACATTATTTTTGTGGAAAAAAATGATTTTTTATTATCACGGCTCTGCGTTATAAATGTCTGTGAAGCACTTGGGGGTTTAAAGTACTCACCAGACATCTAGATAAGTTCCTTGGAGGGGTCCAGTTTCCAAAATGGGGTCACTTGTGGGTGGTTTCTACTGTTTAGGCACATCAGGGGCTCTGCAAACGTAACGACGCCCGCAGACAATTCCATCAAAGTCTGCATTTCAAAACGTCACTACTTCCCTTTCAAGCCCCGACGTGTGCCCAAACAGTGGTTCCCCCCACATATGGGGTACCAGCGTACTCAGGACAAACTGGACAACAACTTTTGGAGTCCAATTTCTCCTGTTACCCTTGTGAAAATAAAAAATTGCGGGCTAAAAAAATCATTTTTTGAGGAAAAAAAGATTTTTTATTTTCATGGCTCTACGTTATAAACTTCTGTGAAGCACTTGGGGGTTCAAAGTGCTCACCACACATCTAGATAAGTTCCTTGGGGGTCTAGTTTCCAAAATGGGGGTCTTTTGTGGGGGTACTTGTTTAGGCACACAGGGACTCTCCATACGCGACATGGTGTCCGCTAACGATTGGAGCTAATTTTCCATTCAAAAAGTCAAATGGTGCTCCTTCCCTTCCGAGCCCTGCCGTGTGCCCAAACAGTGGTTTATGACTACATATGAGGTATCGGTGTACTCAGGAGAAATTACCCAACAAGTTTTAGGATCCATTTTATCTTGTTGCCCATGTGAAAATGAAAAAATTGAGGCTAAAAGAAAATATTTGTGAAAAAAAAGTACTTTTTCATTTTTACAGATCAAAGTACTCACTATGCATCTAGATAAGTTCCTTGGGGGTTTTAGTTTCCAAAATTGGGTTACTTGTAGGGGTGCTCCAATATTTAGGCACACAGGGGCTCTCCAAACGCAACATGGTGTCTGCTAACAATTGGAGCTAATTTTCCATTCAAAAAGTCAAATGACGCTCCTTCCCTTCTGAGCCCTGCCGTGCACCCAAACAGTGGTTTATGACCACATTTGAGGTATCGGTGTAATCAGGAGAAATTATCCAACAAATTTTAGGATCCATTTTATTCTGTTGCCCATGTGAAAATGAAAAAAATTGATGCTAACAGAAAATTTTTGTTGGAAAAATTAAAATGTCCATTTTTTTCTTCCACGTTGCTTTAGTTCCTGTGAAGCACTTGAATTGTCAATAATCTTCTTGAATGTAGTTTTGAGTACTTTGAGGGGTGCAGTTTTTAGAATGGTGTCACTTTTGGGTATTTTCTGACATGTAGACCCCTCAAAGTGACTTCAAACGTGAGATGGTTCCTAAGAAAATGGTTTTGTAAATTTTGTTGTAAAAATGAGAAAACGCTGGTCAACTTTTAACCCTTATAACTTCCTAACAAAAAAATGTTTATTTCCAAAATTGTGCTGATGTAAAGTAGACATGTGGGAAATGTTATTTATTAACTATTTTGTGTCACATAACTCTCTGGTTTAACAGAATAAAAATTCAAAATTTGAAAATAGCAAAATTTTCAACATTTTTGCAAAATTTCCATTTTTTTTCACAAATAAGCACAAAAATTATTGACCTAAATTTTCCACTAACATGAAGCCCAATATGTCACGACAAAACATTCTCCGAATTGCTAGGATCCGTTGAAGCATTCCTGAGTTATTACCTCAGAATTGCTAAAAATGGCCTGGTCATTAAGGTCAAAATAGGCTGGGTCATGAAGGGGTTAAAGGGGGTAGATGCCAATACTGTTCATTGTAACCCCTTACATATGTGTAAGAGGGTGAGTAGTGGTTAAGAAGATGCCGAGTCAAGAAAGAGTTAAATGTTATAGAAGTATTTTTTTGTTATATGTTTTATACTTAAATCTGAATTTTATCCTTATTGCAAGTTTGTGTTTCCTGGAGGTTTTACCTCAAGGCCGTCCCCAGGGAATGAGGGAGGGCTCTCTGTAGGGGAAACAGTGGAGGGTATAGGGATACATTTAGCAGCAGTCTGGGAAAGTTGTAGTTAAAAGCATGGGAATAGCCCTCATATTTGGGGGCTTAGATCAGATAAAAAGGGTAAGCACTTCCTAGTTCGAGAGAGAGTAGGGAAGTCTCAGACAGTGTTGAGAGGTTGGGAGTGACAGGTTCAAGGTCAGCGGATGCATAGGCAGCTACATTTTCTATCAGTATCAAGTCTCCCAAACAGCATGAGGACACATCTGAAGTTTTGTGTAGATCTCGGGGTGATCCAGGGCCAAGGGCTCAGGAGAGGCATCGGATTACATGACTCTTTCTCCCGTAAGTGGAAGAAGATGGTCTGGTAACAGTGAAAGGTGAAGGTGAGGGGTACCAACAGAGTCTGTTGAGGCAGGGGTAGTTAGAGCAGAATGGAGGCAAGATCTGATAGTGTACTGGGCAACGGGAACACCAATCAGAAGGGACTCTGTCTCATACTGTATGCTGCAGCAGAATGTATCTGAATTGCACAGTAAAACTGAATTTTGTTGAACCGGACCAAATGTCTCTGGTTATTGGTGCAGCTGTTTCCAGTCCCATGGACGGGGAGATACCAAGGATTTCCGGACAAGTGAGTACAGAACAAATCCCACAGCACAATACACATATGTCAGATTTCAGTTTAGAAGTTGGGTTTCAGGGTGAAGAGAAGTCAAAACTGGCAAACACTAGCCCTGGCTCCCCCCTTTATTTAGGAGGGAACATGACAGCTGGTCTCCATCCACTAGCCCAGAGAGAGCTGAAAATTATATATTGTGTCCACAAATAGTGAGGTTCATCATATATACGCACACATGAAATCTTACTCTGAAAAGTAATCTGAAATGACAGGTACTCTTTGCTTCAAAGCTTTCTGCAAACCATGGGCCCGATTCAGCAAGAACGGCTTGTTCACACAGGCCTTGATGAGGGGGGTGTGCTGGAATCCAACACTCCTGATTCATAAAAACATAAAAAGGTGTACACTCCATCATGAATCTGAAGCCCCAGACAAGTGGTGTGCACCTCTGTGTGCGCCTCACCATAAATCCTACTCTAGTCCCTGCTGCAGTAAGCTTTGTGTCATAATGAATGCAGCCGCTCGTCATAAATCTGATGAGCTTCAGTGGTTGTGATGGCCCCTGTCCTGCCCCAGCTCCACTCATTTCGGTGGAGCTGGGAGAAACTGGCATGCAGACCCCATAAGTCACTAAATTTATGTGCAGCTCCGACTTGCGCTTACATTTTGTGACTTTTCAAAGCTTTTATGCCAGAAAGTTTTGATGAAGCGGGCCCTATGTCAGTATCCTACATTTAGGGTACGCATAAACACAGCATAGATACTGGATAATCTGGCTGGCCTCTTAAAAAAAGGGGAGACCTGCTGGATTAGCAGAAGAGTTGGAAATCTATGTGATGCTGCCAAAACTATCAAAACCTCCTGAAAGGCATCACTTATCCAAGATTTCTTTTGCAGAAGGTACATTTAGGATTTGTGGAAAAGGCATATTGGTGGCATGGACGAGACATATAGGGAATGTGGTCTGAAAAAGGGGGCTTAACTATGGGAAACAAATTTGGAGAGCATGCTCCATGAGCAGCTGTCAATATTGTACTGGAAGGGCATTAATAAAAGTTGGCAAGCTTAGAATGCTGTTTCACTTTACCTTGTTGAAGGCTCCCTACAATTTAATTTCTGTTGTGCCAGTAGTATTTGGAAATTTCTTGAAATGATTTCAGTAAATGCCAGAAATAATGAGGTTTATATATATACTTGCCAGTTAGACCAGAACATAGTAAAAGTCAAGAATAAGGAAAGAAATGAATAGGACTTGTATAGAAACTTTCTTACTGCTTTGTGGATCAAAGTATCAAACACATGAAAAAAGAACAGCAATATGAACATAGCCCAAGTATCACAATCTATATCTTACATTTTTAATGATAATACATTTTTTAACACAGGGTTTACATCAGAGAAGTAATATTACCTATTTTTATTCTATATCAGTATAGAATTGAAAGCAGATTAATCCAAATATGAAAACTGTCCAATTCTTTTGGATGTAAATTCCAGAGCATACTATAAAGTACAATACTCAGGTGATAGAAATTAATCCAAAATCAGGTAAGATAGGAGGAAAATGCACAGGTTAAAAGGGATTTGGCAGATTTAGCTTTCATAACTATCTAACCACAAGGCTCAATACATGGGTACTCTTTGTAGCATCAAAATCCTTAAAGGGAACCTGTCACCAGGTTTGGCCACTATAAGATACAGCCACTGCCTTTCAGGGCTTATCTACAGCATTCTATAATGCTGTAGATAAGCCCCCGATGCGACCTGCAAGAGAAGAAATTTAACTTTTATTATACTTACCTGCAGGGTGGTGCGGTCTGATGGGTGTCGTAGGTCCGGGTCTGGCGCCTCCCATCTTCTTGCGATGCAGCCCTCCTGAGCTGTGTTGGTTTGGCACCAGACATAGCGTTTACCTTAGTGGCAAAAAAGTTCAATTTTGGTCTCATCAGATCACAGCACCTTCCTCCATACATATGAGGAGTCTCCCACATGTCTTTTTAAAAAACTCAAAATGAGCCTTACAATTTTTATCTGTAAGTAAAGGCTTTTTTTCTGCCCACTCTTCCATAAAGGCCACCTCTATGGAGTGTGCAGTTTATTGTGGTTGTATGGACAGATACTCCAGTCTCTGCTTGGAAACTCTGCAGCTCCTTCAAGCAGGGCCAGTTTTAGGCAAAGTGGGGCCCTAGGCAAAAGTTTAAAATGGGGCCCCAAATGCTAACATATTGCACATCACACAGATATTTACATGCGCTGTGTTCAGGCCGCATGTAAATGAATGACTTCAATATTGTCAGACGTTTGTTTCCCGGCCTCTTTAGACCAACTGAGTAATAGACTCCCCATAGTCCTCCATATAGTATAATACACTCCTCAGCCCTCCATATAGGATTATACACTTCCTATGGTCCTCCATATAGTATCATGCACGTCTCATAGTCCTCCATATATTAAAATTCAGTGCTCCATATAGTATAATACACTTCTCATAGTCCTCCATTAAAATACACTCCTCAGTCCTCCATATAGTATAATACACTCCTCATAGTCCTCCATATAGTATAATACACTCCTCAGTCCTCCATATAGTATTATACACTTCCCATGGTCCTCCGTATAGTATAATGCACACCTCATAGTCCTCCATATATTAAAATACACTGCTCAGTCCTCCATATAGTATAATGCACACCTCATAGTCCTTCATATAATAAAATAACTGCTTAGTCCTCCATATAGTATAATAAACTCCTCATAGTCCTCCATATATTAATAAACACTGCTCAGTTCTCCATATAGTATAATACATTTCTCATAGTCCTCAATTAAAATACACTCCTCATAGTCCTCCATATAGTATAATACACTCCTCAGTCCTCCATATAGTATTATACACTTCCCATGGTCCTCCATATTGTATAATGCACACCTCATAGTCCTTCATATATTAAAACACACTGCTCAGTCCTCCATATAGTATAATGCACGCCTCATAGTCCTCCATATAATAAAATACACTCCGCAGTCTTCCATATATTATAATACACTCCTCATGGTCCTCCATATATCAAAATCCACTGCTCAGTCCTCCATATAGTATAATACACTTCTCATAGTCCTCAATTAAAATACACTCCTCATAGTCCTCCATATAGTATAATACACTCCTCAGTCCTCCATATAGTATTATACACTTCCCATGGTCCTTCATATTGTATAATGCACACCTCATAGTCCTTCATATATTAACATACACTGCTCAATCCTCCATATAGTATAATGCACGCCTCATAGTCCTCCATATAATAAAATACACTCCGCAGTCTTCCATATAGTATAATACACTCCTCATGGTCCTCCATATATCAAAATCCACTGCTCTGTCCTCCATATAGTATAATACACTCCTCATAGTGCTCCATATAGTATAATGCACCGCCATAGTCATCCATGTAGTATAATTCACTTCCCATAGTATAATGCACCCCATAGTTCTTCATTTAGTATAATGTATTCCCCATAGTCCTCAATACAGTATAATGCAGCCCACACATATTATAATGCTGCCACCCCACAGAATATAATGTAACCCCGCCATACAATATAATGTAACCCCCCATAGAATATAATGCAGCCCCCCTCATGTTGTATAATGCAGCCCATCCGTAGAATATATGGCAGCCCCCTCATAGAGTATATTGCAGCGCCCATAGAATATAATGCAGCCACCCCACAGAGTAAAATACAGCCACCCCACAGAGTATAATGCAGCCACTCCACAGAGTATAAAGTAGCCCCCTCAGAGTATAATGCAGCGTCGCCATACAATATAATGTAACCCTCCATAGAATATAATGCAGCCCTCCTCATAGTATAATGCAGCCCCTCCATAGAATATATGGTAGCCCCCCAAAGAATATAATGCAACACCTCCATAGATTAATGCAGCTCCCTTATATAGTATAATGTGGCCCCTCCATAGAATACAATGTAGCCCTCTGCATATAGTATAATGAAGCCCCCATAGAATATAATGTAGCCCCTTCATATAGTATAATGAAGCCCCCAATACAATATAATGCAGTCCCCCACAGAATACAATGTAACCTCCTTATATAGTATAATGTAGCCCCCTCAGAGTTTGATGCAATCACCCCTCATAGAATATAATAAGTATAATACAGCCCTCATAGAATATAATGTAGCTCGCCATAGAGTGTGGGCTGGTTGGGGGGGGGGTCTCCCATCCTAATCTTAACAGTCTCATATGCCTATAAGGCTGTGGTGGAGTTTGAGTTGTGGGGGGACCCCCGCGGCCTATCTGTAAACTCCCAGATGTGTGACTGCAGCACTAGAATATTTCCATTCACTGACAGCAAGCACACTCCGCAGGACAATACACAATAAATAGGGAACATTTTAGCGCACACCTCACCGTGTAGAGGTTTTATCCATCACTTGCAGTGGACTGAGCTTTTTACAAGGCCGACAAATTTACTAGAAATTGGGATAAATTTAGCACTTAATTCCAAAAACCTGTGTTAAAACTACGACTCCCAGCATGCCCTGATAGATGTAGGCTGTTAGGGAATGCTGGGTGTTGTAGTTCTTCAACATCTGGATGCAAGTCTTAATAAATCCCCCTCCAAATAAAAAGTTGAATAACTTTTTATTACTCCCCTTTAATATTCCAGAGCAGGCTGGTACTTATAGTTCCCCTACAGAATATATTTGCCACCCATCAGGACACAGGCAGCACAGTTATCATTGCATCATGCACCCCTCATCCGTTAGGACATTTACCTCTCCCAATGAGCAGCAGCAGATGTATGAGTAGAGTGTCAACTCTGCAGGTGAACTCCTCCCCCGAGAATGAAAAAAAAATAATCCTCACCTCTCCTCATGCCCCGCGCTGCTCCTGGCTCCGGTCTCAGCGGCTGCACTGCCCGGGCCCAGCACACAACGGGTGCGCGATGATGTCATCACACACCCGCACTGTCAGAGGCAGAGCGGGGAATGATGGGAGAGGGAGCGTCTCCTCCATCATTGCTTTGAAATGTTCTGGTGTCTATGACGCCGGTATAGTTCAATGTGGTGGTGGTGGGAGGAGTCGGCGCTAGTGGCAGGCGGGTCCCCCTGACCCATGGGCCCCATAGCGGCTGCGTGGTGTGCCACTGGCTGGGGGCCCCTGGTGGAGCAGGGGCCCTAGGTAGCTGCCTAGTCTGTCGGCCGCTAACGTCGGCCCTGCCTTCAGGGTTACCTTTTGGTCGCTGTGCTGCCTCTCTGATTAATGCCCTCCTTGCCCAGGCTGAGAGTTTTGGTGGGCGGCCCTTTCTTGGCAGGTTTGTTGTGGTACCATTTTCTTTCCATTTGATGATAATGGATTTGATGGTGCTAGGGGGGGATCATCAGAGATTAGGATATTTTTTATAACCCAACCCTGACTTGTACTTCTCATCAGCTTTGTCCCTGACTTGTTTGCAGATCTCCTTGGTCTTCATGGTGTTTGGTTAGTGGTGCCTCTTGATAATGGTGTTGGAGCCTATGTTGCCTTTCAGAAAAGGTAAAGTGTATATACTGACAGACGTGTGACACTTAGATTGCACATTAGTGGAATTCCTTTCACTAAGCATGTGACTTATTAAAGTAATTGCTTACACCAGAAATATTTAGGAGCTGATGCATCACACACAAATAGGATCACAAAAATATCTAAACACAGGTTGTAATGTAACAAAATAAGTAAACAGCCAGGGAGGTGAATACTTTCTCAAGCCACTGTAATAGATATCCATCACATATATAACTTGTGCTTTGCATGTGTAACATACTGTACATGTATCATCCTATTGAATAAAGGAAGGCAAAGGTAAAGCAGACAGCTATGAGCTGGTATTATCAGGCTAGAAAAGTCCATGCTTACTGGGCCCTTTCCAACCTAAAAACACCAATCCGCAGCTGCTCTAGAAGTGGAGCATCAAGGGAGATGCAACAATTCTGTTTACCATTCACCATAATAAAGTGGTGATCCAGAAAAAGTGTGAGGGAGTGTTTATTTAAGCAAAAGTATTTTTTGTGTGTGTTAGGATATGTACACACGTTCAGGAATTGGCAGCATTTACTGATCGTGCGCACATATCCTTATCCTTTTTTTTTCCACTGGGTTAGTAATAGGGATATCTGATAGACATCTCTACATTACTAACAACATGGCTTGATGCCAGCTGTGTTTTTGGCCAATTCACAGCTGACTTCGACCCCAAGCACCATTTCACTGATCACCAACACACCAAGGCAATCGGGAACAGACAATGGCGAATCACCAGAACTGGAGCATTTCCTGTGATGCTACACTTGGCTGTGGGCTGGTAGTTTTAGGCTGGGAAGATACCAGTAACTATGGACTTTCCCAGCCTTTTAATATCAGATCAAAGTTGTCTGCTTTATCTTTGCTGGATATCAAAAGTTGGGGGACCCTACGTCATTTTTTTAATTAGGTTTATACCTGTACAATAAGCTACACACTCTTACTGTACATGTATTATCTATCTATTTATCTATCTCTATCTTTACACATCTTTAACACATGAAAATCTGTAATTTCTATTCTGCATTCTCTTCCGGTACTTGTCACACGGGCTGCTCACGAAATCACAGGGATGTAACACTGTATAAATTATCAATGTCTAATCAATGGGGGTGTGACACTTGGCAACCCTGCCAATCAGCTTTTCCCGAAGTTTGCCGGAACTGATCAGTTGCGGTGCGTAACATCGCAGCTCCGTTGACAGAGTAGTGGCTGCGGCCAGGTTCTCCACATCCATCCCCTATTGATTTGAATAGGTGGCAGATGTGTAATACCTGGCTGCTGACATTACACAGTCGATGGATCTGTGCTGCGCAGCTCCGCAACTAAAAAGTTGCAGCTGCCACCGACACAGGAACAGCTGATCAGCGGGGTGCCGAGTGACACATCTCCACCGAACAGGCATTTGTGACCTATGTATCCCAAGAATGATAACTCGAGAACATTGGAACTGCATTACTGCCATAGAAAATATGAAAACACTATTTGGAATATTGGAAAAATTAAAGTGCAATATTGTTCTTAAAAGTTACAGTTAAAAAAGGAAGGTACTTAGGACATAGATTGGTCAATCTACAGTCATGGCCAAAAGTATTGACAACCCTGCAATTCTGTCAGATAATACTCAGTTTCTTCCTGAAAATGATTGCAAACACAAATTCTTTGGTATTATCTTCAATTAATTTGTCTTAAATGAAAAAACACAAAAAGAATTGTCCTAAAGCCAAATTGGATATAATTCCACACCAAACATAACAAAGAGGGTGGACAAAAGTATTGGCACTGTTCGAAAAATCTTGTGATGCTTCTCTAATTTGTGTAACTAACAGCACCTATAACTTACCTGTGGCACCTAACAGGTGTTGGCAATAACTAAATCACACTTGCAGCCAGTTGACATGGATTAAAGTTGACTCAACCTCTGTCCTGTGTCCTTGTGTGTACCACATTGAGCATGGAGAAAAGAAAGAAGACCAAAGAACTGTCTGAGGACTTGAGAAACCAAATTGTGAGGAAGCATGAGCAATCTCAAGGCTACAAGTCCATCTCCAAAGACCTGAATGTTCCTGTGTCTACCGTGTGCAATGTCATCAAGAAGTTTAAAGCCCATGGCACTGTGGCTAACCTCCCTAGATGTGGACGGAAAAGAAAAATTGACAAGAGATTTCAATGCAAGATTGTGCGGATGTTGGATAAAGAACCTCCACTAACATCCAAACAAGTTCAAGCTGCCGTGCAGTCCGAGGGTACAACGGTGTCAACCCGTACTATCCGTCGGCACCTGAATGAAAAGGGACTGTATGGTAGGAGACCCAGGAAGACTCCACTTCTTACCCCGAGACATAAAAAAGCCAGGCTGGAGTTTGCCAAAACTTACCTGAAAAAGCCTAAAACATTTTGGAAGAATGTTCTCTGGTCAGATCAGACAAAAGTAGAGCTTTTAGGGCAAAAGCATCAACATAGAGTTTACAGGAGAAAAAAGAGGCATTCAAAGAAAAGTACACGGTCCCTACAGTCAAACATGGCGGAGGTTCCCTGATGTTTTGGGGTTGCTTTGCTGCCTCTGGCACTGGACTGCTTGACCGTGTGCATGGCATTATGAAGTCTGAAGACTATCAACAAATTTTGCAGCATAATTTAGGGCCCAGTGTGAGAAAGCTGGGTCTCCCTCAGAGGTCATGGGCCTTCCAGCAGGACAATAACCCAAAACACACTTCAAAAAGCACTAGAAAATGGTTTGAGAGAAAGCACTGGAGACTTCTAAGGTGGCCAGCAATGAGTCCAGACCTGAATCCCATAGAACACCTGTGGAGAAATCTAAAAATGGCAGTTTGGAGAAGGCACCCTTCAAATATCAGGGACCTGGAGTAGTTTGCCAAAGAAGAATGGTATAAAATTCCAGCAGAGCATTGTAAGAAACTCATTGATGGTTACCGGAAGCGGTTGGTCGCAGTTATTTTGGCTAAAGGTTGTGCAACCAAGTATTAGGCTGAGGGTGCCAATACTGTTGTCCGGCCCATTTTTGGAGTTTTGTGTAAAATGATCAATGTTTTGCTTTTTGCTTCATTCTCTTTTGTGTTTTTTCATTTAAGACAAATTAAATGAAGATAATAATACCAAAGAATTTGTGTTTGCAATCATTTTCAGGAAGAAACTGAATATTATCTGACAGAATTGCAGGGGTGTCAATACTTTTGGCCATGATTGTATGTGAGCCCAACAGCCAACGTCAAGGCGTCCTTCATTATGGGGTCTCTGTCCTGATATGACACCTGTCCTGGACAAGAAGCCTACAATTTATGGGGCAGGAAGGAAGCAGCTAACTATTTAAAATCACCTGTGGCTGATGGGAGTAGGAGTGCACATGTCAAATTAGGACAGGGACCCACCATCAATGAAGGTCGCCTTCACATTGGCCGATATGTGTGAACCCAACAGCCACTCTATGCGCAAAGTACCATCCTTTTTACTGTATTTTTGCATAGCAACATTGCCGTTTCACTTTTCCAATACTCCATATGTATGTAATGTAGCGTTTTCCTATTTTCTATGGCAGTAATGCAGTTCCAATGTTTTAGAGTTAGCATTCTTAGCAATTCAGGGTGCACTTAATCTTTTTTTATAGTTACTTTTTTTAGTTGGCACCTGTTCACACTAGTTTGGATGCGCTGGTCATTTTTTTCTATGTATTCCTAGGTTGGGCCATTAGTGATGAGCGAGTATACTCGTTGCTCGGGTGACCTCCGAGTATTTTGGCATGCTCGGAGATTTAGTTTGTGTCGATGCAGCTGCATGATTTGCGGACAGGCTGAATACATGTGTGGAATGCCTGTTTGTTAGGAAATCCCCACATGTATTCAGGCTGTCTAGCAGCCATAAATCATGCAGCTGCGTCGACACAAACTAAATCTCTGAGCACGCCAAAATACTTGGAGGACACCCGAGAATGCTCTGGAAAACCCGAGAAATGAGTATACTTGCTCATCACTAAAGGGCCCATTTAATTCTGGCCCGTGTCTGGTGATTTGTCATAAGAGTCACAGCTACAGGGGGAGTAAGATTCTTTTTGGCCTGTCTCCTCCTCCATAGTTCCAGTAATATATTGCAATAAATTAGGAATGGGACTTGTACAGCTTTGTAAAGCAGAAAGATGGCTGTTTGATGGCCGCACATGGCATCCCACTGGCTATACAATATGACATTCGATGGATCATATCACAATTTATTTTTTGTTAAAGTATATGAAAATTTACATGAAGAAAAACACTTTTGCATGAAATTTGGAGGCATATAGACATACAGAAGGACCTCAAAATAGTATACAGGGGCCGTACAACTTAGGCTGGAGTCACAGTTGTGTAACGCAGCTGTTGCAACACTTGGCTCAAATTCTGCTGTGAACCAAGTGTCAGTGCTCTGTGCTCCGATGGAGGAGACGGAAAAAGTAATTTCTCCATCTCCTCCATTGCCGGTATCCGCGGGAATCGCACTGCACTCATGCGACATCAGAGTGCAGTGCGATGTTTCACACGCACCCATAGACTTGTATGGATGCGCGCAATCCAATTCTCTAGCCATTTGCAGCATGCTGGGATTGTTTTCTCATGCCGAGTCAGCATGAGAAATAATCACAGATGTGCACTGCCCCATAGTATAACACTGGGCCGAGTGCAATCCGATTTTTTAACCGATTGCACTCGTCCAATTTTTTTCGCTCGTGTGAGCGAGTCCTTAGAGGATGTCCAGAGCCACAACATTATCAAGGTCCAAAAATAGAAAGCGCACCCGTTCCCAATTAATCAGACACACAATAACCTAAAGGTTTTTTATTGCAAAGAATATAAAAGATATAAAACACAATCTTTAATAATGTGACAGATAAATATTAAACATTTAAACAGCCAGAACAGAATATACCATATCTATGTAAATATATGTACAGGCCAAACGTCCCAACACTCATGCAAACACCACCTCTGCCCTGAGCATCATGCCACAAAGCACGTCAGTTCTCCCACACACATTCATTAATAAGGACAAGGCAACACAAAATAAGCTAAACACAATATGTCCTCTGCCAGAACTTCTTACCCACGGTGACAGACATCTGAACTGCCAAGGAAGAGGTTCAATAATTAAACAAAAGCTCAGTGCCATCAGTTCTCCGCCCAGAAGATTGCAAGTAAACTGTCTATGGAGTTCTCCTAGGGGACAGCGGCAGGAGGACTTTTTGACATTGGAAGCAGCTGTAGAGAATTTACACTGAGCACAACAGCAAACACACTGGATGAGCACAAAAAAATAGCTGGCAACTGGGATTTTTAGCTCTGTAGTCAATGAATGGATGGATGCTGCAGGATTTTTTGGAAATGTAAATAGCCAATTTTGAATTGCAACAAAAGTTTTCATACAAAGCGTCGGACTCGAGCACCTTGGGCCCACCAGAGAAAAACATTCTTGGGGCCCACTATGTAGCTACATAAAAATAATTACAAGACCACCAATTGTGTGGTAAAACGCGCTAATATCCGGGTATTAGGTTGTACACGTCTTAATTATGTAGCAGGAGTTGGGGTAGAGCCCCCCTTATAGAATATAATGTTGCCCCCTCATAGAATATAATGTAGCCCCACAATAGAATATAATGGAGCCCCCCATAGAATATAATGTAGTCCCCCCTAGAATATAATGCAGCCCCCTCATAGGGTATAATGCAGCCAACCTGATATAGTATAATGCAGCCCCCCGCAGAATATAATGTAGCCCCCTCAAAGTATAATGCAACCCCCTCATATAGTGCAACCCCCTCATATAGTATAATGCTGCCCCCTCATAGGGTATAACGCTGCCCCCCTCATAGGGTATAATGCTGCCCCCCTTCATAGGGTATAATGCTACCTGGACTCACTGATTATATATATTATACATATACTCACAAATACTCACCTCTCCTCCTTGCTCCCACGCTGATTCTGGCGGCAGCTCTGCTCCGGTATCAGGAGCTGCGCTGCCATCTGCCAGACACAGCGGATGCGCGATGAAGTGACATCATCACGCACTGGCAGTGTCAGAGGCAGAGGGGAATGATGGGAGAGGGAGCGTCATCTATGGCGCCGACCAGAAGGCGGCGATGGCGCCAGCCCCCCTGACTTACTGCTCCATAGGGGGAGCAGAGGCCCTGGTCTGCCAGCCCTGATAGCAGGCAGCGTTAGCCGGCTGCTGCGGCTAACACTGTCACTGACCGCTATTAAAGTGAAATGAATTTTCACCCCTCTCCACGGCCATGGGGGCGTGGGGAAGAGTGAATATTCATTTTTCTTTAGCAGCGGGGACAGAGTTTAGCCGCAGCAGCCGGCGCCTGCCTCCTGTCACCCGCTGCTGCTCCACTGGCATCAGGGGCCCCCATAGCAGCTGCGGGGTGTGCCACTATTAGCAACACGCCACTGGCTGGGGGCTCCTGAAGCAGCGATAGTCCTAGGAAGCTGAGCCGCTAAGCGTTTTCTAAGCGTTCAAAACCGCATACATTGGCACAGAAAGCCAAAAATGCATTAAATTTAATGGGAAGCTTCTTTTAAGCGTTTCTGCAGCATCTGATCCGGCTCAAACGCTGCAGAAAGAACGCAACGTGGGCACACAGCCTTACACAGCTATCTGACTGCGCCCATACAGGTAGAATCTATAAGGTAACTTCATACATTTTTAAAGGGAATATGTGTTTGGAAAATGGCCTATTTAAATCATTTTTTTTATGTAGAATGTGTTGTAAGGTAGCGCTGTTATTCAAGTAGGGGATACTCACTTAGCCGCCACAAAACCAGATGCGGCACGGATTTTCCATAAAACAATTATAGTCCATGCGGTTTATTCAGCATCATAAACCCACAGCAGTAACATAAAGTTCATCACATCAGCATAGCGTCCATGACAGAGTTCAGCTCTGTAACCCCTGTGGTCACATAGGTAAGGCATACACAGGCTCTTCAGCCTCAGTTATCTAACCAACATCAGGGTTTCCTCATGACTGCTTCACCTCATCATGCTGCAGACGTTCATTCCCTCCAGGGAATCATCAGGCATGTGCAACCATTCAACCCAGCATTCCTTGCTGTCAGGAAGACAGCCCCCATCTCTCCCAGATGGGGCTTCCAAAACGGACCAACCAGGTCCCAGCATTCACCCATGTGACCTACCCTGGCCACCTTATATGGTCCATAGCCACGCCCACCGGGTCACATGGCTATGACCTCATCACAGGTCCTTGAACCATTCTCACACTCTTTACAATATCGTTCTTAACCACACCCTTGGGTGGATTTGTAGGAAACTAGTCCCGCCCATCTCCCCAGCTACCTGGAGACTTCTCCCGGACACATTGAAACAGCACCTCAGCAGTATCACTGCTGATCAACACACACATAAGTCTCCATCTCAAGGCCACCCACTTTGAAATACACAACGGTCATTCAGTATTCTGCCATTCATCCTCTCTCCTAGGACATCCACACAGCGCCCCATAGCGGACACAGTGGTCACTACACCACATACCTCCCCCCCTGTTCAAACTTGTGGGGTTGAACACACAACTTTACACCAGGATCTCGAGACCGGGCACTCATTACACCTTGCCCCACAGGTCGAGAGAACCATCTCCATCTGTCATACGTTAGGCCTCCACCGCCCCCAGTGGTCAGAATACCGGCCCTGATCTTTGGCCCTCCAGTCACAGCCTGTCTGCGTCATCAGACACTGTTTGGTCACCACATTCCTCTCCCTGTTTGTTCCTCTCTCCTAGGACATCCACACAGCGCCCAATGGCAGACACAGTGGTCACTACACCACAGTGTGTTTTTTGCTTTTTTTATGTTTATGGTTGGATTTTTTTTCATATCATTAGTATTAAAAAGGAAATAGAAATCGTACCCTTTTTATACTGGTCAATATAGCATTTTTATACTCCTGTTTCAGGAAATCCACATTTATACTAGTTGCAGTAGATTCAGGACATTATCTTTTGTACTTAAGCATCTAATCAGAGTGTGCAAAGTTAATTCTGAAGAGGGAACCAGAGTCAGGCATGACATCATCTATTGCGAATGATGGATCCTATATTATTAGCTGTGTAGAGGTTTAACTTGTCATTGTAATCCTGCCTCTGATGACAATGAGACTTCTGAAAACGCTTCCCGAAGGAACAGGAAGTACAGGTGTAAAATAACCCTAGTGACCAGTGTGAAAACTGCAAACTTTTCTTTTTTTAAAACAGATTGTGTTACGGAGAAAAAAAAGTGACAACAATTTCATAAAAATACATTTAACACAAAAACCTGATTTAAATTATAGATAATTTTCTGCATAACCTTTAAAAATAAACAGTAATTGGAAACAAGATCCAAAAATTGTTCAGGTTCTTACCCATTGCTCCATGGTCACCATCAGAACTTTGTGATCTGCATTTGACCGGGATCACACTAACCAACGCAAAATACGGTCTGTAGTTTACATGCGTAATACGGATGAATGACCCCTAAATAGTGCTCCGTATGTCATCCGTAAGCAAGGTGTGGTCGCGTATTTTGCGCATGTCTGCATCCGTATGTAATCCGTATGTAATCCGTATGGCGAGATTTTCTCGCCGCCTTGCAAAATGGACATGTATAGAGCACTGAATTACCGGCTTTTCTAAAAGACACCGGGTGCGTATTTCTTGCAAGTCACATGTGTGGTCCGTGTGTAATGCATGTTTTTAGCGCACCCATAGACATTCATTGGCGTACTATGGGCGTAGTACGCTGACAATCGCAGCTGCGATTGGCACGGACCGTAGAATACGGACAAGAAATATACGGCTGTTGGGAGCTGACCCATAGAGAATCATTTGTCCGTGTGTAATGCGTGCTTTTAACGCCTCTCACTCATCCCTATTCCTCGCCAGTGTGACCTCGGCCTTTATGGCAAATACGGATTGGCACACTTCCATTGCAAAAAAACATTATTCTCCAGCTATTGGTCAAAACTAATACCTTGTCGTATGCAAAAGGTGTCAAATAAAGGTGTACTGTATATATTTCATGAGTAATACACAGACGCTCACAGGCTCAGTATGGATTACCCAATAAAATGAAAATGTGAAAAAGGGTACAGTATCACCAGATACAAGGCATATATAGTATGGTGTAAACATTCTGAATCTCCGTATACATTTCAGGAGGCAGACACAAATGCTCTCAGGCCCAGTATGGATTACACAAGAATATGAAAAGCTGTAAATGGGTAATGTAACACAAGCATACAGCTATATACAGTGTTGGCCAAATTTGAAATCTTGGTATATATTTACGGAGTCACCCTCAGACGCTCACTCAGCCTGGGTTTGACCATAATAAAAAATGTTGTAAAAAAGGTACTGGATAACAAGATAGCAAGTATATATTATAGGGTACAATTGAAATCTCTGTATACATAGTCCCGTAGTCACTCTCAGACGCTTAGTCAGTATGGATTTGACCGTAATACTAAATGTCGAACAAAGGTACTGTATAACAAGATACAAGCTGGATCGAGTATAGGGTAAAAATTGGTATCTCCGATTCACCGTATATATAGAAGGCGTAAACCACACAGGCTCACTCACTATGGATCATACCGTAATACAAATTTTTGAACAAAGGTACTGTATCTGTTAGGAGTGGCGGAAGGCACTAAATAAAAATATAAATAAAGTGCCTTCGCCACTCGGGGTCCACCTTGCAGAGGATGTAATAACTGCTGCTAGGTGACGACAGAGCAATCTGGCGGAAGTGTGCAGAGGGTTAACTGCACCCAATGTGCACTGCACAGACTCTGTTGAACTCACAGAGTCCTGGAAACAATAATAAACACAAAAATGCTGAGTCTGTTTAGGACACAGAACTACAGCGCTGCACCCGCGGTATCTGGTCACAGGAGTAGCACTACATGGCGGTACTTACTCCGTCTAGACCTACCGACAAGGATCGGGTGTAGAGCGTCGCAACCGCGAACGCACGCAGGGCTGCAACTGCAGCGCGGCAAGAACGGAGCCGCTGCAATGACACTGCTAACTAGCAGGCACAATGCTGACGCTAGGCTGCTGAGGCAATGGAGCAATAGCACGCTGGCGCTGATACTGGCAATAACTCAGGCACTCTCACAAACGTAGTATCAGAGGGTAGGGGTTTCCAATGAGTCATTCACCAGTCCATGCATCCATCAACAAACATACAGCAGCAGTATGGCTATACTAGCGCATGGCAGAACAGCCATGCGTGCTTTTTATAGCGAACGGGACCTTCCGGAAATCTCCAGGTCTCCAAGAGGAGCCAATGGGATCCGACACAGGACCTGAACACCTGACTCCCGAACTCCAATGCGAGTTCGTCCCATGAGCATGCTCAGACGCAGGAGTAGAGGACTTAGCCTCTGGAGAGAGTTGCCGCAAGGCAATCTCCTCTGCATTCTCCTCTACAGCAGATGAGGAGCAGGAGACTGCAGAATGTGAGGATCTAGATTTCAGCAAAGGAGAGGCAGAAATCGGACTCCTAACATTACCCCCCTCCTAGGGCCCCCCCTCCCTGAGCCCTCCGGACCATCAGCCTGTGCCCTACAGTGGCATAGGGCTCAAACTCGCCCAAAGGCGAGCTTGGTGTCCTGGTGGGTGATACAGTGAACCGGGACACAAGGAAGGTGTCAGTGGAGGCAAGGTCACCAGGTTTCAGAAGGGACACCTGGGAGATAGCGATAGCAGGTGATGCAACAGAGCACAGCCATGAGTCGGCGGCCGTCACCATTCTCCGCCTAGGAAGACTATCCTGAGCACAAGAGGCGCAGGCCCGAATACATTTTTTGATGTCCCGAGCCCTGTAGGGCCACCAATACGCGCCGGCCAATAGCTTCGTGGTTTGCATATAGCCCCGATGGTTGTGCGCATTGGACGCGTGTGCCCAGGCGAGGACCTGAGCCCTAAGATGAGAAGGAACAAAGGACTCGTCGACCGGCTCAGAGTCCAACCATTGCGGGGAGCTGGCCTCCTGAGAAGCAGACAGCTCCAGAGGCTCAAAAAATTTGAGAGCCGGACTAGCTCTCCGCTTGGAGTGAGCACGCTCCATACCGCGCTCCGAAAAACGGAGGTCAATGCGTGAGGAGACAGAAATTAGCTCCTCCAAGGTAGTGGGGATTTCTCTAGTAGAGAGAGCATCCTTGACATGCTCTGCTAGCGCTCGCCAAAAAACGGGAATAAGGGCCTTATCGGACCATTCCAACTCGGACGCCAGTGTCCGAAACCGGACAGCATACTGGCTAACTGAGAGGGATCCCTGAGTAAGAGCGAGTAACTGCAGAGAACTGTTGTGCGTGACCCGTGGGCCGAGGAAAACCTGCTTGATAGCCATTAACAGGTGACCTGCGGTCCGAATATCAGGATCACCGTGCTCCCACAAAGGCGTATCCCATTCCAAGGCCTTGCCCGACAGTAGGGAAATAACAAATGCCACCTTGGCCCATTCCGTAGGGAATTGGGTGGCCAGTAGCTCCAGGTGGATTGAGCACTGGCTGATGAAGCCCCTACAGGAGGCGCCATTCCCGGAAAACTTATCGGGTAACGGGAGGCGGGTGACTGTCGGTGCGAGGGTGGACACGGACATACGGCCTACCGCATCAGTTAGAGCCTGTACAGCAGCATCAGTAGCTTATGCAGCGGCGAGTGCCTTCTCAAGAGTTAGTAAGCGGTTCTCAAGCTGCCGTATGCTCTGCATGAGTTGCTGCTGATCTGCCATCACTAGCCAGACCCTGGCGCTAGTATAATGTTAGGAGTGGCGGAAGGCACTATATAAAAATATAAATAAAGTGCCTTCGCCACTCTGGGTCCACCGTGCAGAGGATGTAATAACTGCTGCTAGGTGACGACAGAGCAATCTGGCGGAAGTGTGCACAGGGTTAACTGCACCCAATGTGCATTGCACAGACTCTGTTGAACTCACAGAGTCCTGGAAACAATAATAAACACAAAAACGCTGAGTCTGTTTAGGACACAGAACTACAGCGCTGCACCCGCGGTATCTGGTCACAGGAGTAGCACTAGATGGCGGTACTTACTCCGTCTAGACCTACCGACAAGGATCGGGTATAGAGCGTCGCAACCGCGAACGCATGCAGGGCTGCAACTGCAGCGCGGCAAGAACGGAGCCACTGCAATGACACTGCTAACTAGCAGGCGCAATGCTGACGCTAGGCTGCTGAGAAAATGGAGCAATAGCGCGCTGGCACTAATACTGGCAATTACTCAGGCACTCTCACAAACGTAGTATCAGAGGGTAGGGGTTTCCAATGAGCCATTCTCCAGTCCATGCATCCATCAACAAACATACAGCAGCAGTATGGCTATACTAGCGCATGGCGGAACAGCCATGCGCGCTTTTTATAGCGAACGGGACCTTCCGGAAATCTCCAGGTCTCCAAGAGGAGCCAATGGGATCCAACACAGGACCTGAACACCTGACTCCCGAACTCCAATGGGAGTTCGTCCCATGAGCATGCTCAGACACAGGAGTAGAGGACTTAGCCTCTGGAGAGAGTTGCTGCAAGGCACTCTCCTCTGCAGTCTCCTCTACCGCAGATGAGGAGCAGGAGACTGCAGAATGTGAGGATCTAGATTTCAGCAAAGGAGAGGCAGAAATCTGACTCCTAACAGTATCAGCACATACCAGGTGTATCCAGTCTAGGGGTAATAGTAAATTTCCATCTATACTTCCGGAGTCAGACACAGACACTCACAGGCTCAGTATGTATTACACCAGAATTTAACAAGTAGAAAAAGGGAAAGGTAGTCGAAGCATACAACAGTATACAGCGTTGTGGTACTTTTAAATCTTCGTATATATTTCAATCTCAGTAAGCCAGTCCAGACTCTCCACTACGGGAAACTACATGGATACAAGAACAGACGGAAAGTCGAGTGTTAGCAGAAATTTGGGAACTACTCATCGCGGGAAAACCTCCCGATAGATGTTGCAGAGGCGATGCAGACCCTCAATTACTGTGTCTGAGGAGACAGTGAAAACGGTTCTTTGTCAAGAAAGGATTGCTTCATCGCAGTAGCATGGATCAAATCACTGTTACTCGTCTCCATCAAATTGTGATCACAGGAACAGATGTAGACATGGTCCTCACTGCCTATCATGATGTGTCTGGTCATTTTGGAGTGCAAAAGACAGAAACCACAGACCGTAGGTGATTCGATTGGATTGGCATGAGAGGAGGCATTGAAAAATGGTGGCAGGAATGTCACATGTCTGTGACTATCACAACTGTGAAAGGTGATCATAAAGCACCACTGCATCTGCTTGTAAGCCATTAAAAATGGTAGCCATTGATCATCTGAAGGTAGAGGCCAGCAGGACAGGGCATAGCTACATCTTAACCATCATCGATCAATACACCAAATTTCTAGTGGCCGTCCCTGTGAAGGATTTCAGTGCCCAGACTAAACAGCGGTGGAGCAGGGAGAGGTAAATATTGCAACTTGCAAGGGTTGTGGCCATGACCAAGCAGGGGGGCACATTCCTGGTCGACAGTACTGGCACAGGACCCCTCATAGTACGCTGGTGTGTCTTACAGCGAGTGGGCCCCCCCACCGTCAGAGACACTGTATTGTACTATGAGGGGCCCTGTGCCAGTGCTGCCGGCCATCTGTGGGCCCATCCACCTGTTCAGAGCAGCGGCACTTGCCTGGGTGCACCAGGTGTTGACCCCAGCCATTGGGGGGTGGGCAGCCCACTTAGGGAGGTTTAAAAAATGGCATATGTTGATGTGTTGGCTGGACATTCAGCTGCTGCAAAGGGCGGAATTGGGCCGAGGAAGAGGAGGACATAAGCGAGGCAGTTTTCTGGCAACCTATGTGTCATCAGGGGAAGGTGGGACAAAATCCTTTGAACCCCATGCATGGTTCATTTTAATGAAGGTTAGATCATCAACATTTTGGGTAGACAGACGGGTCCTTTTTTCTGTCAGGATTGATCCAGCAGCACTGAAGACTCTTTCAGATAACACACTAGCAGCAGGGCAAGCGAGCTCCTGTAAGGCATATTGTGCCAATTCAGGCCAGGCGTCCAGTTTAGAGGCCCAATAGCCAAAGGGGAATGACCTGTGAGGCAGAACATCGATATGGGAGGAGAAGTAGTTTGTAACCACAGTTGACAACTGCTGTCTCCTATCACTTTTAATCGATGCAGTATTAGCAGTCGTGTGAGCGGTACTTGAGAAATCATTCCACAACATGGTCATTAAACCCCTGTCTCCAACGCCACTTCGGCTGTGTGCACCATGAACACCTCTTCCATTGTGCCCACTACGGCTCGTGGGAGAACCAGCACCGCTGCTGTGTGCTGGGAAAGCCTCAAACAAACGATTTACCAGAGTTACTTGTTTGTTAGCCAATATTATCTCTAGGTTCTCTTGTGGCATGATGTTCTGTAGTTTGCCTTTGTAGCATGGATCAAGGATGCTGGCCATCCAGCAGTCATCATCCCTCATCATTTTGGCAATGCGGGGGTCCTTTTTAGGATCCACAAGGCATAATCGCACATGTGGGCCAATGTTCCAGGTGTCAATAATGCACTGCCACTACTGGGTGGAAGAGCACTTTCGGGCAAATCCACATCCCTACAGTCACGCACAAACACTGTACCTGACCTTGGAACGCCAACATTTTCTCTTGTCCCCTGAGAAGCATCCTCCTGCCCAAAATAATCATCCCCCTCATCCTCCTCCTCTTCATCTTCTTTCTCCACCTCGTTCAGGACAGTTCCCTGACCGGACAATGGCTGACTGTCATCAAGGCTTCCCTCCTCCTGTTCCTCCTCCGCTGCAGACGCCTGATCCTTAATGTGCGTCAAATTTTGCATGAGCAGATGCATAAGTGGGATGCTCATGCTTATGATGGTGTCATCTGCGCTTACCAGCCGTGTGCATTCCTCAAAACACTGAAGGACTTTACAGAGGTCTTTCTGCTTTGACCACTGCACACCCGACAATTCCATGTCTTCCTTCAAACTGCCTGCCCATGTATCCTCCCACAAATGCATTACATCCTGCCTCTGTTTGCACAGCCTCTCAACCATGTGCAGGGTGGAGTTCCACCGTGTTGCAATGTCTATAATTAGGCGGTGCTTGGGGAGGTGGAGCAATCGCTGCAGCTTCTGCATACGAGTGGAGTGGACGTTTGAGCGACGGATGTGCGCGCACAGTCTTCGTACCTTATGAAGCAGGGATGTTAACTCCGGATAATTATTAAGGAAGCACTGCACCACCAGGTTCAAAGTGTGAGCCAGGCAAGGTATGTGTGTGAGTTTTGCACGGGCTATGGCTGCCACAAAATTACAGCCGTTATCACTGACTACCTTGCCTGCCTCAAGATGTAGACTGCCCAGCCATGACTCAGTTTGTCGCTGCAAGTAGTCAGCCAGTACCTCCGCAGTGTGTCTGTTGTCGCCCAAAGACATCATCCTGCTGACGCTTACCACTAGCTGTTCGATAGAGGGACACCTCATGTGCAACACTGCCAGCTGCGGATGGAGTGCTCGTGCGACTGCGCTCTGTGGACGAGCTTAGCTATCGCTGATAGAGGAGGAGGAGGAGGATCGAAAGCCTGCAGCCAACTGTTTACTATACCGTTGGCTAGGCAGCACTGTTCCACCGCCACTGTCCCCAGTGGAGCCTGCATCCACCACATTAACCCAGTGCGCAGTGATGGACAAGTAACGGCCCTGGCCATGCCTACTGGTCCATGCATCTGTTGTGAGGTGCACCTTTCCACTCTCTGACTGTTTTAGTGCATGGACAATGCGGTCTTTCACACGCCGGTGGAGGGCAGGGATGGCTTTTCGAGAAAAGAAGTGCCGACTGGGTAGGTCAAAGCGTGGGACAGCGTAGGCCATGAGGTTGCAGAAAGCTTCGCTTTCAACCAAACGGTAGGGCATCATCTCTAATGAGATTAGTTTGGCAATGTAGGCGTTCAAACAAAGTGTACGCGGATGAGAGGATGAGTACTTTCTTGTCCTACTCAGAGTGTCTGGTAGGGTGAGCTGGACTGGAGAGCTGAATATGGGGGAAGTAGCGGTGGACCGGACGGAGTGAGAGGGGGTTGGTGATGGTATTGGTGGTGATGGCCTAGATTCAGTGTTGTGTTGCAAAACCATTGTGATTCCCTGAGTGCCTTGGCCTTGCGACGACACCTCCACATTTAGTGCTGTTGGTGTGCTTAACGGTGGCGGTGGTCTTACAGTGGGGGAAGCGATGGAGAGTTGCTGGCTACCTTCAATCGGAGCAGGTGCACATGTGCTACCTGAGGTTTTGTAGTCCGTCCACGCTTGCCAGTGCATGTTGATTAAATGTCTAAGCATGCAACTGGTATTCAAATTTCTGAGTTGTTTACCTCGGCTAAAGGTCCTTCCGCACTTCTTACAGGTAACCTTTGCCTCATCAGTAGGATTTTGGACAAAGAAGTGCCACACTGCACTCTTCCTACTATGGTATACATTTTCTGGCCTTGCACGCTGTGCTAAGTTGACCGTCTGGCCAAGCTGTCCTGCAACTCTTTTAGTTTTTGTTCCACGTTTTTGGACAGCTACGGGCCTGGCAGATAACCGCTGCTGCAATGTCAATGCCTGCTGCGGATTCTTCTCCTTATCTGAACTATTGCCAGTGCCACCCTCCTCCCCCAATGGATGCCAATCCGGGTCAAGAACTGGGTCATCCATCACCTCCTCTTCAAAGTCATCTGCACCTTCCTCTTTACCTTCCTCTGTGTCACTGTGTAAGGTGGTATAGTATGCGGGAAGGGGCACCTGAGTTTCATCATGGTCAGATTCTGGCTCAATAGACTGCGAAGGCAATGTAGTGCTCTTGGTCGATGTACCAGCAGAATCATCTAACAGTGGCTGTGCATCAGTGCACTCCATGTCAGATTCATCTTGGACTGGGGAATTCATGATTTGACTAAATAACCCAGGCATGGTATGTGAAAAGAGCTCCATAGAGTAATCTGAAGTGTGGGCTGCCACATCCTTCACTTTTGGTGGGGGTGAAGGACATAAGGAAAGGTGTTTTTCCTGACCAGAACCTTGCACTGACGACTCCGTGCTTGCAGGTTTGGAACGTTCAGAAGAGGAGGCAATAGAGCTGGTGGCTGTATCGGCAATGTACGCCAAAACCTGTTCCTGATGCTCCGGCTTTAAAAGCAGTTTTCCTACTCCAAGAAAAGTTAACCTTACAGGCCTTCTTGGGCCAGATTATGACGCAGGCTCAACACCTCCTGCCTTAGCTGGTATTGTGCTTTTCCAGAACCAGCCAATGCACCTCTACCATCAGTACCAGCTGCGCCCCCCTGCCCACGCCCACGGCCTCTTCCATCATACTTCCTCACGTTTGGGAAAATGTACCAAAAATACCAGCAGAGAGATGGTACTGTATGAGGAGCGTCCAGCTGTGTAAGGTGTATTAAAAAAATTAAATCTACGTATATATTTTGTTAGTCACAGACACTCTCACAGTATGTATTGGACCGTAATCCAACAAGCAGGGTCACGGGTGTCATAGAAATTCACCCTGCTGGAGACGGAGTATCCAGTCTCCTGTGACATCACAGTCTGTCTAGTTTTGACCATAATCAAACAGCAGCTATACGAAACTGTTTGAAAAGCAGACAGCACTCTAAAGGTGTAGGTCTGGAAAAATGGAAAAACTCCTCGGCTTTTTTATTCCAGAGTCACACACAGCTTCAATTTGTCCGTGATACCAGCCGGTACACGGTAGTGTGTGAGGAGTGTAAAAGTTGGAGTGCTTTGAAAAAAGCAGTGTGCACACAGCAATGCAGCTAGCAGGTAGCCTTAAAAGGCAGCCTAATCACCACCAGCGCTGCTGCACACAACAAAAATCCTCCCCTTTCACTGCACACTAACTGTACAGTGAAAAGCGCTATCAGCAGAAGCAGTTATTTTTTCTTCTTCCCTGCCTAACGCTCTCCCTGTTCAGAATCAGCAGCAGCACCTCTCCCTATTCTAAGATTGGCAGAAGTAAGATGGCGGTTGGCGGTCACAGCCTTTTATACCCACTGTGATACCACACAAAGCCAGCCAATCACTTCAATGCCCTTCTCTAAGATGGAGGTGGCCGCTGCCCATGTCATCGCATTGCCCACAGTGTGCGTCCTCCATCATTGGCTGAGAAAAGGCGCTGGAAGCATTACTTGAAACGCGACTTTGGCGCTCTGATCGGCGACCTCATGGCCGACCTCACGCTATGGTCGGGTTCCGATCGGTGAAACCCGATTTTAGCTAAAGTCGGCTACTTTTGAATTTGACCGACCCATTTCGTTCAACTCTAGTTATGATGCTTAACTTCAATACATATAGAGATGGCCTCTGTTCAAAAGGTCCTAAATGTCTTTGTATGGTAAGATCAGAATAAACATCTAGATGACCTCAATACAAAGGACCATCCCCCACCAATAATATAGAATTCAATAGAAGGGGGCACACTCAGGTCCAGATCAATAATATACCTATATCAGAGTATCACCAACAAAACAATCACTGATGTCACCACCAAGATATATCCACCAAGGCTTTTTTAACCTGTTTTAAATTATACCATTCCCACATTTGTGGTGCTTCACAGGCTGCAATCATGCCAAAACAAAACAAATCCCACACTATAGACAAACATACTGTAAATAAGTTCATCATACATGTGAAAAAATATCCCTTAGGCTACTTTCTCATTAGTGTTTTTTAGCGCTGCGCTTCGTGCGCAATAGAAACTCATGCAAAATACGCATCATGCGTTTTTGCATGCGTTTGCGTTTTTTATGCGCATTCGTTCTCTAGGGTTAAAACCAGTGTCTACACATTTTGACGCCAAAAACGCATGCGCACTAAAACGCAGACGAACACATGTCCATGCGCACGCCTGTAATGCATTATTTTGTCGCATTCCGTGCACAAGCGTTTTTTTGACACCTTTCGGCGGACCCAAAAATGCAACAGGTTGCGTCTGGCACACCTAGCCGCACACCTTGAAAAAATGCATGCGCACGAAAACACATTAGAAATGCGTGCAAACGAAAGACCATGCGCCCCCATGTTAAACATAGGTACGCATGACGCATGCTCATGGACATGCACGATGCGCTGCGCAAAAAAACGCTAATTATTTTAAGAAGTCCTTTGTGCATGGTCCCGACTTGTTTCCCCCTACGGTATCAGGGTTCATCAGGGGACAGCATGGGAGATCTCAGTCTCCATGCGGACAGACAATGCTCATCTTCCATGCTGTCCCCTGATGAATTTTAGAAGAAAAGTGGGGGTTACGTCTTATAGTCCGGATATACCTTGCTGTGGGGTGGGGTAACGCAGAGATGGGGATGCAGGTAACAGGAGGCAGGAGCGGCCCTGGGGCTAACACGTGTGCCCGCAATGAAAGGAAATGAATATGCACGGCTCGCCATGTCCATAATCACACCCATTTCTCTAAAATGAATCTGGACTTAGAGGTGGGTGGGACTATGGGTGTGGAAAGCAGTGAATCTTCTTTAATTTTGGGCACATTAGCTCCAGCCACAGGCTTCCTGCATCAGCTGAACGATCATGTGTGTCCACTCTTAAGGCAAATGAATATGCAGTGCTCCCAACGCCCATAGTCCCGGACTTGGAAAGCAGTGAATATTCCAGCAGCTGATGTCGGTATGTTGGGATGCATGGCAGTGATGTCATGCACTACGCTGCTTACAGTCCGGAGTCAGTTGCCTACATCAGAAGAGGACGACACACTGCAAAGGGAGCACAAGGAAGGTGAGTAGCATTGTTTATTTTTTAATACAGTGCTGTGCAAATTAATTGGGACAAAGCATTTTTCTAAGTAAAATCGTAAGTTGGTTACCAATCAGTGATTCAAACTGATTCACACCTGTTCAAAGCAGTTAAAACTGGTTTGAATCACTGACCGGTAACCAACTTTCGATTTTACTTAAAAAAATGCTTTGTCCCAATTAATTTGCACAGCACTGAAAGTGCATCATGATGGTTGATCATATATACCAGGATGGAGGCCATATATGTAAGGAGAGGGGCCATATACTATATACTAGGATGGGGATCATACAGTATATACTAGGATGGGATCACATACTGTATACCAGGATGAGGATTATATATACGAGGGTGAGAGCCATATACTACATACCAGGATGGGGATCATATATAGTGGCATGTAAAAGTTTGGGCACCCCTGATCAAAATTACTGTTATTGTGAACAGTTAAAGAAGTTGAAGATGAAATGATCTCTAAAAGGCCTAGAGACACCTGCAGATACCCCCCCATGACAGTGCATCAGGACCACATTTTTTGCTTCATATTTTTATTTTCTATTTTCCTCCTTTAAAACTTAGGTGCATCTTATAATCTGCAAAAAACTCTATATAAAAAACATAACAATAATAAACCTTGCCCAACCGTACAAATGCAAGTTCATAGGCTAACTCTTCCTCATAAAAGTTATCACGTAAAGACAAAGCGTCATGACACTATCACTTTGATAAGACGCTCCTCTTCTTTGTCACCCAGTCTGCTTGGGTGCCTCAAGAATCGTTGTTTGATATTGAAGATAGTGGGTATACAGGCAGAACATTTCACTTTCATTATTTTCAGCTATTACAGTGATTAAAATCAGAACACATCGATTGGCACAGGGCCGGCTTCTATGACAACCATTTCTTTACTGCCACCCACATATTTTGACCAAACAGCATTTAAGATAAAAAAGAAAATCACAGGTAATAAGCGGCAAATACGTGTGTTTCGCCCAGGTTCATGGAATATTGTGTCCACTTTTCATTATTCTTCCGGTATAGCCACATTTCCACCCGCTGACAACAGAACTCTAGTAAATGGGCTCTCATCACATGTCAGACTTATGTTTCATAGCAGAAAGACATTTTTCATTGCAGGAGTGCTAGTGCGAGACTGTCAGCAACTTATTACAGCACTGGAAAGAAAACCACAGCTAACATACAAGCTCATCTACATGAAGAGATTGGTTATTAATATGTATCTCTCACAGTATCCATGAAAAATGTATAAAAGGCAAAATGAATGGGTTGGCGGTAACTGTAAAATAATGCTTATCCTGTAAAATACTCAGGACTAGTTACCAGATAAAAATATAGTGGTTTATTTGGATTCTTCCATCAAAGAAAGGTTATTACAGAAAAACAGGTGAATAAAAATATGTGAAAGAGAGATTATCCATTAGATCATGCTCTGAGATCCCACATGGCAAAAGCAACATGTATTCTTCTTCTCTCCGGGATCCTGAATAGCAAATAGCTGCTGTGTCTCAGTTCGGCTTCTCACATAGCCTTCAAGTAATATACCAGCTGTTATGTCATGTCATGGCCCAACACAGGCGACATCTTCGTGTCTGTCTCTCATGATGGTGAGGGAAGAAGACAGCGACCTCTACAGTTAGCCATGAATTATATACATCTCTTGAAGCACGTGATCTCGGTATATATGGAGTTTGACATTTACCTCAAGGCTAAACTTAAATATGTAGTGAGCTGACATTTCTACCATGAGCCAAGCTTAAAAATAGCCTATGTCATATAAGCTAAAGCAATCTACAGAACTGGGTGTAATAAGAAATATTTAACGAAATATTAATATTTAACAGTAACTAATAGAAAACAAAGTATTACCGTAATTAGTTTTTAAAGAACAGCTTAACCTAAATAAAACATATGGAAAATCACTGGTAAACGAAATTGGTTTTGTAAAGTTCTTTAATGTTCAGCGTCGATTTCAGTAACGCCGAATGTCATCCACAGCCCAATAGCTATTTTATAGGTGCACAAAGAGATGGCGTCCGATTTTCAAAAACTCCTTCAAGAGTTTTTAACATCATTTGGTGTTCATTCACACGTCAATATTTCATGTACGAACGCTATCCATTTTTTTCACGGTTATCATTTGTACTTATGACAGTCTATTGGGCTGATCATATGTGCAAAATCATGAAGACATATCCGATATTTACCAGAAGGGGATCAAATTTGGCAAGTTTATGGGTCCATGAAAAAAATCGGTCAGATTGGAGAAGGTAGACAAACTTTTTTCATCAGTGAAATGGAACCTGCCGTGTCATGGGGTTAATCTGCAGGTTCTAAAGCCGTGTGATTGCTACTCTGAGAGCCTGACAACAGGGGCAAAATTATTTTTATTCCTCCTGGCAGACTCCGGCTTTCAGTCATAGAGGCGTGACAATGTAGGAGGAAGGAACGGAACAATAAAGGCAACGTGTCTCTGGGCCGGAACCATTGGGACTGCCACTAGTGTTGTAGGGGGACAGAGAACCTGACCAGGACAGACCTGTGACCTCTGCTGCCAAGGGCAGGTATGATATAAAAAGGGCTGTGCGTGGGAACCTGGGTCTTCTGGGAAGACAGGAGGTGCAGCAGGTGAAGTTTTGCTCCCTCCCTGCGGGTAAGACTACTGACAGCAGACTGTGCTTGAATGCGCTAAGTTAGCTTCACCGCAAAGAGACAGTGCCTCCGGTACATCCAGGACCGCTTCCTCAACATGACGCGCCGTCTACGGCGCCATCGTGGGATCTTCCAACCACCTCCCTCCAGACGACAGAGTCTGATAAGTTGAACCCTACGTTTTTTTCCGTTAGCAATTTTTTTTTGCTGTTACCATTGTTGACAGCTGAAGTCAAGCTGTCACTGCATAATACTGAACTTCCACGCAATACTTCTGTGCATCTTGTATATATTAACTCCCTGCGTGGAGAAAGCGTTATCTTTTTCTCTGGTTATATAAAAACACCCGTTAACACTTGCTCTGCATTCTGCTCGTCACTGCATACTACACACCTGCTAGTAACCTGCAACAACACCATTACAGTCACAGCTCAGAATATAGTGAGTGATGGCTGTAACCACACCCCGGCACTAGCTGACAGCAGTGCAGTGCATCAGGGCAGTGCATCAGGGTTACACTATATACTGAGTGGAGACTGAAGGTATGTCGGCTGTGCCTCGTCTGTATGACTGAAAGCTGGAGGCTTCCAAGAGGAATAAACTTAATTTCCTCCCTGTAGCCGGGATTTCAATGCGGCAGCCACACAGATTTAGAAAGCTTTTAATCTGTAGATTTACCCTATATCTACAGGATAATAGCATTTTTTTTACATGACATGTTCCCTTTGAGAAGTCTAAAAATGAATGCCCAATTAGGAAGTTGCGCAAAAATTTTCCAACTTTTGGCACTTTTTACACCAGTGCCAGCAAGCTTCACCAAAACGAATTGTTGCAGCACTTTAGTGGCAAAATTTTTGCCAGAAATTTGCTCTAGTCCCTTACTGAAGTATATTTCTGGTAGAGGCTCACAACACGTATAAGATGCACATAATTCATTAAGTGACATATGTCTCTTAATGAATTAGGCGTATCTTACTCTTGTATGCCCATCATTAAGACTGGCGTGTACAATGCCTGTTGTACATGCCCATACAGAATATTGAGCTGTCATTGAGTTCAGCAGGAGGTTTATAAATACCTATGCATTGCGCACCCTCTTGTGATAGCGGCATACAGACAGAATTCTATCATTTAATGGCTTTTGCAAAATTTTTTACCGATGGGCCAATTTTAAGATAAGGCCATCAAGAAATGACCACAGAGGTTACGACCCTATGACTCTCAACGAAAATAACAAAGGAACAGTGCCTATGCCTAAGTAAAAATGAATGATTCAGTGCATGTAGGAAGATGGGAATTTTGCCATCTGTTGTTCCCACCAAGGCGATTGATAAACCTCTTTAAATATTCTGCTTGACAATGGATGCAATAATACATCTGATCCAAGAGTGTATATTATACCTGACACCGAGCATTTTCTACTTAATACATGAAGCCATTGCCTCTGAAAGAGTTACTTACAGCTTCAAACTTTTCATCAACTCTGGTCAACTTTCTTAAAAGCGTACCATTAAAAACAGATTTTTCTTTTATTTTCATAAAATATTGACTTACCTGATAGAAACCTGTTGGCAGAACATTATCTCGTTTTTCCTATAGGGACTTTTTGTAACTATTTTTCAACTTTGGGCTCCCCCGCATATTACAAGCTCTTTTAAAGACACGGCACGTTCCCTGTATGAAAACATTTATAAATTAATTAAGTGAATATAGCAATTTGCATCCAGATGTTTCATGCATCAATAAAATTAAGGAAACTGATTAGAATATATTTATTCTCGCAGCGAGCATGCTCAATTAGCGTCAGTCAATTTAGGTACTTTACGGGAAACGTTGGCTCGCGGAGTGGGTTAAGGTGGCCCAGAAAATGAACTGTGGGTTTAATAACTATTTGTTATACATCTTTGGCATGGGAAATTCATACCTCCTTTTGACCTTCATGTCATAAAGCTTTCTGACAAAAGCTAAGAAGAATCACTTTCGTAGCAGTTTGGCAGCATCCAAGCAGAAGATACATCAGCTTTTGTAGGCTGTTATGTAGCGGCTGGGATAATTTAATGCCGAGGAGTCTTTAATAACAGTAAAAAAAATGCTTGGTGTTCTATTGGGAAATTATTATTTCTCATTGCTTGAAAAACAGAAAGTGAGAATAATTAATGGAAGCAGAGATGGATGTTATGAAATATCCTCGTAGCAGACTGAGTAGGAACGTGTTGCCCAGTGCAAGCGATCATTTAATCCTTGAACACCGGTTTGTCATTTCTAATTGAACCAGGAGGGACCGAATCAGACATTGTACCGTAATAATTTAGCCAAACAGGGCCTAACCCACTAACTACCTGAAATAAAAAATAATTGGTGAGGCAATAATGATGAAAGGTTGAAGATAAAATGTAGAAAATTTTCAAAAGCAGAGCTCATATAGAATTTCATGTGAATAAATTCTATACACACAAAACAATTATTTTCTTCAATCTTTTCTACAATACATATTTTTATAATCACGGTATAAAAATCCAAGATGATCTAAAGACCTAAAGACATTTATTCCTGCTCCCATTTATGAAAACAAGGCCATGTTCTCCTCCTTGATCTCCTCGTGATCTGATGTCACATACAGTAGCTGCTAGCAGTCTGCATTTTGCTGGATCTGTCTTGCCATATTGAAAACAGTCCCAACAAATTTGCGAATGTTCTTGACCAAACCCTGCCCACAAGTAGATGGTCTACTCAGTCCGGGATGCATTCTGGGCAAGATTGGTAGTGCCAAAAGGGGCTATGACGGGAAACAAATCATCCCTAAATTGACAACATAAATCTTGGTAAGTTTGAATAAAGGCATAGAAAAGCCAGTTCCACCAGCGAGTAACCCACAGAGGGGTCCCGCTCTTACAAACTCCAACTGCCTTAAAGGGAGCTTGTCACTTGATTCATGCTGCCCTAACTACAGACAGCATAATCAGAGCCTGGCCGTAAGATTGCATTTCAGATGGCGTTTCAGAGAAAACATAGTTTGAAGATTTAGATGAGGACCATAGCCAGAGACAAGACTGGTCCAGCACCATCCCCAGCTGCCCTCACCTCCTAAAATGCTTGTTGGATTGTTGAGTCAAGTAAAAAATAAAAAAAATATATAGTTTGAATGCATAATTTTTTTATTAATATGACTTTTGTCTACTTTGTACTGGTGTATAGGCAACCCAAATACAATTTCAGATCATAATATCCTTAGGATAGGACTAAGGATATTTTCTGTGGGACTCAGCCCATCAACCACCACTTTTCAGGAAAACAATAGGACCAGAGGCACCACCTTCACAATGATGCTAACATCCATGTTTGATATCATAATTAAGCATAAACTAAGTTAATAAACTTCAGCTAGCGCTGAACAACCTACATATGAATACAGAGGATTCATTAAACCACTCACAGAGATATCTAAAATCAATATTATTTTATTAAACATATTTATATGATTGGTTATATAATTGAATACCTCACAGTTTGACCAAGAATAAGAATAAGGTCGAAAAGCGTAGGGCCTGTCATTAGTTATTGACCTGCACTACTGCCCTTGTATATGGAGAGTTCTGTTTTAATCAGCTAAATAAATGATACATTTTATACATTTACTATTACAAGCCTTAACTTAGCTGGATCGCATTTTGTTTCTTCCTCACTAATCTAAGGTATAGTTACAAAAATATTCAATGCTGAAAGGAAAATAACTGGCAAGTATCAGTAATTGTATATGGTCTAAGGTTGACCCCATTCAATCAGGCTGATCTATTTAAACAGAGCTTAATAAAATCAATACTTACCCATGGCATAATCGCAAGACCATTAAGACCACCACAAATGCCCCGACGCGCGTTTCGCACTGTTGATTTCTCAAGGGGAGTGTGTCCAAGTGTGAGCTGAACTACAGAGCTACCTGCACCTGATGGGCACTGTGTCTAGTACAGGTTAACCATGTTGGTGCTGCTGCACTGCAATGCATAAAGTGGGCAGTGAAAATACACTGCAAAAATTTCTATGCTGTGAATTTAAAATCTTCACCACAAGTTAATTTCAATTGCAGATTTTCACTAGAATGTGGATGAGATTTGGTATCTTATCCACTTTGCTACAGAATTTCTAATTGGAAATTTGGATGGAAAATTTGCTGCAGAATTTCTAATTGGAAATTTGGATGGAAAATCATACATGTAACCACAGTGTGTGAATATACTCTCAATCTCAAGATGCTAAGGAGGACTTTTTCATAGCAAACCAGGTGTACTGTATATCCACTTCTTGAAAACTTTATGTGTGTTTTGGTCAAAAACTATGTAAAGTAAGTGCAAAAGAAAATAGATTAGAAATAAAATATGTCAGAAAATGGAGACAAATGAGAATGCATCCTCTAGTGACTCAGTGCTGGTTTACAGCTACGCTTGCCGCCTCCGTTTTCTATTACTTGAATGTCACCTTTATGTGCTGGTAGATACCTCTGTGCACTCATTATTATCTGCAGAACACAATGAACATCATGCTTGTCACAACTAGAGGGACGACTAATTCACAGGGACACAGGTACAGCTTGCTGTAAAATTGCAATACACACTACAAGCTTTCCCTACAAGTACCCAGGGACTGAAATGTATTTTTAATTATAAATTGCCAATGGAGAATATGCTACATGTCTTTTTACTTTCCTTTATTGCAAATTTAATAGAAAAATTGAAAATTCAGAGACAGATTTAGAGAATCTCAGCCTACGAGTAATGGCAGGATGGAAATTTGATGTTTGTGTGACAAATTTAGAATGACACAACTAGCACAGAATCAAAACAACGCATTTCAATACCAAAAGTTCAAAAAAGTTTATTGCATTCGGAAAAGGTGAAATTGTTCTTTCTTTTGCTTTGGGGTACGTTTTGGATATCAGAGAGTAGGTGGAGAGAGAAGACAAAGATGTGGGAAAAACTTGCCATTTGTACTGATGCTGCAGGGACAATCACAAGCATCGATCTGAAAAGTGGTGGGCGTAATGTAAAACTTGCCCTAACTGAACTTTCATGGTGTTCCTGAGCAAGTTGAGGACATTCTTCTAAAGAAGAATATAATGCTGTCTGCAGAACCTGCAGGGCACAAATCAGATTATCTAAAGCTGACAATGAATTGAGGCTTTCAAGAGACATCAAAAGCAATAATAAAGGATTATGGGGATAAGTCAAAAGTAAAAGAAAAGTCAAAGATGCTATAGGATTTTTACAGGATGAAATGATGAAATGGTAAGACAGGATGTTGAGAAGGCCGAACTTTTAAATTCCTATTTTGCATCTGTTTTCTCTCAGAAAGGAAATGTAACATCAACTGTTCTTCACTGTCCTATTAAGGGAATAGAAGAATCCAGGATATCTATAAACGGAAAGATAGTGAGGAAACACATAGCTAACCTAAATGAATTCAAGTCTCCAGGTCCAGATGAATTACACCCCAGAGTACTGAAGGAGATAGCAGAAGAAATTTTTGAACCCCTCTCCATAATCTTTGAAAATTCTTGGAGAACAGGAGAAGTCCCAGAAGACTGGAGAAAAGCAAATGTTGTTCCTATCTTCAAAAAGGGGAAGAAGGTGGACCCAGGCAACTATAGGCCGGTGAGTCTGACTTCTATACCAGGAAAGATCTTTGAACAAATTATTAAACAACATGTATGTCAGTACCTGGATAAGTGCAATCATATAATCCCTTTAAAAATATGAAACTTTAATAAATTGAGTTAAAAAACACCCCCATAGTGCAATAACACAATTAACAAACTCTATACAATAATAACCTATGATACGACAGCCCTACACTAGCCTGCTATCCCTTCCTGACAGTGGAGGTTGGCACCCTAAAAGATACGATTTGGCGCCCCCACTCCGCGGCGGCTGTCCCAGACTCGCCCTAAATGACCCTTATAAACTACAGGTGGGAAAACAATAAGAAAATAAAAGAGATGAAAGATAGTGCTTAATATAATACACAGGCTATTAATGTACAATATATAAAAGACAGGCTATTACATGTAAACATAGAGAAAACATAGCGAAACCTCTTGTATAACCAATAGATAGTAGCAAGTCTTGTCTTTTTGGGTATTAATAGACCACAGAAAATATAGATTCCATAAGCTACCAGTAGATAGTGGCAGTCTTGTCTTTTTGGGTATTAATAGACTACAGAAAACATAGATTCCATATGCATTATCAAATAAAGCCAAAAAAAAACTCTCTGCAGTAAAATCAGGCAAGCACAGACAACAGGTAAAAAATAGCATGGTTCAATAAATGATAGGTTTGCCTCTCTATCTGGACACCACACATCCATGAATTGGCTGGTTCCTTATTGTGCCTCCTGATGAACCGTGTGGACGGGGAAACGCGTCGAGGCTGGAAGCTAAGTTTGTGTTAACCCCCAGCTGTTTCTATAATTTTTTTTTTTGGCAATACAGTTGTGGCCAAAAGTATTGACACCCCTGCAATTCTGTCAGATAATACTCAGTTTCTTCCCGAAAATGATTGCAAATACAAATTCTTTGGCATTATTATCTTCATTTAATTTGTCTTAAATGAAAAAACACAAAAAGAATTGTCCTAAAGCCAAATTGGATATAATTCCACACCAAACATAAAAAGAGGGTGGACAAAAGTATTGGCACTGTTCAAAAATCATGTGATGCTTCTCTAATTTGTGTAATTAACAGCACCTGTAACTTACCTGTGGCACCTAACAAGTGTTGGCAATAACTAAATCACTTGCAGCCAGTTGACATGGATTAAAGTTGACTCAACCTCTGTCCTGTGTCCTTGTGTGTACCACATTGAGCATGGAGAAAAGAAAGAAGACCAAAGAACTGTCTGTGGACTTGAGAAACCAAATTGTGAGGAAGCATGAGCAATCTCAAAGCTACAAGTCCATCTCCAAAGACCTGAATGTTCCTGTGTCTACCGTGCGCAGTGTCATCAAGAAGTTTAAAGCCCATGGCACTGTGGCTAACCTCCCTAGATGTGGACGGAAAAGAAAAATTGACAAGAGATTTCAACGCAAGATTGTGCGGATGTTGGATAAAGAACCTCGACTAACATCCAAACAAGTTCAAGCTGCCCTGCAGTCCGAGGGTACAACAGTGTCAACCCGTACTATCCGTCGGCGTCTGAATGAAAAGGGACTGTATGGTAGGAGATCCAGGAAGACCCCACTTCTTACCCCGAGACATAAAAAAGCCAGGCTGGAGTTTGAAAAAACTTACCTGAAAAAGCATAAAACGTTTTGGAACGTTCTCTGGTCAGATGAGACAAAAGTAGAGCTTTTTGGGCAAAGGCATCAACATAGAGTTTACAGGAGAAAAAAAGAGGCATTCAAAGAAAAGAACATGGTCCCTACAGTCAAACATAGCGGAGATTCCCTGATGTTTTGGGGTTGCTTTGCTGCCTCTGGCACTGGACTGCTTGACCGTGTGCATGGCATTATGAAGTCTGAAGACTACCAGCAAATTTTGCAGCATAATGTAGGGCCTAGTGTGAGAAAGCTGGGTCTCCCTCAGAGGTCATGGGTCTTCCAGCAGGACAATGACCCAAAACACACTTCAAAAAGCACTAGAAAATGGTTTGAGAGAAAGCACTGGAGACTTCTAAGATGGCCAGCAATGAGTCCAGACCTGAATCCCATAGAACACCTGTGGAGAGATCTAAAAATGGCAGTTTGGAGAAGGCACCCTTCAAATATCAGGGACCTGGAGCAGTTTGTCTAAGAAGAATGGTCTAAAATTCCAGCAGAGCATTGTAAGAAACTCATTGATGGTTACCGGAAGCGGTTGGTCGCAGTTATTTTGGCTAAAGGTTGTGCAACCAAGTATTAGGCTGAGGGTGGCAATACTTTTGTCTGGCCCATTTTTGGCGTTTTGTGTGAAATGATCAATGTTTTGCTTTTTGCTTCATTCTTTTTGTGTTTTTTCATTTAAGACAAATTAAATGAAGATAATAATACCAAAGAATTTGTGTTTGCAATCATTTTCAGGAAGAAACTGAGTATTATCTGACAGAATTGCAGGGGTGTCAATACTTTTGGCCACAACTGTAGGTATCATCCATTGCCTTCTATGGGAACCAATATGGATATAATTCTCATGTTCCTTTATTGAACCACACTGTTTTTTTTACCTCTTGTCTGTGCTTGTCTGATTTTACTGCAGAGAGGTTTTTTTTGGGATTATTTGATAATGCATATGGAATCTATGTTTTCTGTAGTCTATTAATACCCAAAAAAGACACGATTGCCACTATCTACTGGTAGCTTATGGAATCTATATTTTCTGTGGTTTATTAATACCCAAAAAGACAAGACTTGCTACTATCTATTGGTTATTCAAGAGGTTTCTCTATGTTTACATGAAATAGCCTGTCTTTTATATATTGTACATTAATAGCCTTTGTATTATATTAAGCATCTCTTTTATTTGCTTATTGTTTTCCCACCTGTAGTTTATAAGGGTCATTTAGGGTGAGTCTGGGACAGCCGCTGCGGAGTGGGGGTGCCAAATCGTATCTTTTAGGGTGCCAACCTCCACTGTCAGGAAGGGATAGCAGGCTAGTGTAGGGCTATCGTAGGTTATTATTGTATAGAGTTTGTTAATTGTGTTATTGCACTAGGGGGGTGTTTTTTACCTCAGTTTTTTAAAGTTTCATATTTTTAAAGGGACTATATGATTGCACTTTTCATATTTCTTCCCTGGTCCTGTGGACATTTTTTTCAGTACCTGGATAAGAATGAAGTGATTAAACAGAGTCAGCATGGGTTTGTAACTAATAAGTCATGTCAGACTAACTTAATTTCCTTCTATGACAGAAACACTGATTGGGTGGATCAGGGAAATGCTGTTGCTATAGTATATCTTGTCTTCAGCAAAGCATTTGACAAAGTATCTCACACAATCCTTATTGAAAAAATGACTAGGTATGGAATGGACAAGGCAACTGTTAGGTGGATTCATAACTTGCTTAGTGATCGGACCCAAAGAGTGGTCGTAAATGGCTGCACATACAGTTGGAAGAATGTCTCAAGTGGGGTACCACAGGGCTCTGTCCTGGGCCCTGTATTGTTCAACATCTTTATCAACGATTTAGATGAAGGAATTGAGGGTAAACTGATTAAATTTGCTGATGACACAAAGCTAGGAGGGATAGCTAATACTAGAGAAGAGAGAGAGAGGATTCAAAGAAATATAAATAAACTGGAGCAATGGTTTTAAACAGGGAAAAATGCAAAGTACTAGATCTGGGTAATAAAAATGAAAAAAGCATATGCAGAATGGGAGGAATAGGGCTAAGCAACAGCACATGTGAAAAAGACTTGGGTATACTAATAGATCACAGACTGAATATGAGTCAATAGTGTGATGCAGCAGCAAAAAAAAGGCAAATGCAATTATAGGATGTATTAACAGAAGCATACAGTCTAGATCACATGAAGTCATTATTGCCACCTACTCCTCTTTGGTCAGACCTCATCTGGAATACTGTGTCCAGTTTTGGGCGCCACATTTTAGAAAAGACATCAACAAACTGGAGCAAGTTCAGAAAAGAGCGGCCAGAATGGTGACCGGTCTGCAAACCATGTCTTATGAGGAAAGGTTGCATGATTTAGGAATGTTTAGCTTGCAAAAGAGAAGACTGAGAGGAGACTTAATAGCTGTCTACAAATATCTCAAGGGCTGTCACATTGTAGAAGGATCATCTTTATTCTCATTTGCTCATGAGTGGAACAGGCTGCCACGAGAAGTGGTGAGTTCTGCTTCAAATGGAAGTCTTCAAGCAGAGGCTGGACAGACATCTGTTTGGGATGATTTAGCGAATCCTGCTTTGAGCAGGGGGTTGGACCAGATGGCCCAGGAGGTGCCTTCCAACTCTACGATTCTATGATTTTGGACAGTGGTTTAAATGTTCAAGTGTTTGTCTGAGTATTCACGTAGTTTGCGTACTTGACGTTATTATGGGCTTTTTGCTACATTTTCTAGCCTACAATACATTGGACTTTTTTTGTGAACCCAGCTCTGCTACTCCTGTTCCTCATCACTGGGTTAACTATTTTATATTGCTGAAGGAGATCTGCCTTAGAAACTCTATTGCAAATACAGCTATGCTACACTGCTTTCCTGTCGTTTTCACTTGTCCCTTGTGGACTATAACTTTCCTATTTCTTCACCCCTTCTTTGGTTCCTGTGGTTTCATTTGACTCTTCCTGTTACTGGTGTTTCAGTCCTATCACATCTGCCTCCATTGTTCCAAGTGGATTGCAGTAGGGCTTTGAACACCTCTCCAAGTGAGACATAAGACAACAACCCTAGGAAAAAATAGAAATTAAAAGGTGACAAATGCCTAAAAAGAATAAATACAGTATAAGTCCATCTGCCAAATATGTAATCAGGAAACAGAAGGATCAATTCCATTAATTTTTAATTGTGTGAATTGAAAGGAAAATCCATAGAGAAGCAAGGTACCTATTGTAGACCGAATTCCTTAGGATGCAAGGAGACATCGACATCCATCTGCATGGCTTCTCTATTTGGATGCAGTTAGACTTTCTACTATAATTGCATAAAGCCAATTAAACCAGACCAGATCACTCATCTGCATTGACATTATATTTAGATCTGCAGCAATGTGTTGTAACCAATTGCAAAGTCGATCAACTCCATTCAGCAGAGGTGGACATATAATGCCTCTTGCTTACGATTGGTTGTTGTCATGCAGGGGAAAAAGTTACTGCCTCAGTGAAAAGATCTGGTAAAGCACACTCAGGCTTAGCATGAATTAGAATGTACAGTTTACAAGAGAATATCTCTGCATCATAGATGAGAAATTAAAAAATAAACACTGTTGTATTCAGCTCTGCTGCCACTATTTCATTATGCGACCAGTTTAACATGCTCAGACAGGTGTAAGTTCCTCTTTAAGGCCCCCATACAAACAAGACGAGTCACCTGAACCCACAATATCATCAGGATTGGCCAATAGTCTGGCTGGCAGGTGAATAGGGGTCTCGCAACTCTCCACTGACAATTGATCTTGGGGGAAAGAATAATCCGGCCTATTGAATTTTAATGACTGATCTTTTTGCTCTCTATAGAGATAAGCTTCTCTGACAGTAGCTCTCTCATAAAGAACATATGCTCAACTGATTTGATTATTCCTGTGTACAGAGAATCTGGAGAGAAAACTTTTTGACAGACGATTGTTCAGCCGATAGCTATCTAAAGTGCATTCTTTTACATTTAGAGCAGGTGATTCACTAGATAATAATTCATGGTTCTTACTTGTAAAAACTGCAGAAAGTGTTAGGAACATCTCTTAGAACTGACGAGGTTGGTGTAAATTTTTTGAAAATCCATGTCAGAATAGCTGTAGAATCTTCTGGGAAATTTTCGCTGCCTAATATTAAAATGAACATTTTGTAAGCCCAGCTCTTCAAAGTTTGCACATTGAAACTTTCTTTCATATTACAGTAGAATTATCAGTTCTGGCAAAAGTCATCAGACCAAAAAGGCTAGCTCAGACAGAATCGGCTCAAGGCACTCCTTTTTCTAACATCTCAGAAGAACCCAGTCTTCACCTTTTAATTTCTGTACAGGGATCTGGACTTACAACAGGGCCCCTTGGGTTGTATCCACAGAGTAGCTCCTGGATGGAGGTGCGAATCTGAGGCACGGATGGTCAAGCAAAGCTGCATCAGTATCAGTAGAGACAAAGCAAGGACCAGAAGAAGTAGACAAAAATTAAGTCAGAAGGAAAGCCGTGATCAGGGTAGTCAAGAGTGGAGGCAGAATCATAAGAGATTATAGTATAAACATGATCAGTGTCACTTAGTCAGTTGGGTCAGAATCAAAGCAATCAAATGGGCACCAGAGATGTAAGAAAACCAGACTGTCCTTGGCAACTCCCAGCAGGAAGCTGGGAGTTTAAGCAGGGTGTATTATAGCTCCCTCTGTCACAACAAAGAGCTGATTTTTTTTCTGCTGATCTGCTAGACAGCATACACCATTCTAACTCACCTGGGCAGCATCACAGGTTCAAGCCACATCAGTACACCTAGCTGGGTAGTGCTTGTGCCACCTAGAGGAATTGGTCATAACATTTTATTTATCGCTAATGCCACCAACAGAACAAATATTGTAGCTCTTGGCAACACATGAGGATGTCCTTGGAGCAGGTCTGTGTAGAGATGTCACAAGAAGCTCATAAAAGTTCACAAAATCTCATTATTTGCAATGGGCGAAATTTAAAAGGTTGAAATGTTGGGCAAAACTGAACATTTTCTGTAAAAAAAAAATCTAGCTGCAGATTTCGTATACACAATCACCAGTATGATAATAGCATTGGTAATGTGTAGTTTGTTAAATTACACTGTATTTATTATTAAAAGTTAGATGAAAATTCAGTCACATTTTAGGAGCTGCTCATGCAGAGAAGCTAATCTCCATATGCGATGGTCATAAAAACGCTTTCTAATAACTGTATATTAGGCAACCTATAGTAATGACTAATTTAGTAAGGAGACAGAGGTTAAAGAAGAGTCAAACAATAAAAAAGAGAACTTTGGAAAATGAGATTAGAAGGAAAATCTTACAGTTCATTTCAACACCAAAATCAATTTAATTTCTTTTGTAGCACAGATACATTAATATTAAACTTGTACATGTGCAAATGAAAGTTCTTTTTTATGGAAGTTTCAAAGCAAAATCAAAATTAAAGGGATATTTTGGTAAGAAGAAATTATCTACAGTGGGGAAAAAAAGTATTTAGCCAGCCACCAATTGTGCAAGTTCTCCCACTTTAAAAGATGAGAGGCCTGTAATTGACATCATAGGTAGACCATAACTGTGAGAGTCAAAATGAGAAAACAAATCCAGAAAATCACCTTGTCTGATTTGGCAAGATTTATTTTGCAAATTATGGTGGAAAATAAGTATTTGGTCATTAACAAAAGTTCATCTCAATATTTTGTTATACAGTATATCCTTTGCTGGCAATGACAGAGGTCAAATGTTTTCTGTAAGTCTTCACAAGGTTGGCACACACTGCTGGTGGCATGTTGGCCCATTCCTCCATGCAGATCTCCTCTAGAGAAGTGATGTTCTGGGCCTGTCGCTGGGCAACATGGACTTTCAAATCCCTCCAAAGGTTTTCTATTGGGTTGAGATCTGGAGACTGGCTAGGCCACTCCAGGACCATCATATGTGTCTTACGAAGCCACTCCTTCATTGCCCTGGTGGTGTGCTTGGGATCATTATGATGCTGAAAGAACCATCCATGTTTCATCATCAATGCCCTTGCTGATGGAAGGAGGTTTGCACTCAAAATCTCACGATAGATGGCCCCATTAATTCTTTCATGTACATGGATCAGTGTCCAGGTCCCTTTGCAGAGAAACAGCCCCAAAGCATGATGTTACCACCCCCATACTTCACAGTAGGTATGGTGTTCTTTGGATGCAACTCAGCATTCTGTCTCCTCCAAACACGAGTTTTGTACCAAACAGTTCTACTTTGGTTTCATCATACCATATGACATTCTCCCAATACTATTCTGGATAATCCAAATGCTCTCTAGCAAACTTCAGACGGGCCCGGATGTGCCTGGCTTAAGCAGGGGGACATGTCTGGCACTGCATGATCAGAGTCCCTGGCGGCATAGTGTGTTACTGATGGTAGCCTTTGTTACTGTGGTCCCAGCTCCATACAGGTCATTCACTAGGTCATCCCGTGTGGTTCTGAGATTTTTGCTCTCTGTTCTTATGATCATTTTGACCCCACAGGGTGAGATCTTGCATGGAGCCCCAGATTGAGGGAGATTATCAGTGGTCTTGTATGTCTTCCACTTTCTTATTATTGCTCCCACAGTTGATTTCATCACACCAAGCGGTTTGCCTATTGCAGATTCAGTCTTCCCAGCCTGGTGCAGGGCTACAATTTTGTTTCTGGTGTCCTTCGACAGCTCTTTGGTCTTCACTAGAGTTGAGCGATACCGTCCGATACTTCAAAGTATCGTATCGGATGGTATCGGCCGATCTTTAAAAAAAGTATCGGTATCGCCGATTCCGATACCGGAAGTCCCATTCAAGTCTATGGGACTTCCGGTATCGGAATAAGAAAAACCCTTTCCTGCCCTTGTACAGCCTCTCTGGGGTCTGTACGGGCCTTTCGGGGGGCTGTGCCGGCCTGCCAGGGGGTCTGTGCAGGCTCCGGTGGTCTGTGCCGGCCTGCCGGTGGTCTGTGCAGGCTCGGGGGGCTGTGCCGGCCTGCCGGGGGGCTGTGCCGGCCTGCCGGTGGTCTGTGCAGGCTCCGGGGGTCTGTGCAGGCATCGTCCGATGGGACTACAAGTCCCATCGGGCGATGCCTGCTACCATGACAGTGATTGACACATTAGCCAATGATGGGACAGTAGTAGTCCCATCATCCGGCTAATGTGTTAAATGTAAAAAAAAAAAAAAAAAAAAAAAAATTACATGCTACATACATACAACATGCATACTACATACATGCTACATTCATACTACATACTACATACATGCTACATTCATACTACATAAATACTACATGCAACATACATACTACATATATACTACATGCATGCTACATACATACTGCATGCTACATACATACCACATATATACTACATACATACTACATGCATGCTACATGCATGCTACATGCTACATACATAACACATATATACTACATGCATGCTACATAAATACTACATACTACATATATACTACATGCATGCTACATACATACTGCATGCTACATGCATGCTACATACATACTACATACATACTACATATATACTACATGCATGCTACATACATACTACATGCTACATACATACTACATATATACTACATGCATGCTACATACATACTACATGCTACATACATACTACATATATACTACATGCATGCTACATACTACATGCTACATACATACTACATATATACTACATGCATGCTACATACATACTACATGCATGCTACATACATACTACATGCTACATACATACCACATATATACTACATACATACAATACATTCATACAATACATACATAGACATACAGTACATATAACATAGAGTAACATACTTACCAATACTTGTCACATTGTTCCCCGAAGCCATTGTCTTTTCCGGGATAAATATTAACATAACAAACCACAAAAATACTCACCCACGATCCGAAGCAGTCCACGAGTGTGTCCCACGACGATCTTGGGTAGAGAACTGCAGCATCAGATGATGCTGCCGTTCTCTACGGGCTGCAGGAATCCAATGACGGAAGGTAGGTATCCTTCCGCACTGTATTCCTCCGCCACTTAAAAAAAAAAAGTCCCTAGTCTCACTTTATGCCATTGCTGTGTGGGAATTTCCCACACAGCAATGGCATAAAGTGAGACTAGGGACTTTTTTTTTTTAAGTGGCGGAGGAATACAGTGCGGAAGGATACCTACCTTCCGTCATTGGATTCCTGCAGCCCGTAGAGAACGGCAGCATCAGCTGATGCTGCAGTTCTCTACCCAAGATCGTCGTGGGACACACTCGTGGACTGCTTCGGATCGTGGGTGAGTATTTTTGTGGTTTGTTATGTTAATATTTATCCCGGAAAAGACAATGGCTTCGGGGAACAATGTGACAAGTATTGGTAAGTATGTTACTCTATGTTATATGTACTGTATGTCTATGTATGTATTGTATGAATGTATTGTATGTATGTAGTATATATGTGGTATGTATGTAGCATGTAGTATGTATGTAGCATGCATGTAGCATGCATGTAGTATGTAGCATGCATGTAGTATGTATGTAGCATGCATGTAGTATGTATGTAGCATGCATGTAGTATGTATGTAGCATGCATGTAGTATGTATGTAGCATGCATGTAGTATGTATGTAGCATGTAGTATGTATGTAGCATGCATGTAGTATGTATGTAGTATTTTTTTTTTTTTTTAACATTTAACACATTAGCCGGATGATGGGACTACTACTGTCCCATCATTGGCTAATGTGTCAATCACTGTCATGGTAGCAGGCATCGCCCGATGGGACTTGTAGTCCCATCGGACGATGCTTGCACAGACCCCCGGACATCAGCACAGCCCCCCGGCAGGCCGGCACAGCCCCCCGGCAGGCCGGTACAGACCCCCACAGGGTGCACAGACCACCGGCAGGCCGGCACAGCCCCCCGGCAGGCCGGTACAGACCCCGGGCAGTCCACACAGCCCCCCGGCAGGCCGGCACAGCCCCCCGGCAGGCCGGCAGAGACCCCCGGAAGGCCCGAAATGACGGCGCATCATGATGCGCACACACCGCGCATCATGATGACGTCAGGCCGTCAATCAACTGAACTTCCGATTCCGATGCCGAATTCCGATATTGAAAAAATATCGGAAGTCGGTATCGGAATTCCGATACAGCAAGTATCGGCCGATACCCGATACTTGCGGTATCGGAATGCTCAACACTAGTCTTCACCATAGTGGAGTTTGGAGTGTGAGTGTTTGAGGTTGTGGACAGGTGTCTTTTTATACTGATAACAAGTTCAAACAGGTGCCATTACTACAGGTAATGAGTGGAGGACAGAGGAGCCTCTTAAAGAAGATGTTACAGGTCTGTGAGAGCAAGAAATCTAGCATGTTTTTAGGTGACCAAATACTTATTTTCCACCATAATTTGCAAAATAAATCTTGCCAAATCAGACAAGGTGATTTTCTGGATTTGTTTTCTCATTTTGACTCTCATAGTTGTGGTCTACCTATGATGTCAATTACAGGCCTCTCTCATCTTTTTAAGTGGGAGAACTTGCACAATTGGTGGCTGACTAAATACTTTTTTTCCTATGTGATGTATGTGGAGCATCCAGCAGGGCAGTGGGGTACTCGGTACTGGGCCGCTTCTTAAAGGGGCAGTGTCACAGCAGCGGTGACCCGGTCCGTGGCCCTGGACGTCCAATAAAAGTGAAATATTTACAAGGGATGAAAAATAAAGATTTTTTATAAGTGTTCGTGAGGCCACCTGTGGTATCTGATCAGAATGGACCAGCACTGCAGTACAGATCCTCTGGGATTGATGGTGGGATGCAGCAGAGTTGGAATAGCTCTCCACAGGCAGAGCTTTGTCCCAGGGCAGATGAAAGGAAGTTGGTGATGTAGTATTTAGCAAAGGATGTAGCAATGCTGAGAAGGTGTTGCAGAAAGAATTCAAAGGACACAACAGAGTGAACTTTCCTTTACCTTTTATGGTGCTTTTTAAGTACAGTCCAGGGCTCACGTTACAGTTGGTACTGGAGTCGGTTAACCTGAAAGCAATTTGGGAATCTCTTTATACAGGTGGGTTGTGAGGTCTCCTCTCTAGCGCTATTCTCTGAGGTACTTGCTGTTGTAAACTCCACTCAAGTTCCTCTTTCTGTCTGTTACTTAGAACTCCACTCGCATGACAGGCAGCTGTAGCCTCCTTCAGGAATCGCTACTTTATGGCATCTCCGGCTCACACGTTGTTGCTGTGTCGTTGAGTCTCAGTTGGGAACAGAGTGTCTACAGCCTCTTGTCCTCCGGTTTCTGCTGTGGGACCTTTAGCATCCACACAGCCTCGGACTCTTTCATCCGGTCTCTGGTGCTTAAGTTTAGGGGTGAGCTCCTCTATAGCTCCAGTCTCCCCCAGCTCCTTTTTCACATGTCCTCTCGCTTCCCTGTCCACACTCTAACTAACTCTAACTTCCTCCCCCTGACCAGAGAGAGCAGCTCCCCAGAAGTCGGGTTTAGAGCTCCCTCTGCTGGCCTGGAGCAGGAACTGTGTTGTATGCTGGAACTACCTGATAGAGAGATCTTTTCATTGCTTCCAGGAATGACATCACTCCCCCTTGGAGGAAGGTAAGGCCACTGTTGCAACCGTACTCCCAGGGTGCTACATATGCATCATGATATAGTATAATGCTGTCTTAATTATGTTGTAGAGTTGTCTGCATATACTGTACTATATAGTGTAGAGATGTTTATATAGTATGGCGCTGTGTATATAGTGTGGAATTCACACTATATACACTGCCACATCTATCTCTACACTATATAGTATTTACACCGCTCTATATTCCTTACCACGGTATATAATATGGAGCTGTGTATATAATTGATTCTAGCATATATTGTGGAGCTGTGTATACTTCTGTCCTGTACAAATGGTGTAATTCTCAGTATCTAGTCTTATTATGAGATAATCGACAAAAACACACAGAAAACGTGCAGGACGCAAACATCGCAAGTAGAACGGGAATGGTGACACGCCACAAAAAGAAATTTTGGCTAATTCCAAACCAACTAATGTTCTGAATTTATACAAACAGGAATTAACTGACATGCAAATTCAAGTATTGAGTCAAGGTATGAATTTTGTGCTGACTAAGACTTTTGACTTGTTTGAAACTTTGCTTGATATTAATCGTTTTGTGAGAAACCTTACTGTGAAACAAAATTTTCTTTCAAGGGAAGAGGATAATTTTGATCATGTTTCAACTCACTTCACTTTTAATGAATATCACTTCATTACTTTCCAGGAGCAAATGTCAGTCCTGAATTTACAGGAATTAAATAGCACGGATGAGTTTGTTAATGTGAGTGCCGAACACACTCCGAAATTTAATGTACGTGATTCATCTTTTTACCCAATACAGTCTAGATCGACTTCAATGGATCTATTTCAGGATATATTACAATGGGAGTTGTCTGAATTACATTCTTCT